>NC_136914.1:125799808-126354808 GCF_949752795.1 Hyperoodon ampullatus | reverse complement strand
GTCATTTATGGCAGCTTCACAATGAATGACAAGAGAATTAAGATGTGAAAGGATTACACGGGGCTAGTCACATAGGATGAGTCAGTGGCTGCACACTACTTGCCAAGGTACTGTAGAAACATTCCTCTCAATTTGGGAATTCTCTCTCCCCTCTGGGTGACTGTCCTCTTTGGGGGGTCACCACCTTTATTACCAATCATTCCCTTAATACATTCAAAAAAGGGTGGTAATAACCCCTGGAGTTGGTTGTTGTTTTGTTTACTCTTGTTTTGTAACTACCCTCAGGAAGATAGGTAAATGTCTGCACTGGCAACTTTTCCATTTATGAACATGCTTTGTTGAAGAATAATAAAAGATAACCACTCAGCTATAAGAAGACTATCTTCAGAAAAATACATTTCTTATTAATTCAAGTGTCCTCTTGCTGAGAGAGCCAGGACTCTTGAGTAATCTTCATGACTTCAGAATAAACCATCCAGGACATCACAAAATTTTACTCTGAGGGGGTATGGGATTTTTCTTTATTCTTCCCCTTTAAATGTCAAACCAAAATCAGAGGCAATACTCAGCCCTCAGACCTCCTATATGGCTTATAGTTAAAAATATGGATTCATCCCTTCTTTGAGAAGCTGGAATGATATCTTGATCGGGAAACAAACTAGCATTTCTTCTGACTTTCTATGTCAGAAATGTTTATGGACTTTATATGACCTACTCCTTATAGTGTGAGAACCCTCAACTATTCTCTACCTTACTCAATTATTAGCAAACATATACAGTTGATCAGAATGTTAAATTAAAACATGGACTAGGATCAGTGATCGCTGTCCAACTTTATTTCTTATAAACCACACAGCCTTCTAATATTAAAAATAACCTGTGCACATTAAGGGCAATGAATAAAACACCCTTGCTGTAATCTCGCTTATTAATCTTTCATCCTTTATCTTCCTCCCCTATCAAACTGGAGTTACTAATTTTAATTCTCTCTCTCTCTCCACCTTCCAGAATGTACTGAGTGCACAAGATGTGGCAGGCTGGTGTTCCTGATTTTTATTCCTCCCTCCTGTTCCCCACCTGACTTTTAGGTATAAGCGCAGTGAATGTCAAAGTATTTGCTAAGAGGACAGAAGAAGGGTCAGTAAGCCTGGGTCGTCCCAGCGTTCCTCGCCTTGCCGGGATGCAGATGCCTGAGCGACCACCACCCACTCTCAAACCTTCTCCGGGTGTGACCGCCCTGAGACTGCACTGGCCTGGCCTGCCTCTTTCAGCGTCTTAGTAAGCTTTCTTCCTCTTGCTGCTTCCCTTGAAGCAGTCCCGGCTCATGCGACCCCCCTCCGCCCTGCAGCTGCCTTCGTGCTCCGTCAGTGCACACGTCACAGGTGCCGGGCTGCATCCGGGACTTGTTTGTCCATTTCCCTTACTAGGCCATGAACTCCCTGAGGGCAGGAACTGTGTCCTGGTCATGGCTACAGGCTCAAGACTAGATGGTCAGTTAATGCAACCCACTTACTGAGCAAGTGAATGCAGAAGTTATGGGAGGTTCACCCCTCCCTCACTGATCAAATCTACTCCTGTGACCATCACTTCTAGGCAGTTAACTCCCAGCTCTCCCTTTCCAGCAATGAACATTCTCCTAAGTCCAAAGAATTTCAGTGAGAAGAACTCTCTGAGGACACTTAGCACACCCTGAATCAGATCCATGAATTCTTTTTCTTCCAAGATCCTCCTGAAGCCACCCATCCCACCCGTGACCTGGTCCAATTGTGGCGACTTTCTTAACGTGAAGCTGGCAACATGCCTTTCCAGTGTTTTCTCTGTCCCACATGCCCACGACAGGTCTTTTTTTCTCCAGCACCTAATATCATGGGGCAGTAGCAGACCCTCTTGAATCCTACTGAAGAGGTGTGACACTGCAGCAGGAAAAGGGCCCCATCACAGAGTCATTTGTCTTTTAATGTGATTGCTTCGACCCTAAGTGCCTTGTTGTGAATATTTAAAGGACTTGGCGAGATCAGAGACGGACCTGAAAGGCCTGACCCTGTCCTGCTGCCATGTCTCCAGCCGTGCCCTCACCTCTGCTACGGATGCTTTCCTTCCCCCAACTCAGCCTGCCACGCTTCTACCTCTTCTTTGAGGTCCTTCTCAAGTACCACCCTCTACATAATTTCCTCCCTGATTCTTGCAAAAGGGTGACACCCCTCACTGCAGCCACCTAACAGACCACGTCCTGCCAGGTACTATCAGAACATTCCTATTATGCTAAAAGCCCCGCAGCCACGCTCCTGTACCACGTTGGGCTCCACGTCCCCGCAGGAAGCAGCAGAGGATCTCCCACACAATAAATTGGCAGCAAAGTGTGTGGAACACAGCAGTCAGGCCCCGAATAGCTACAATTTACTGTTAAAACAAAAACAAGACACTTGGCCGACTGATTTAGAAAGTCCCCTTGACAGCTTGCTTGCGGGATGACGGGTACTGGGCTGACCCTGCTACTTGAGGAGTTACTTATCCAGCAGAGCAGAGCATTCTCTGTGCTCCTGACCCCACACAGTCCAAACAAGATTACCTTTAAAAAACAAAAGGAGACAAGAAACCTTCACCTGTATATTCAATCGTAGTTTAGCTTAGAAGTTAAATTGCCCTGGTGCTTCTTCATGACTTATGAGGGTGAAAGCATTCTGATACTGCATGAAGACAGCAATTTCACAATACTATTTCACTCACTATAAAAACACTAACATTTGTGCTATTGGGATGAGCGCTGTATCATCAAGTGGTGGCAACATTCTTACCAGATTATCCAGCATCCGCATGAGCGCTTCGAACTCCTGCTCACCAATCTGCCATCTGGGAGGCGATCCGCTGCCTTCCCCTGCCGGGGACCCGGGGGAACGGGATTTGGCCTTGTACTTCCCAGGATCCAGGAGGACTAAATTGTCTGGCCCTCCCGCACTGGCCAGAGTTCGAACCTTTAACAAAACAAGCAAACACTACAGTTGGAGTTCCCTACTGACCAAGGGGGTCAGATGCCTATGAGAGATCACTTCAACAGAAATGTAGGTTTCAAAAGAAACCAAATCATTATAAGAATAAAAGATGTGAGACGGACACTGATAGACAAATCACAAGGTTATTTTCAGAAGGTTTTCTTTAGCATGAAAAAATATTGGGCACTCATACCAGGACAAATGGGAAGACAAAGCCCTCCCAAGGCCATATGAAGGGGACTGGGGGTTGCATCACCACACAGACACAAGCCAGAGTGACAGTGAGGAACTCACACAGGGGCCGAGCAGACTCAGCACAAGCAGAGCCCACTGCCGTGAGACTGTGGGCACGTCTCTACTCCCTGCACCCATTTTTTCAAAAAGAGTGCGTGGAGTTCAAATGAAATGACATGTAGTAACATAAATAAAGCACCTGATAGCAGGGCTGGCATATGGTAGTACTCCATCAATGGTAGTGACTTATGTGTTTGAAAAATAAAAAGTTAGAAATGAAAAGCTCAATAATCATTTGCCGACTTAAATCAGTGAAACGGCATTTTCCCTGGTCATCTTCCAAATCCATGAGGTCATCTTTAGCAAAGAAATCACTCACAGACTCACTGCTGCAAAACAAGTATCAAAAATCTATGGGAACCCCACAAACACCTAAGTATACTACAGACCAAACGGAACGGCCACCACCTACCTGGATCTCACATGCAACCACAAGGTTATGGATGTAATAGAAGGCCTCCTCAACGCTCTCTCCAACGGATACAAGCCCGTGATTCCGGAGAATAAGAACCTAAAGGGAGGAAACAGGAAAGCTCTATGGACCTAGGCAAGAAGACAGATACATTTTTTTCTTCCCTCTGTAATTTAAATACCAGATTAGATGCCTACTGACCTTGCTTTTAGGCCCCAAATTTTTCTGAATTAAAACTTTTTCTTCCTCATCAACCAGAATCCCATGATAATCATGATAAGCCACTTCTCCAAGGGAAAGTGCCTCTGGGGAGATTGGCAAGAGGCCACATTTCATCGCAGAGACCTAGAGAACAAGCAGCACCATCAATGAAGACAAATCAGGAGCTACACACTGATGACACGGCAAATGCTTTCCTCAAAAACATAAAGGGGGAACATATTTTACTTTGTTCTCCTTTCAGAAATAAATGAACCCATGAATTTATGATAAACCTTACTTCTGGGGCTCACCACCAATCTATTTTTAAAAATCAAAGCTACCACTGTCAATGAAGGCCTCAAAAGAAATTCCACATCTTTCTGGATTTCTCCCACACTGATTGTAAACACCAAGTGAGCTCAGATTTAATAAGATGAGTCCTGGATCTACTGCGAGGAGAGATAATGGCTTCCTCTGAATGAGTCACAACATGCAAAGAGGGGTTTCTCAAGAGCTTTAAGGTTTTGTGTACTTTTCATCTTAGGTTGTAGGTGAGATAGGAAGACCTGAAAGTCAGATAAAAGGAGATTTATAAAGGTTTAGGATAATTATACTGTATAAATTCTCTACATTTATTTAAGTGAAAAATCTAAGTGTCCATATAGTCCTTTAATTTCCTTAACTTTCCCAAACTGACTTTAGAATATGCTCATTTTAAAGGTCTTCTACCTAGACTAACAGGCCCCAAAGATTTAAATAATACATATGTAAGTGTAACAATTTCTAACAGAAAAGTTAATCTAAAAAGACAATACCACAAAAAAGGCAGTACCATATTTAATTCCTTTCACAATATCAGCCTTTCTATAAGAAGATATTTCCTTACAAAGTAAAGTTACTTTGATAATTTTTAAAACAAATTACATGCTATTTGTAATAACCATAGTCTCAAAGGTACCTCTAATGGTTCTTTAAAATGCATGGATTTTTTGTGGTTGGAAGAGCATGCATTCTTTTAAGAAAAAATTACATCATTTGGAGAATGATATAACTAATAAAACTGATGCTAACATCAAGAACCATATCTTCAAAGTAAAACAAACAAACCAGATCCAACATTCATCCAAACAACCCAAGATCTATGACATTAAAACATCAAGATAGAGTGAAATTCAGTATTACTTAATCAATGAGGTCATCTGTCAAACAAATAAGCCCAGGAAGTCATTAAAGTATAAAACTGGTGATAAAAAAGACAATTCTAGACAGTTCTTGAGTGCTTCGCTTTCACATGACTGCACCAACAACCAGAAAGTATATTTTCATACATACTGAGGGGTCCCAGGCTTGGTCAGGTGGCCTGTTTGCACCAGCAGGGTCCAGGCTTGGTGATCAGGATGGGGCAGGCTCCTGGCAAGCTCAGGGCTCAACGGCCAAGTCTCCTAAGAGTCTGCACCGTCTGTGCCCTTTTCCCCCTTCTTTTTTTATTTTTTGGCTGCGCCGCACAGCTTGAGGGGATCTTAGTTCCCCAACCAGGGACTGAACCCCGGGCCAGGGCAGTGAAAGCGCCAAGCCCTAACTACTGGACCACCAGGGAACTCCCTTCTCCGGTATTACTCTCCCCAGTCACGATCCAGCCTGGGTTTCGCTAACTCCAGGCGGATCATCTGTGGAGGCTGGCCGGTGTGTCTCTTGGCCTCAACCTCTCCATCACAGGCCTGGCGCCTTCCCCTCAGTCCGTCAAGCAGGTTCAAGTCTCCTGCATCCCACAAACCCTTGCCTGAGCCCAGCGTCCCCCACCTACCACCTCACCTCATCCTTCCTCCTCTTCCCACTTCTCTTCTCAACCAAGGAGTCTCAATTCACTGCTGTCATTCTGCACTTCCCAGTCTCCCATACGCTGAAATCTCACTCCCCTCTTCAACACTGATTTTCTAATCGTTGAGTCTTAAAACATTTTCAGACTTATTACATGTTTTTCAAAATCAGATAGTAAATGGACCCCTTAAAATATATTCTTTTAAGAAAGTCAAATGTAGTGAGGAAAAAAGGTTTTTCTAATCCAACAAAACGAGGTTTGTTGACTTGGTGCAACAAGAGAGGGCAATTTGGAGGAAATGTGAAGTGCCGCTCACTGAACGGCTTTAAACTCGAAGTCTACCAGGGCAGCGCACTCACCGCAGCCCCTGCTGGTGTGTGAACATGCACAACGCACTTCGCGTCCGGGCGTGCAGCGTAAATGGCAGAATGTAACGTGAAGCCAGCCTGATTTACCCCTAGATTAGTACTTCCACGGTCCACTGCCTCTCCTTGTAGATTGACCTTAACCTGAAATAAGAAAGCAAAATCTCAAATATCAAGAGGATTTCATGTTATCCTAACTAGAAATTACTTAAACCAAAGTTTAAAGTGTTTATAACTAATTTTAAAAGTTTTTCCCTGAGTTAATCACACAAAACATAGTTTTTCCTCTTTCTTGGGTTTTACATGTCTAACGAGATTAGACGGTATTTAATTACCTACTATGACCTACATATACTTGATGCCCAAGAAGAGAAGGACATTCTTACCAAACTGGACGCAGTCACTTCACTGTAGAGAAGTCCAAAAGGTACAATGAGGAAGTGTTCCTGCTCGGAGCTCACTCTGGTCTGTGGGGAGAATTACTGAGTTAGCTCAAAAATCCTATTGAAATTATTTGCATCTCTTTCAGTCCACAGACTCACGGGTTCTTTGTGAGCATTAACTGAGCTACATAGGGACGCACTTAAGTACAGTGCCTCTCACAAAGCTAAGGGGTACTGAAAGCTTTCTGTTATTATGTTGTAGTAACTTACTGGGTACATGAAGTGCATCTTGGTCACATTCATGATAATTAACTTTATAAAGAAAAAACCTTCTGGTGGCTACCGAGCCAGTATCATGTGCAAAAAGGTGACACTCCTCAAGGGTGTAATAATGAAAACCAAACCTTACTTTTTAAAAGTCAAAATGGTGTTTTTTTTTAAGTACTCAAAACCTAGAGGATAGTGAACAATCATAAAAATCACAAATAAGAGAGCGTTCTTTCCTTTCAGCCTGACCAAAAGTCTCTACACATCACATCCTCACTCCCCTGGTATCTTTCTTCCTTCCACAATATAGTTTTCTTTCAACAATACAGATTTGTCACATATGATGGATATGTGCTAGATGCTAGTCATGTAGTTGGGGTGGGGGGGGGGAAGAGTCCTGCCCTCACAAAAATTTAGTCTAATTTTTATCAATATATAATGATTTTGGGATAGACTCAAAAGACTTCCCAAAGCTATTAGGATGGAATACATTTACTACTGGGCTAAGAATTCTAACTAGGGTCAGGTAGGTAGAATTCAATGTTTGTTGAAAAGGCCTTATGCTGTTTAGTCCAACTTCCTAACCAGCACAGTGACTTCTATAGTGGCCCAAAAGAAACACACACGGGGCGGAGGGGTGTCTGCTTGGACAGTGCAGTGATGCCCTCACATGGCCGGCCTCGTTCCTTCATTCAGCAAATAGTCCCGGAGGCCTTCTGCACCTGGATGCTAGGGTACAGCAGTAAACAAACAGAAGCTGGAGAGGCCTAATCATTAAACACTCTCTCTCACACTGAGCAGAAATCTGTTTGTGGTGTGCAACACAGAACGAGGTCTACCTCCGCCCTAAACTGTAGTTTAGTCCTGGGACATCTGAAACTATCCCATCTCCTCCATGTCACCTTCACGCGAAACTCACTGGATTTCCTCAGCACACTAGAATGCGGACCCACAGTCATATAAGACCTGAGTTAAAACCCAGAACTGTCTATGATGCTCTGGGGACCCTGGGCTCCTGGTCTCCCACCCATGAAGTGGGGATGAAAGGGGCTTGTACTCACAATAAAGCTTTCAATAAATAGCATCTCTTAACTATTACACTACTGCAATATTATTAGTGGTAGTAGGAAAGCCATCTCTACAATATCCATTCTCTATAAATCTCTACTACTAGGTCTCCACTCCTTTTTAGTTGTTTCAAAAATGCTGGGAATTCCCTGGCAGTCCAGTGGTTAGGACTCCACACTTTCACTACCGAGGGGCCAGAAATATTTGGGCCTTTCTAAAATTTTGGGCCTTTCCCCCAAGTATTTTTCCATTAATTTTAAGTTAGCCAGGTTTTTTAACCCTGAAGTCAGTTCTTTTATTTTATAAAGGATGCTGATCTTTTTAACTATCTAAATCAAAACTATGCAAATTCCCCAATTCCCATATTGGGTCAAAACAAAACTTAAACAAGGAATTACTCTCTGTGTATTTACTGGCTGGGATGAAGAAAAATAAGGTTGGAAACAGGGAAAAATTAAATGTCAGATATTTTAAATTTTATTTATTTTTTTGGCTGCATTGGGTCTTCGTTGCAGCGCGTGGGCTTTCTCTAGCTGCGGCGAGCGGGAGCTACTCTTTGCTGTGGTGCGCCGGCTTCTCATTGCGGTGGCTTCTCTTTTTGCGGAACATGGTCTCTAGGTGCGCGGATTTCAGCTGCTGCAGCACACAGGCTCAGTAGTTGCGGCACAGGGGTCCTAGAGCGCACGGGCCTCAGTAGTTGCGGTGCATAGGCTCTTAGAGCGCAGGCTCAGTAGTTGTGGCACGCGGGCTCAATAGTTGTGGCTCACAGGCTCTTAAGAGAGTGCAGGCTCAGTAGTTGTGGTGCGTGGGCTTAGCTGCTCTGTGGCATGTGGGATCTTCACAGACCAGGGATCGAACCAGTGTTCCCTGCACTGGCAGGCAGATTCTTAACCACTGTGCCACAAGGGAAGTCCCATGTCAGATATTTTTGCTTATTTTAAAAGTTTTTATTTTGAAACATACATGTAAAGAAGTATTTAGCAGGCATATGTACAATTTAAGTAAAATAATAAATCAAACGCCCATGTACCTTTCAACCAGCTTCAGAAACAAAATAAATCTAATATTTCTGAAGCTGTTTCTTTCCCCCCATATCCCATAAGTAATCACTATCCTGAGTTATGTGTTAAGCATTTTCTTTCTTTTCCTTACAGTTTTACTTTATATATATTCATCCCTAAGCAATATATTGCTTAATTTTTATCTGTTTGTGAACTTCATGTTAACTGCAATCATACTGTATTTTTCGGTGACTTTTTTTCCCTCAACACTATTTCTGAGATTCCTCCAGATGATACACAACATGGCAATAATTTACTCATCCTCATTGCTGTATAGTGTCTATTGGATGAATATACAATTTATGTATCCACCTTCTGTCAATGGACGTGGTTTACATTTTGCCATTAAAAACAATGCTATGAACATTCTTATACCTGTCTCCTAGTGTACATGGTACAAGTTTCTCCAGGGTAACAAAGTAGGAGGTGAAACCAAATTATTTTCCGAAGGGCCTAATTAAATGTACACTCCTGCTAGTAGTATATGATAGTTCTGTGCTTCTACAACCATCTTTCCTAAAAATTAAAATCTGATGTCCGTGAAATGGTATTCCATTGTGACTTTATAATTTCCCAGTTACAAGTGAGTTGAGCAACAGTTCATATTTTTATAAGCCAGTCTTATTTCCCCTTCTGTGAAATTCCTGTAAATTGACTTGTCTTTTGTCCATTTTATACTGGTTTGCTTATTGATAGTTCTTTATCTATTCTGGATACTAATTTCTTGTTGGCTAACAGTGAGGCAAAATCTTCTAGGTTTTAAGCTTTTATTTTCACTCTCTTTATGGTGTCTTTTAATGATGAGAAATTTGTTTATTTTAATGTAGTCAAATGATTTATTCATCTTTTCTTTTACGATAAGCGCTTTTGTGTCTTAAGACAACTTTCCTTAAGTCAGAGGTTAAAGGTAAGTGATTTTCACTTAAACAGATCCTAAAGTTTTTTAAGTATTATCTTTCACATTTAATGCTTAATTCATTGGAATTGCTTTGTGACTCTATACAGTATAAGGTAAGAATCCAATACAATTTTCCAATTCTGATTTTTCAATCTAATTGTGCCAGCACCAATTATAGCCTGGTCCATCATTCTTCCCTTGATGATCTGTAATGCAGACTCTTTTGTATATCTGATTTCTTTTCTTTTTTTAAAATACTTATTTATTTATTTGGGTGCACCGGGTCTTAGTTGAGGCATGCAGGATCTTCACTGCAGCATGCGGGATCTAGTTCCCTGACCAGAGATTGAATTCAGGCCCCCTGAACTGGAACCGTGGAGTCTTAACCACTGGACCACCAGTGAAGTCCCTGTATATCTGATTTCAGTACATAAAGATCTAGTTCTGGGCTCTGTCCCACTGGTTTATCTGTTTCTGCCTTTCCCCAAAGCACACTATTTTAGTTACCATCACTTTATAAGTTTGACACTTGATAGGAAAAAATATCTCCTTACCTAGTTCTTCAGGAGTTATCTATTCTAGGCCTTTTTTCCTCCACATAAGTTTTAGAAGCACGCTCATGCTATCAGGTCCCACATTAAAAAAATACTACATAGCCAGTTTTACTCACTTTTTTCTTTCTCTCTCTCTCTCTATATATATACACATAATTCATATAGCTATAAACAGTATACATTTTATATTTTCTCTTTTATAATAATTATTTTCCATGGTTTCACATGGTCTTTATCAATTATTTTTCATAGTATATAACATTCCCTCAAGCTGAGGTTGAATAACTGAGCCATTTCCCACCTACTGATGGATATTAAGACTCAAGTTTTTTTATTGTTATAGATAATGCTATAATAAATATATTTATACATCATGTTTTCTTCTTTGGCTTTTCTTTAACATATATTTCCAAGAGTGAGCTTAACAGATCTACATATTATAATGGAAAAAGCTTAAAATATAAAATTTTCAGAATCTGAAACAAAAAGGAGAAAGTGCTAAATACTGATGTAGATTGAAAAAACAGGACATTTCAAAGTAAGTTTTCTAGTCCCTGATGGCCTAGCACTGGTCTAACTGCGAGTCTTCCCACATCTAATGCCCCTTCTCTGTGCACAAGGAATGAGCGCTAATGTCATTCACCGAAAACCAAATACACCCGACTCACTATCTCTGGCAGAGATACCTATCATGTCCTCAGAACACAGTCACTGTGGACCCGCCGCCACCTCTGGAGCCCACCACCTCGGAGGGTTAGCATTCCTTGGAATCCAGAATGGAGGTGAACCTAGCACTCCACTGACACCAAGAGGCATTTAGGGACAGAAAGACCCTGCCATCGGCTAAGTGCCACCAAGAGAGGAAGTCCAGCTCATGGGCCAACTGGGCTATCCTGTCTTTTGACACCCCCGCTCAAAAGCTTCTCTAAATCCAATGCAATCTTAAGACAGAGATGTAATTCAGACAATCATCTCCAATCCTCTAACACCTGTTAGCTCTTTTAAATCCCTTTAGCAGAAAATCCCTATTGCCCTCCTTCAAAGAAAGGGCACGATGACCTGTTAGCACTTTTTGGCTGCGCTAATACTGTAAATCTATATATGATAACACCTAGACTGTGAAACCAAAACATGGATGCTATAAATAGTTAAAAAAACAAAAACTTTCTTCCTCAAAGATTCTCTAGTTCACAAGATATAAGAAATATGTTTTATAACTTGAATTTCTTTTTTACTCAGTGTTAAGTCCCAAACAGATCACTTACAGAAAAGTAAACACCTAACTAATGTTTTAATTCTGCCAAGTCCTAAATAATTAAAGGGGAAAAAAGTGAGCAATTTAAGCAATTCAAACTTATTTAAATAGCATTCATAATAGGACCAGTGGTAAACAGCTTTTAAAACCCGAGAGAATGTACAGCTGGCATTAAGCCAAGGATTACATTTCCTCTTAGCAATGTAACATTTTCATGGAACTAATTTTTAGGCAACCATTTACCATTAAATCTCTACACAGGGGCTTCCCCGGTGGCGCAGTGGTTGAGAATCTGCCTGCCAATGCAGGCGACACGGGTTCGAGCCCTGGTCTTGGAAGATCCCACATGCCACGGAGCAACTGGGCCCGTGAGCCACAACTACTGAGCCTGCGCGTCTGGAGCCTGTGCTCCACAACAAGAGAGGCCGCGATAGTGAGAGGCCCGTGCACCGCGATGAAGAGTGGCCCCGCTCGCCGCAACGAGAGAAAGCCCTCGCACAGAAACAAAGACCCAACACAGCCATAAATAAACAAGTAAATAAATAAATTTATTTTTTAAAAAATCTCTACACAGACATTCTGTCAAGTATAATTAGCCACAGAGGCCAGCAACTTCCACGCAGGCACAAGGAAGAGAGCAGCACTTGTAGGAGGCTGACTGGATCCACTGACCACATTTCAAAAGGCACCATGGAGCCCCATGTGATGATTTTACTAAGGCAGAATCTCAGTTCAACTGGAGGCTTCACTCCATCATTCAGCCAAGAGTTCAGTGTGTGCCTCCTCTGTGCCCAGCACAGGAATTCTTCCCAGGACATGGCCGGAGGCTCCCTTCATGGAGCTGATGTGGACGACAAGCAAACGTACAGTATGGATGATGGTAACTGCTGTGGGGGAAATAAAGCAGGCATGCTAGGGTGGAAGTAACATTCCACAAGCATGAAAGCATGGATACAACAGGGTCAGGTCTGCGTTTTGAAAGGTTCACTTTAGCGGCAATGTGGAGAACAGAGGGGAGGGTAACTCAGTATATCTGGCAAAGATCCCTACCACGTCCCAGAAGCACAGTGCACTGGTCACAAAGGTGGGCTTCAGACTACCATCAAAGAGAATTCCTTGGAGTCAAGAATGGAGCTGGGAACCTCCCTGGTGGTACACTGGGTAAGACTCCGTGCGCCCAATGCAGGGGGCCCAAGTTCAATCCCTGGTCAGGGAACTAGATCCTGCATGCATGCCACAACTAAGAGTCTGCATGCCACAACTCAGAGTATGCCTGCCGCAACTAAGAAGCCCACATCCAGCAACTAAGATCCTTTCACAGCCAAAACAAATAAATAAATACTTAAAAAAAAAAAAAAGAATGGAGCTGAACTAAGCACTGCTGGTTATGAGTCCACAAGTAAAAACACCTACACATGTGTATTAAGTATTGTGTGTACTGAGTGTGTTGAGTATGGAGAAAAGGGTAAAACAAGTTAAACGTCTGTTAATGCTGGTTATCTCAAGGGGGATAAGAGTGTCCACAGGATTATGATTTCTTCTTTCAACGTCTGTATAAGGGACGCTTGCCACAATACGCACACACTATATTAATAATTTAAAATATCCAATAAGGGGCTTCCCTGGCAGCACAGTGGTTAAGAATCCTCCTGCCAATGCAGGGGACACGGGTTTGAGCCCTGGTCCGGGAAGATCCCACATGCCGAGAAGCAACTAAGCCCGTGCGCCACAACTACTGAGCCTGCACTCGAGAGCCCGTGAGCCACAACTACTGAGCCTGTGCGCCACAACTACTGAAGCCCGCATGCCCTAGAGCCTGTGCTCCTCAACAAGAGAAGCCACTGCAATGAGAAGCATGCACACTGTAACCAAGAGTAGCCCCTGCTCGCCGCAACTAGAGAAACCCTGAGCACAGCAACGAAGACCCAATGCAGCCAAAAACAGATTTAAAAAAAAAAAGAATGAATTGAAGAAACTAGAGGTCCTGATAATGTTGAAAAATGGCTAAAACTGGAATATCTGAAGAAATAAGTATGAGAGATAGAAGGCTTTGGTCAAAGTAGGAAAGAAAACATCTTCATTCTTGATTTTTTTAGGCATAAAAAGAACTTTAGGAACTACCTATAATTTGGTAAACACTCATTTATTAGGTTAGCAAGCAAGAAAGGAGTTTTAAAGAACTACTGGTCTCATAATTTTTAATTCAAACTGGCTAATTCTCAGATTATTACACTCTGCAGTCAGCAACCAGAAGGAAGGTGTTCCAAGATTTACTTCAGCTCAGCCAGATTCCTTCTTCCCTTAAATGAAAACAGGTGGTGCCAGACACATAATATTCCACTTATCATTCAGTTACTACCCCATTTAATACTCACTGTGATGTGATTGTAGATAAGCTGAGACCATCCAAAGAGATCTGCTAGTCGGTAAAATGCTGCCAGTTTACACCGCAATAACTTCTCCCCTTTGTCATAGGCAATAGAATCAGATCCTCTAAGGTCATTCACAGGAGTCACCATACCAAGACCTGAAATGAAAAAAGAAGAAGACTCAAAGATTTAATATTTCTTGTCAAATGTAAATCAAATAACAGTTGAGATATTAATCGTCCCACAATGGGCCATAAGGTAAGTCTTGAAAACGTCAAAGACTATTTCATAAAGACCAAGTTCCCCAACATTAATACAATTAAGGTAGAAATTAATAACAGAAAGGTAATAAAATCTGTAGGATGCAGTAAGCAAAACTTAGAAGGAAATTTACAGTATTAAACATATACATTATGGGGCTTCCCTGGTGGCACAGTGGTTAAGAATCCACCTGCCAATGCAGGGGACACGGGTTCAAGCCCTGGTCTGGGAAGATCCCACATGCAGCAGAGCAACTAAGCCCGTGCACCACAACTACTGAGCCTGCCCTCTAGAGCCCACGAGCCACAACTACTGAGCCCGTGTGCCACAACTACTGAAGCCTGTGTGCCTAGAGCCCGTGCTCCACAACAAGAGAAGCCACCATAATGAGAAGCCCACGCACCACAACAAAGAGTAGCCCCCGCTCACCGCAACTAGAGAAAACCTGCATGCAGCAACAAAGACCCAACGCAGCCAAAAATAATAAATAAATAAGTAAGTAAATAAATTTATTACAAAAAAAAAGAGGGGAGGGGAGGAGAGGGGAAGATGGGGCTGGGAACGAGAGAAAAGAAAAGAAGAAAAGAGAAAAGACCCAGATAAAAGCAACGGAAGAGAATTAAATAAGCTGCCATATTTTTTAGCACTTCACAAAAACAACAGAAGAGGGAGCTCTAGAGTCAGGATTCCTGAACTGGACTCCTCCAGGAAAACTAATTTCATGTAAAAATGAACAGAAAAATATCATGATCAAATACCACACAAAAATTATTCAAAGAGGGCTTCCGTGGTGGTGTAGTGGTTAAGAATCCACCTGCCGATGCAGGGGACACAGGTCCAAGCCCTAGTCTGGGAAGATCCCACTTTCTGTGGAGCAACTAAGCCCATGTGCCACAACTACTGAGCCTGCACTCTAGAGCCCACGAGCCACAACTACTGGGCCCACGAGCCGCAACTACTGAAGTCCATGCGCCTAGAGCCCGTGCTCCGCAACAAGAGAAGCCACGGCAATGAGAAGTCCACGCACCACAACGAAGAGTAGCCTCCACTCTCCACAACTAGAGAAAGCCTGCACGCAGCAACGAAGACCCTATGCAGCCAAAAATAAATTAATTAAATTTTAAATATAAATTATTAAAAGAAAAAAGAGCAAAATCACATTCCTACACATAACAAAAGCACACAAGACATATCCACAAAACAAATGAAAACTATAACCTATTATTTCATAAAAGATAAAGAAAGGCATTAATAATAAAAGATATGAAAAAATTTTAATTAGAAAAATTCAGAAATGAGGGCTGGAATAAAAAGGAATTAGATATAAATGAAAAATAATTTTAAAAATAAATACTAAAAACAGCATAAAGGTGAAAGAGGAGAAAAACTTTTTAAATCATAAAGAAATGAAGAAAGTGATAAAAAGGACTTGAGAAAACCTGACAGTTAAAGAAGTCAGACAAGGAAAATCCAACATGCGTATACCAGGAAACAAAAGCAAGGGAACAGAATGAATACTAAAAGCCAATTCAAGAAAACACTCTGAAAATAAAAAAGGTTTGGAAGGGCACATCATCTGAGAAAACTGCCTAGAAAGATGAACGCCAAGACATACTCTGGTAAAATTTCTGGACTCTAAAGAAAAAGGAAAATAGTTTATGAGCAACAAGGAAAAGAAACCAAGTAACTTATATGGAAAGATTGTCTTCAAATTCTAAGAAAATGAATTATGCATTTAAGATACACAAAATAGGAAAATGTGAGCCAATGATTTTATACCCAAACTAACTAAACCAAATTAACATTGACATATAAAGGCCACAACGCAAGAATGCAGAAATCCTTTCCCCAAGTGTTTTCTGGGAAATCTACTATAAAAGGAACTTCAGACAACCAAACTGACTAAAGGGGCACTGATACAAGGACTGGTGGTGAGCATTAAATATATATTTATTACAGAATTAAGTTATTAATTGTAACACAAAATGAACGTAAAAACAAGACCATAACATATAATGGTTATATGCTCTAACAACAGAGAATATAACTATTTTAAAACATGAAGAGAGAACATATTATTGGTATAGGATTGATACTGTGTGTGGCATGTGAGAGAAAGCAAATGAGTTATTAAGTAATATTCTAGTTTTGTTATTCCTGGTGTCCTGGAGAACCAGAATTCTTGTTGTAGAAGAAAGAAAAACAAATGTTAGATAGAAGAGATTAAGTAAAAACCCCTTAGACCTGAATTTTAATTGGAATTATAATTCCAATATATTTATAGTTATACTTACAATTCCAATTTATCAATATAGTATACAAATCACAAGGTAATTTTTAAAAATAAATTTATTTGTTTATTTATTTGTTTATTTTTGGCTGCATTGGGTCTTCGTTGCTGTGCGCGGGCTTTCTCTAGTTGCAGTGAGCAGGGGTTACTCTTTGTTGCAGTGCGCGGGCTTCTCACTGAGGTGGCTTCTCTTGTTGCGGAGCACGGGCTCTAGTTGTGCGGGCTTCAGTAGTCGTGGCTCGCGGGCTCTAGAGCGCAGGCTCAGTAGTTGTGGTGCACAGGCTTAGCTGCTCCCTGGCATGTGGGATCTTCCCAGACCAGGGCTTGAACCCGTGTCCCCTGCATTGGCAGGCAGATTCTTAGGAAATCTCCAAAAGGTAATTTATATTTCCTAGCTCTATCCACTAAAAAGGCCTAAAAAGAATAACTAACCAGTCAGTAGCAAAGAGCATTCCTAGCACCCAGACTAAAATTCCATTTCTCACAAAAAGAAATCAAGGTTTCTTAGAAAAATGGCTGACTCCAGATCTGGGGCAGGAAATGTACAAGATGAGCCTAGAACATCTCCTGTGGGAGGTGGCTTGGGAGCTGTCAAAGACTACTCGGCTCAGGAGTCAACTTGGAGAGGTTCTCTGGGACAATGTGAGTAGTAACAAAAAGGATAACTGCAATGTTTTGAAACACATTAAATATATTTAAATCTCTGCAGGGACTTCCCTGGTGGCGCAGTGGTTAAGACTTTGTGCTCCCAATGCAGGGGGCCCGGGTTCGATCCCTGGTCCGGGAACTAGATCCCACATGCATGCTGCAACTAAGAGTTCTCATGCCACAAAACTAAGGAAGCCAGCGAGCCATAACTAAGGAGCCCAAAAGCTGCAATTAAGGAGCCCGCATGCCACAACTATGGAGCCCACGTGCCGCAACTAAGGAGCCGGCGAGCCACAGGAGCCCTCGAGCCTCAACTAAGGAGCCTGTGAGCTGCAACTAAGGAGCCTGCCTGCCGCAACTAAGACCCGACACAACCAAATAAATAATTTTTTTAAAAAATCTATGCATTCAAAATAATATTGAAGAAATAGTAATTGGTCACTTTAGAAGATGACAGGAAACCAACTTCTCATTTTGAACAGTTACCTTTATACAAACCGTACCATGGGGTAAGCAAAAGAGCTGAGAGGAAGTTTCTTTTTGTGCGTGTGGGTTGAGGGCTGACTTCCAATAGATCTCAACAAGGAAGCTGCTCTGCTGCGTATGAAACCCTGACCAAGAAGCAGGTCATCTATGAATGGTTTAGCACCAGCCTCCCTGCAATCATGTGTTGAGTGACAGAGAATGAGGCGGCCTCCTTTCTGGCCATGCCCCATTTCCCAGAGAAGTTTCTCTTTACAGAAATATTCTAACTAGTAAATACAGAAGAAGGAATGACAAAATTAAAATATCACCATCTTGGAACCTTTGTTAAATTAACGGATATAGGCACTGAGCAACGACGGCTGCTACAGCACAAATGGCAACAAGCAGACTTAGGCACCGGCGGGTAGAACACAGTGCCACCTATGAAGTGAGCTTGCCAAAGAACAAAATCCAAATACAGCCAAGCTTCTAGACCCAGCTACCAATTTACTGTAAATACAAAAGAAAAAAGAACATATGGGCACCATGGAGATGGCATCAGCAAAATTCAAGACTGTAGCTAACTCTACAGGTCAACAAAACCCATTTCCTTTAAAGTGCGAGGAGAAAAAGAGAGATGGAGGGGCAACTTGTAGCTTTAAAAATGCTTAAGAGGGCTTCGCTGGTGGCACAGTGGTTGAGAATCTGCCTGCTAATGCAGGGGACATGGGTTCGAGCCCTGGTCTGGGAGGATCCCACATGCCATGGAGCAACTAGGCCCGTGAGCCACAACTACCGAGCCTGCGCGTCTGGAGCCTGTGCTCCGCAACAACAGAGGCCACCATAGTGAGAGGCCTGCGCACCGCAATGAAGAGTGGCCTCCGCTTGCCATAACTAGAGAAAGCCCTCGCACAGAAACGAAGACCCAACACGGCAAAAATAAATAAATTAATTAATAAACTCCTACCCCCAACATCTTCTTAAAAAAAAAATGCTTAAGAGACAGTAAGTAAAAAAAGACAAATACTAAACCATAATATTTAAGGATAACCATTTGGGTGATAAAACTATAAGGAAAAGCAAGGCAGTGATACCATTCAAGTCAAGATGGTGATTCCTTTTAAGAGGGCAAGCAACTGATAAAACTTTCTTAACCAGGGTGCTGGTTATAAAGGCGTTCACCTTAAACCATTCATAAGTTATATATCATTTTGTTCTATGCCATCTACATATGTTATATTCCACAACAAAAGTTAAAATTCACATTAAAATTTTTTATATTTAAGAAGTAAACTATTAGATACAATTAAAACTAGATTTTTTTCTTCCTTCTTTTTTTGGTGTGGCACTATTAAAATTTCCTTTATCTCTGACTAGAAAACAATATGTGAGTAAATATATTACATTGTCCTTTATTATCTAATTCATATAAATATCACTAGAATCCATTAAGAATCCATGTGAGGACTTCCCTGGTGGCACAGTGGTTAAGAATCTGCCTGCCAATGCAGGGGACACGGGTTCAAGCCCTGGTCCAGGAAGATCCCACATGCCGCGGAGCAACTAAGCCCATGCGCCACAACTACTGAGCCTGCGCTCTAGAGCCCGCGAGCCACGACTACTGAAGCCCACGAGCCACAGCTACTGAAGCCCACGCGCCTAGAGCCCGTGCTCTGCAACAAGGGAAGCCACTGCAATGAGAAGCCCATGCACCGTAACAAAGAGTAGCCCCCGCTCACCGCAACTAGAGAAAGCCTACGTGCAGCAACGAAGACCCAACGCAACCAAAAATAAATAAATAAACAAACAAATAAATAAAAGGAAACTTAGATTTTAAAAAAAAAGAATCCATGTGAAAACATGAAAACCTAGTGACTACCATTCGACTTCAGGATGGAAGTGTGAGCTAGTAAATTACATGTGATTTTTAACACTCTCTGGACATTAACGATATTATCACTCAGGCAAATGTCAATCGACTTCTAAGAATACCAGAGAACAGACAGGTAAATAGCACATGGCAGGTGATCTAATGCAAACCAATACCTTAAGTTGGTCAGTCAGAAGCTGATTATCCAACTAGAATCATCAGAGATTGATCCAGGGCACAGTACACAGTAGGTCACGTTAGCTGATGCTCAAGGTACCCTGGGCTCCACCTTGTCATGTTAACGTTTACAAATTCAACAGCCATGGCAAAGCGCTATCTCTGCACAACTAACTTTGCTAAATAACTTTGCTCACATTCACCCATCCAACATTTTTCTTCTGGCTTTCTTTTGGAATTTTTCTGTTTCTCATTCATTTGCGAACAGCAGTGAGGAATGGTGGATAAGAAATGTTGGCTTGGGGCTTCCCTGGTGGCGCAGTGGTTAAGAATCCGCCTGCCAATGCAGGGGACACGGGTTTGAGCCCTGGTCTGGGAAGATCCCACATGCCGCGGAGCAACTAAGCCCATGCACCACAACTACTGAGCCTGCGCTCTAGAGACCGTGAGCCACAACTACTGAAGCCTGTGCACCTAGAGCCCATGCTCCGCAACAAGAGAAACCACCGCAATGAGAAGCCCGCGCACCGCAACCAAGAGTAGCCCCAGCTCGCCACAACTAGAGAAAGCTCGCGTGCAGCAACGAAGACCCAACACAGCCAAAAATTTTAAAAATAAAATGAAATAAATAAATTAAAAAAAAAAAAGAAATGTTGGCTTGACTGAAATAAGTTCAGGCAAAATCAATGTGCTACTCCCCAAGCATTTTTTCTGATTAGTTTTTTTTTTAATTCATAAAGGGTCTGAGAAGCCACATAAAAAGTTACCTGCCTGAGGAATAACAGTCTCACTGGCTCATAAAAAAGGAGCCCTCTATAGTCAAGACATTTTTAGGCCTATCTTTTACTACAATTAAAACTCAATTTTAAAAAAAAACCTCAATTCTATGTATTACATAGTGTGTGCTCATCTATTTCACATTGGAAAATGTTAGGAAATTTCACCCGGAAAATGACAGAGAATGTATACCAAGTCAGGAACTACTCACTCATGTTTAAGGCAGCCATCCCTCCTTGTGGAGCTGCCGGGTAGACATTCGGTACATTCGCGGTCATAAAATCTGCAATCTGCTGTAAAGCCAACAGGCCTGTGGGATTCTTCCCCTTCTTAAATTGTTCCTGTATCATTGATTCCAATTCTTCACAGAAAGCCTAATAAAAGGCAAATTAAAACAATGAGATATTGTTTCTTTTCTGTTCCTTGGGAAGGCAGGGGTAACTATCGCATAGACCAATTTTCGGTTTGTTTTCAGCCAGTGCTGGAAAGGCAAATGGATATTCTCATATATCACTACCTGGAGCATAAATAAGTATTCTTTCTGGACAGTAATTTAACAAGATAAAAGCTTAAAAATTTGAACAGGCATCCTATTCCTAGGAATCTTTTCTAAGGAACTAATCACAGATGTGCTCAAAGACTTATTCATAAGGATGCTCATTCCAGCATTACCAATAAAAAGGAAAACAGGTAACAGTCTACATTTTAAACAGTAGGGGACTGATTAAATACCCTGAGTCACCTTACAACACCTGATACTGTTCTAGGCACTGAGGACACATAGGAAGAAAACGGCTTTGCCATCAGGAACTTAAAACTTAGTAAGGAAAACACAAAAAGAAAAAATCCACAGTACAAAGGACCCTCTATATCAACAGCATTCCAGATGACCTATATGTACAGTGTGGAGCTGTGCTTAGCAACTACCAGTGAGTGAGGCCTGGAGCCACCCACCTGGACCCCAGTCTCTTTCCTCAACCAGCAGTCACC
The DNA here is from genome assembly GCF_949752795.1 of Hyperoodon ampullatus. Lineage (NCBI taxonomy): Eukaryota > Metazoa > Chordata > Mammalia > Artiodactyla > Ziphiidae > Hyperoodon > Hyperoodon ampullatus. The sequence continues at coordinate 126,333,394 of NC_136914.1, read as the reverse complement.
AGCCAATGACCTTGCCTGCTTGCTTGGTCCTAACTCTGGATGGTTAAATATCCACACCCTCCCCTCTCAGCTCCCTGATCGCCTCTCCTCCAACAACCGTGTCATCCAATTCACCCCAGCCTCCTATTTCCATGGTCATGCCCTAGAGACCTGCTCATTTCTAGTAACTGGGCCCCTCTTCAGTCTCGGAGCCAAGCACGTGCTCTCCAAACACCCTCTCCTACTGTCCAGCTCACCCTCTCTTCAACCCCATCTTGATCCTAAGACCTTATCACCATCCCGTACCTTCCCTGTGTCCTGACCTCTCTCACTCAGCTTAGGCCCTTGGTTTAAAACTATAGCCATTCCCTTGCTTACAACTTCAACTCTCTACCATTTCATCTGGCAAAATCCCAACCCCAGGTTACGTTCAACTCTTCACACCCTTTCTATTCACGCTGCTGAAAGTGGCTGGGGGACAAAAACGAAGACCGTACCGCACTGTCTCACTGTAAATCCATGACCACTGACCTGAGTGCACCCTTGACATTAACCCAGGGGTCATTCTTGACTTTTCTTGCCCATGCCCTCGCCTGCTCCTCATGCCTTCTCCACACCACTCCCTGTGCCCATTCTAAGCAGATGCCTCCACCTGTTATTCCACTGAGAACAGAGAATCAGTTTGAAGGAAACTTCCACAGGTTCCCTCTCACATCTCCCAACTGTCAGCATCTGTACACACAGGGTGGGCCTTCCCACTCCTTACTGCAGTTGAACGATCCACGCTCCTAAAACCAAAAAACCAACACCGGGTACATTCTACTCAGTAAAGCCCAGGCCTTACCAGTCTTTCCTCTAGGGTCCTTTCTCTGTTCCCAGACCCCACAGTGCATGTGGGTCAGTAACATTTTGATGCTGTGTTCTTGACCCCTGTGGGTAGGGACGTGGCATCCCCAGTGCCCCCAGCACAGTGCCTGGCACATACTCGGTACTGAAAGTTTAGCTTCTTCACTCTATCCTTAGTGATTTTCACTTGGTTTCTTGTTGCTTTTACACAGGAAAACTGCTCAAGCCAAGTCTAGATGTTATCCTGATTCTTTTTTTTTTTACCTCTCACCTCTTCCTCCCCATCCATCAGCAAGTCCTATTTATTCCACCTTCAAAACAGAACACAAATGAGTTTACCTCTCCACCTCTACCACCACCACTCTGGCCCAAGCTACCACTACCTCTTGCTTGGAAGACAGCTTACTCTCTTGCCCTCTACGGTGCTCTCTGTATACCAACCCAGAATGAGTTACTCAAAGACTGAAGCGTGCCGTTCCCATCTGCACCGTACCCTGAGCTGGGCTGACACAGCCTCTGAGGCAACTGCCCCCTCCTCCCTCTCCAATCTCATGCACCCCGCTCTCCCGCTTCCTATGCCCAGACCACACTGGCTGCCCTTGGACTCTTCAAGCTCATTCCCGTCCTGGGAATTTCATGTCTGCTTCTCCCCAATCCCTGCATGGCCGGCTCCTTCCTGTCATTCAGAGTTCAGGTCAAATCTTCCTCACTCAGAGAGGTTTGTTCTACCCAGTCAAACTCAATCTAATCATCCAGCTGTTTCCTGCACTGTGCTTCTATTTGTTGCTTCTTGGTTATCTCCTTCAACTAGAATGTAAAGTCTGAGACTTGATCTGGGCGTTTACACAGGTGTTATACATATGTCAAAATTCATCAAGCCGTATACTTAAGACTTGTGTACTTTACTGTAAGTTATATTATTGAGGAATAATATATGAATAATAATAACAACCAAACAAATAAGCTTTGTATGCTAAGTACCCAGTTCCTTGCAGACAGAGATGATCAACATTTAAAAAAATAACTCAAATGAATTATCTGCCAAGTGACACCCCAAAATATTAAGGAAATAAAACAAGAACAGATTAAAAGGATAAAAAGAATGAAGCACACACAAAGGCAGCAGCATCAACATGAAAAAACTACGAAAACAGCACTACTTTACCTAAAGATGCAAACAGAAGACGTTTGGGCATGACTGTGGTTCAAATGCCGACCATAACTAAAGGTAAAATCAATCAACAATCAGGTGTTGCTGAGACCTACTAAGTGCTCAGCACCAAGCTAGGTGTTTTGGAGGAAAGAGTAATTTTTAAATGGTCGTAATATATAAAGACTCTCTGGCGAAGCAGTGAGAGTGAAAAGGAGAAATGAACACCTCCTATCCTTTATGATACTGAAGATTTTTCATTTGTGTGCCTGATAACTTGAACTAAACTGAACTCTCTAACAGCCATGCACATATATATACAAGGCACTGATTTCCTGTGTTAAGGTAAACGGACTATGACACATACAACAGAGCATAAGAGCTGAAGTAGTGGGAGAAGGAAGAGGACACTTGGTCAGAGACAAAGCTTCTCTTACAGGGCTTTGCAGAATCATGGACACCCTCTTTTTTTGCTCCATCATATTGAAGTCCTGGCGAAGGTCTGGTGCCATGTTCCTCTCCCGCAAGTATTCTGGATTGTTCTCATCCACTCTGTCGAAATACCTCTCTTTGTGAGGGGCTGTGGTCGGGGGTGGTGAGGTCACCACTGCAGCCCGAGTATCACCATTCATTGCACAATCTTTCCAGGTTCCTACAGAATCAAAAACAAAAGACAGTATTGTTTTTGAATCCATGTCCAGTAGCATTTCATAATGAGAACATCAGCCTGATAAATACAATCTCCAGCATGAGGATGCCCTGACTGACTGACCAGTCAGAGCCATGACGTGTGATGCTTCTTTGTGGCTTCTGAGGCACGTGGCTGATCAGCCATCGCCCACCTTTCCACCAACCAAGGGCAGTTTTTGTCCTTGCCACTGTTCTTCAGCAGACAACAGGAAAACAATCTAACAAAGCTAGTATATCCTCTGACAAACTGAAAAAATATAATTAGATATGAAAATTTTGACCACAAGATAGTTTGAAGTCAACATATTGTCCCAAACAGACAGGATCTTCTAAAAGCAGCACAGTTCATTTCTGGAGAAATTTGATTCATGATATTGTCCCCAAAAAGTACTGGTGGCAACTCTGCGAAGGATTTACCACACAGGTCAAAGGAGAGAAGCCGCTCACACATCTGTATTCATGCAAATGGGAAATGCTCTTCATCAACATCACCTTCTTGGTTCAAAGAACAATAATAGTAGGCTCTGAAAATGTCAGCATGTCCTTGAGTTTGTGAATAACCTGAAAAGATGCCCAAATGGCTCAAATTTAAACGTCTGCTAATATGGCTACTTACTTTACTTTTTTTTTTTTAATACTTTATTTATTTATTTGGCTGCGCCAGGTCTTGGTTACAACATGCGGCATCTTTGCTGCGGCGTGCGGGATCTTTAGTTGCAGCATGGGGGAATCTTTTAGTTGTGGCATGGGGGATCTTTTAGTTGTGGCACGCAGGATCTAGTTCCCTGACCAGGGATTGAACCCAGGCCCCCTGCCTGGGGAGCTCAGAGTCTTAACCACTGGACCACCAGGGAAGTCCCACTTTACACTCTTTTTAATCCCAATCTTTTATTTGAAATGCTGTTTGAACACACTAAATTATATTCATCTTTTAACTATAAATCTCTAAATAGCACCTTTACTAATCATACAAATAGTTCATTCTGCTTTTATAACCCACTGAATGACAGCTTTAACAATATATATATGCAATGTTTACTGAGCATCTTTTACATCCAGTCACTGTGCTGGGGACAAAATTAATCACATGTAGTCCTCACTTTGCGGAAGCTGGACTCACAGTCCAGAAGTGGAGACAGACTCGCTGAGGAAGGCAGAGGTGCTGATCTGGAAGTCATCAGCACAGAGGTGGGGTCAGGAGAGGAGAGGAAACTGGCCAGCAGAAGCATGTAAGTTGAGAAGAGGGAGCAGAACCAGCACCCAGAACCGTTTTTGCCATATAGCTGGTACGTAACTAAAAAGTCTTGAATAAATTAAGAAGAAGAAGGAAAAGATAAAGACACAAGATGAGAAATAGTCTCAGAAGCCACAGGCAGAGAGTTTTAATGGCGAGTGAGTGAACAACAGTTCCTCAAGCCACAGAGGATAAGCAACGTAGGGATTTAAAAGAGGTGATTAAATTAGCAACTAAAAAAGTAAATGGTGCTCCTTCTTACACTGTGCACAAAAATTCAGTCCAAACGGAACACAGACCTAAATGTAACAGCAAAAACTATAGAATACTGGGCTTCCCTGGTGGCGCAGTGGTTGAGAGTCCGCCTGCCGATGCAGGGGACGCGGGTTTGTGCCCCGGTCCGGGAGGATCCCACATGCCGCGGAGCGGCTGGGCCCGTGAGCCATGGCCGCTGGACCTGCACGTCCGGAGCCTGTGCTCCGCAATGGGAGAGGCCACAGCAGTGAGAGGCCCGCGTTTCGCAAAAAAAAAAAAAAGACTATAGAATACTTACAAGAAAGTAAAGGAGTGAATCTAAGAGCCCCTGGTTTAGGCAAAGTCTTATATGACACCAAAAGGATAGCAACAAAAGAAAAAAGATAAACTGGACTTCCTAAAAATTAAAAACATTTGTGCTTCAAAGGATACATAAAAAAGTGAAAAGACAACCCATAAAATGGAAAAAAACTTACAAATCATATATCTGAGAAAAGATTTACATCCAGAATATACAATTTAATTAAAACAACAATTAAAAAACTTGAAAGTCATCAAGTGACCTCAGTAGATGCCACATAGAACAGAACTGCCCAGTTGAGCCTTGCCTAAATTCCTGACCCACAAAATCATGAAATATGAACAATAAAGTAATTATTTTAAGCTGCGAAGTCCTGGAATGGTTTGTTATGTTGCAATAGACATCTAAAATAATGTTTGTGATAAGGGGAAGGAGAATGAAAGCAGCCAGAATTGTACGCTAGACTTTGTTCTTTACCTGTATTTGATCCTCTCACCTCCCCTATTTGTCAATATACTATTGTTTTCCTCACTTTACAGATAAGGGAACTTAGGTCACCCAGCTAGGAAGTTAACATGGCTGGGATTCTAATGCAGCCCTCCTGGATGCAGAACTCCTGTTCTTAACCTCTAAGCTATGTTGTAAATGATGATGATGGTGACAGTGAGAGGAAACAATGTTCCCAAAGCGATGGGAAGGGATGGAATTGAGGGCATAGATGCCTTGAACAGGAGGATCCATCCAGGAATCTGGGGCTGGCATTATTAGCTTTTTAATGTGCATATGAATCGCCTAAGAATCATGTTAAGATACAAATTCATATCCAGTAGGTCTGAGATGGGGCCTGAGATCCTGCATGTCTCATGAGCTCCCAAATGATACCAATGCCACTGGACTCAGACAGAAATTTGAATAGTAAGGCTTTAAAGAATAATTTATTAAAAATATATATTTTGTGGTACCAACAGCCAAAGAATCAGTTGAACATTTTTTTAATTTTTTTTTTTTTTTTTTTTTTTTTTTTCGGTACGTGGGCCTCTCAGTGTTGTGGCCTCTCCCGTTGCGGAGCACAGGCTCCAGATGCGCAGGCTCAGCGGCCATGGCTCACGGGCCCAGCTGCTCCGCAGTATGTGGTATCTTCCCGGACCAGGGCACGAACCCGCATCCCCTGCATCGGCAGGCGGACTCCCAACCACTGCGCCACCAGGGAAGCCCTGAACATTTTTTTAAAGAAAAAGATCGATTTGGATATTACTTTTCTGAAATCTAAAGATATGATAGAAGTAAGAGCACACTTGAAGTGACACTATTTCAAGGACTTAAAGACAAAGTATGAAAACAATCAGTGACTAAAAGGCAATAAAACAGAATAAGTGAACCAATGACCTAAAACGTAGTCTTTAAAACTTACCCTTCTCTGAACATATCCTTTAAAATGTTTGTCATCTGTTTACTTTAACCTAGTTTGTTCTAAAAGAAGGACCCAAAGAATAAAACATTATTAATGGTTGTCCGACATTTCTTCATTAGATATAAAAGAAGCTGACCATTCTGAGCCAATGATAAAAACGTTCCACTTCAGCATTTCAGAAAAACAAAAAAGGGACTCCCTGACGGCCCAGTGGTTAAGACTCCACTCTTCCACTGCAGGGGGCTCAGGTTCGATTCCTGGTTGGGGACCCGCATGCCATGCGGTGCGGCCAAAAATTTAAAAAAAAAAGACGAAAGGATATACAGTATTATGAGTTTTCTATTATCAAATGAGTCCTAATTTTAAGCTATTTTCATCAGTAAATAAGGACACAGGGGAACATTTTAGAGGCAACTATAGCTGCTTCCTGGTTCCCAGAGCTGACTGAAAGAAAAGAATCTTTGTAAAACCAACATGCTGATGATAAGGCAGAGATTGCTCTCATTTTATTACAAATTGCCATATGAATGGAAGAAGATAAAGACTGAAGACCAGATATGCATGTGGTCTTCCTTCAATAAGGAAGTCTATAAACTTAAATCAAAGTACACATATTCTGAGCCCAATAACCAAGAATAAACATAATTCCAACTTTTAACATACAAAACCTGTACCTGGGGACTTCCTTGGTGGCGCAGTGGCTAGGGCTCTGCCCTCCCAATGCAGGGGGTCCAGGTTCGATCCCTGCCCAGGGAACTAGATCCCACATGCATGCCACAACTAAGAGTTTGCATGCAACAACTAAGGAGCCCGTGTGCCACAACTAAGGAACCTGCCTGCCGCAACTAAGAGACCCAGTGCAACCAAATAAATAAAGACAGAGAGAGAGAGACACTCTTTAAAAAAAAAAAAGCCTGTACTTGGTTTTTGTCAATTACGGCTTTAGGTTTCACTGATGTTGATTTATTTATTTATTTATTTATTTATTTATTTATTTATTTATTTATGGCTGTGCTGGCTCTTCGTTTCTGTGAGAGGGCTTTCTCTAGTTGCGGCAAGTGGGGGCCACTCCTCATGGAGGTGCGCGGGACTCTCACTATCGCGGCCTCTCTTGTGGAGCACAGGCTCCAGGCGCGCAGGCTCAGTAATTGTGGCTCACGGGGCCAGCCGTCCCGCGGCATGTGGGATCCTCCCAGACCAGGGCTTGAACCCATGGCCCCTGCATTGGCAGGCAGATTCTCAACCACTGCGCCACCAGGGAAGCCCCTGATGTTGTTTTTAAGTGTGTGTTAAGACAGCAAATTTTTCTAGGAAGATCTCTACAAAGAAGTCATTACTTAATCCAGATTTTTAAAAAAGAAATGGAAAAAATACAGATGCCAAGAAACTTCCTGCAACATTATTTAGAATAATTTTAAAATAAAATAATTTAAAAAGATCAACATCCAACAATACACGAATGGTTATAACACAATCTGCTCAATACAGTATTATGAAACTATGAATATTCTTTAGCATAATACACGAGCCTATAACATGTTTAAGTGAAAAACTATAAATTTCCTATTCTATTATATAAAGTTATCAATATTATCACTGTAGTCACATATAAACAAGATGATATAATGGCAAATAAGCTGTATTCAAGAGAAGTAGGGATTAATGTTCCTCTATCTCAATATTCCATAAAGTTGCTATAATTTAACCTGTGTAAAAATGTTAAGATTTCACTAAACTTAAAATGTTGATACTGAAATCAGTGAAATCTCTGGGAACAATACTTTCAAATAAACAAACATACACACCCAGCAGAACCTAAAAGTCTGGCTGAGCCATGACAAACAAGCTCGGCCTGCCCAGGTTACATCTCGCATTCACCCACTTTTCTCCATCTCCACCCCATCACTCTAATCTAGATAATTACCACTCACCTCCTGGACACACAGTAGCCCTCCTAATTAGTTTCTCCACTTCCAGTCTCCTAGCAACCCCCACACCGATCCATTTTTCACAGTGAGGCCAGAGAGAGTTTCAAAATATAAGTTAGATCATGTCATTCATTCCCCTGCTTAAAACCCGACAGGTAATAGGAGGATCTCTGCCAGATCCTGATTCAAGTAAACTGTAAAATAAAAATCTAAAAATGATATTCGAGACAATTAGAAATTTGAACACCAACTGGACTTGGATGGCATCAAGGAACTACTGTTAAAAATTTTAGGTGTGATATTATTATGGTTATATTAGATACATACAGAAATATTTATGGATGAAATAATATGACATCTGGAATTTGCCTAAAACTTATATGGGGTCGAGGGAGAGTAAGGGTTACACAAAATAAACAAGACTGGCCATGAGTTAATAACTGCTGAAGCTGGATAAAGGATAAAGCAGGGTTCATTATACTATTCTATTTCGTATGGGTCTGAAATGCTCCATAATTTTCCTTGCTCATAGAATAAAGTGCCTCCAGACCTTTCATAAGCTGGTCTCTGTCTGCCTTCAGATGAACAAATTTCAGCATGTTCTTTCAGACAGATATGACTGATATTGGGATGAAAGTATATTTTAAGATTAACCTCTCCTTTCTACTAACACCACAGAAAATACCACTCTGCCTAGAATGTCATTTATTCTGGAAATAACAAAAAGCATGCCCTGGAATATTCTTTCTTAGCAAAGGTATTCCAGTCCCAGGACAATGCACCCTCACTAACATGTAACTAAACCCCAGATCAGAAACCAGACAAATTTCTGTTTCTCTAACATATCTAATGAGTTAATTCTAAAGCTTTGGGAGCAGATTCAATTATTTCTTGGCATCTCCCTTCTGGCACAGACATTCTGCTAACTATTCCAACCATTCACATGATTTACTTTTGAATCCCTAAAAACAGAACACTCAAACCAAAGGCTGAAAACAAGAAGGTGGCCGTTAACAAAATTCTCTGGGTCAGGCGAATGCTGAAGACCTAGAGGGTCTTCTCCATTTCTAAATGTTCTTCAAACAATCTCAGAGAGCATAAAGACTGCCAGGTGATATTGAGCTATCACGCCATGGAAAATAAACCAGGAGGTATCAAACATGCTCATACGGTAACAGAAGTGGCAGCCTCTGCTGGTGTCCCTGGCCACCTCACAGTCAACTCCAGAGAGCCTTTGGTACTGTCAATAGGAAAACAAGATAAGAGGTGACCTCTGCAGTATCTTCCTCTATTTCTATAACTCCAGGTACTTAATATATCTCCACCAGAGCTACTTTCCACATCATGTGCAAGGCAGCAGAGATAAAAAGTTACAAAATGAGTAGGAGACCACAGACAAATAAATGTAATCAAATACTCTTGGTGCCATGAGAGAAATCTACTTACATATCAGCAGGCCAAGTGTCCGGGGGGAGGTAGAAAAAGCAGAGAGAGGGTATTATGGGTTGAACTGTACGCCCCCAAATTCATGTTAAAGCCTTAACTCCCAGCACCTCAGAATGTGACCTTATCTGGAAATAGGGTCACTGCAGAGGTAATTAGTTAAGATGATATCATACTGGAGTAGGGTGGGCCCCTAACCCAATATGACTGGTGTCCTCATGCAAACGGGGCCATTTGGGCACAGACAAGACTACAGGGAGAGGCCATGTGAAGATGAAGATAGAGATGAGCTGAGGTGAAGCATCTACAAGCCAAGGAACACCAAAGATTGCCACCAAACCAGCAGCCAGGGGAGCGGCCTGGAACAGAGGCTCCCTCACAGCCTCAGAAGGAACCAGCCCTGCTGACACCCTGATCTTGCACTTCTGGTCTCCAGAACTGCGACAATAAACTTTTGCTGTTCAAGCCGCCCAGTCATGGCAGCCCTGGGACACTGATGGAGCGGGCTACCCCAGGACGCTGATGGAAAGCTTCACAGAAGTGATGCTTTTAGAGCTAAGCAGGTGCTTCCAGGTTGGCTTGGGGCAGGTGGCAGTCACCTGGTGAATGAACATCTCTGGGAGGGCTCCATAAGGTTTGCACCCAGAATGAAATGGCACCATCAGGCCACACTTAATTAAACAGAAAGTGGTCTCACCAAAAAAAATAAAAATAAAAAAGCGCAGCTAGGTGAGGTGATGGATATGTTAAATAACTGGATTGTGGGAATCATTTCACAATGTATACACATATCAAATCATCACGTTGTGTACTTTAAGCATATTACAATTTTATTTTTCCATTATACCTCAATAAAGCCAGAAAAAAGCTTAAAAAATAGAGTGGCGCCTTTGCTGGAAAGAGCCACAAGATTTTCTACAAGCTTGGCAGAGCTAACAGTGATGGCCAAGCCTAGGCAAAGGGCTGGGAACAGTGCTGCAGAGACAGTCCACACCCCGTCCAGCGCCTCAGGTAGGAAAGTGGAAGAGACAAGGAAGCCCCCGCCAGAAATCCATTACTAATTCTCAGAAACCTTCAATTGTGGAAGGGGTGCCCAGCCAGTCAATGAAAGGTGAGTCTCTAAATCTGACAAAGGAGCCCAACACTGAGCCCTCTCCCAAATAAAACAGAATACAACCATGAGTTACAACCCTCATTGCCAACATTACTAGCCTAGTTCTCTACTTCCCCTAAAGGACAAACACCTACCTTATGTTTAAGACTCCTCTTCACAGCTTCAAGCTGAGTGTGCCCTGCTCAGGACTCACAGCTCAGTAAAAGCCTTTAATCACTCTGATCGGATCATTTCTATTCCTGTGTCTCCAGATGTTCTCTTGCAGATGAAACTGCTCAAAAGTTCCCTTTAAGATAAGCACTGCTTACTAAGTGATAATTACTTATCTAAAGCTCATCTTTTACATGTATTAACTCATTTTTCCAAAAGATAAGGAAACTGAGGCACAATGCAGTTAAGAGCCTGTAGTGGGGTTGCTAGGATCTGAACCCAGGCTGCCCAGCTCCAGAGCACCTGCTCTTAACTCTGCCACACACTGCCTCTCGCCATCATATGTCCAGGAAGCTCAAATTAGAAAAGAAAGAAAGAAAAAAAAAGGTAAAATTGAATCAAAGCAGTGCTTTCTAGCCTTGCCACCTGCTCTTATGCTCCTTTCATTGAGGAATTATATGGGTGGGTCCTCCTGCTTCCTCTCTCCTTTAGGATGAATGATTTGTTAACAGATTCCCAGCCTAAATCTTCCACATTTTATTACGTTTTTATATGGTTATATAGCAGCTGTTGTTTTTCTTTTACTATAGCACTTAACCAATCTTCTGGTGTATTATTACAGAGATTCCAGTTACTTGCTTAAGATTACACAGCCATAGTGGAGAAGCAAGAATCTGAAATTAAGACTATGGTTTAGACACAGGGAACTCTACTCAGTGCTCTGTGGTGACCTAAATGGGAAGGAAATCCAAAAAAGAGGGGATATATGTATACATATAGTTGATTCACTTTGCTGTACAGCAGAAACTAACACAACATTGTAAAGCAACTACACTCCAATAAAAATTATTTTTAAAAAAACACTATGGTTTAGAGACTGCACTCTTTTTTTAAATTTTTTTATTTTTATTTTTTTGCGGTACGCGGGCCTGTCACTGTAGTGGCCTCTCCCGTTGTGGAGCACAGGCTCCAGACGCGCAAGCTCAGGGGCCATGGCTCATGGGCCCAGCTGCTGTGCGGCATGTGGGATCCTCCCGGACCGGGGCACGAACCCGTGTCCCCTGCATCGGCAGGCGGACTCTCAACCACTGCGCCACCAGGGAAGCCCGAGACTGCACTCTTAATTGCTTCTCACCAAATGGTCTTCCTGTGCTGACGAGAGGATTCTCCAGCCCAAGGGTCAGTACTGGGTAGTGGACAGGCCCTTGGGCTATGGGTATCAGTCGTTAGTCCCACTGTTCCACTATATAATGTCATCACTTACGAAGTCCTCATCTATAAAGTAAAAATATTTTCCTAACCTAATGATTAAATGAGACAATGTATCTGAAAGCACCTTAGGGAAAAAATGATAAAACAGGATAGAGGCATAGTCATCATCTGCATGACTCACAAACTCCAAACCAAATATTCCCCAAATCCAGCTGAGGAGAATGCAACCAGAAAATGCAAAGGATCAGAAGAGTGACCAACGCGTGAATTTTATGAGGACGGTGCCATAGGCCACTGTAGAGTACACGCTTCCACACAGACTTGCTCACTCAAACAACCCTGCGAGTTCCCAACCTGCAGAGGGAAGAGCTCACTCTGAGTTTCAAGTTCCTGAGGCCACAAGATAAATAAAAGGCCAAATCAGGACCTGAACCCAAGACCGCCTACTCCAAACGCCACGCTCATCCATCAACTGCCACACAGGAAGTCAAAATGTGGATACTGGCTGAGAGCAGGTAGCACACGGGGGTCTACTGTCTAACTCAGCACCATCTCCCCAAAATTAGCACATTAACAGGCCTCAATAAACATCGGGTAAGTGGGTGAATGGTGGAAAGGAATACACAATCATTCTCCATTACTAATTTCACAAAATTCTGCTTTCATTCAAAAAAAATGTATCTGAAGTAACATCCACTACTTTCAGATAGCATGTGAGCAAATATTAATCAGTATACTCTTAAGTGCTTTCAAGAAGGAATTCCACAAAGGAAACTACAATTCACATTTCAGGAGAGGAATCTGGGAGAAGTAATTTTATGTATGTGTCTCACAATTTAACAAATAACCACCACACCACAGGACGGTCTCCACTACAGTTACTATACTGATGCACATATTGAGTTACCCATGCCCAGAACAACTACATGTGGAAAAAAAGTCGAATTCAACTTTATCCTCTGACAGCATCAACCACTTTCTCTATTTTAGATCCTTCATGATACTGTTACTGTCCTTCAATTACTTTACTATTTTTATTTTTTTAAACTATATTTTTGCTGAAGTAATAAAGACTTTCAAAATTTACGGGGGTTTTTTTGATTGTTTGTTTTTTTGCGGTACACGGGCCTCTCACTGTTGTGGCCTCTCCCGTTGCGGAGCACAGACTCTGGACGTGCAGGCTCAGCGGCCACGGCTCACGGGCCCAGCCGCTCCGCGGCATGTGGGATCCTCCTAGACCGGGGCACAAACCCGCGTCCCCTGCATCGGCAAGCGGACTCTCAACCACTGCGCCACCAGGGAAGCCCAAAATTTACGGTTTTATTGAAACAAAACTTTTCCTGAATTTCATTCCATGAGGGTGCTTACAACGTAAAGGTTTGAGTTGGATTTTTGCTTATTTTTCTGGGAAGGAGGAAGCGGGGAAAGCTTGGCAGGGATGTAAGTAAGGAAGATTAAAACACCACAAAAACAGACTTCCCTGGCGGCGCAGTGGTTAAGAATCTGCCTGCCAATGCAGGGAACACAGGTTCGAACCCTGGTCCAGGAAGATTCCACATGCTGCAGAGCAACTAAGCCCGTGCACCACAACTACTGAGCCTGCGCTCCAGAGGCCACAAGCCACAACTACTGAGCCTGCGCTCTAGAGCCCGCGAGCCACAAATACTGAGCCTGCGCTCTAGAGCCCGCGACCCACAACTACTGAGCCCGCGCTCTAGAGCCCGCGACCCACAACTAATGAGCCTGCGTGCCACAACTACTGCCCGCACGCCTAGAGCCTGTGCTCCGCAACAAGAGAAACCACCGCAATGAGAAGCCCGCGCGCCACAACGAAGAGTAGCACCCGCACGCCACAACGAAGAGTATCCCCCGCTCGCCACTAGAGAAAAGCTTGCATGCAGCAACGAAGACCCAATGCAGCCAAAAATAAATAAATAAATAATGAAATGAAATGAAATCACAATAATTAGTCTAAGTAAAAATCTGCCAAAGGTAAATTTCTCTGAAAAGTAATCAGGTCAGCTGATGGAGACTGAAAACCCTTTATGCTATGAAATAATTATGAGCACACAAATTCTTAGATGGTCTCATTTTCACAAAAATAAGGACATACTATCAAGTGAAAAAAAGCAAGATACAGAGAACGATGTATTTACAGTACCTCTTGGTGGGGAAAGGAGGGATAAGAAAAATACTCATGAGCTTCCCTGGTGGCGCAGTGGTTGAGGGTCCGCCTGCCGATGCAGGGGACGTGGGTTCGTAAAAAAAAAAAAAGAAAAGAAAAATACTCATATTTGCTTGTATTTGCATAAAGAAATGTAGGAAGAATGTACAAGAAACTTAAAATGGTGGTTTATACTTGTAAGGAATGGGATCTGGGTGAATGGAGGACAGAGATGGCCAGGAGAGTCTTTACTGTTCATATATACTTTTTAAAAGTTAAATTTATAAAAAAAGAAAAATTTAAAAATAAAACACCATTAAGAACATAAATAAAATCAGAAGTATCCTTGAAGGTATAAACGAACAGAGTACACAGTACCTTGTATTACCAGCAGCATGATGACATCGAACATTTGTTTAAAGTTTAATATATATTCTGTTAAGTACTTTACTAGAGTGGCCCTATCCTGATTTTACAGGTGAGAAAATGTAGGCTCTAAGAGACTGTTTTACCCTAAGGTAGAGAGAGTAAGCTAACCAAACTCTCAAGTTGAGTTAAGAATGTATAGGGTTAATGAGCCCCTCATAGTCAGTCCTCCAAAATGATTCTGTTCGTATCAGAAGCACTTACGGCTGAATATTTCCTTAAATCAGTACCGGCTTCACTATGCAGCCGCTACACACTTCCATCTTACAAAAAGCAGTGGAGTTCCTGGCCTCTAAGCACAACAGAGCACTTCATCCTATAAGGAATCAAGGGGATTTGATGCACTTCCCTTCGCACGTGAGGGTATGACAGGCAAGGTTTACCGCTGAAGAACAGGGCACTTGGCACACTGGTCTCAAAGTCTGAAGCTATTAGGGGAACACACCATCCTGCTAATTCCAAGAGGCAGACCAGGTTTTCTGCCCTTCGTCGTCTAAGCATCTTACACTGCTGTCTGGTGCACAGGAGGTGCTCGATAAAAGTGTGATGAACTGAAGAGCTGCCAGCAGCAGAGCAGCTATGAGGACCCTTAGAGCCCTTCTGAGTCAGTGCTGTAAACATCTCCATCGTAGTTTAAATCTAACCCCTTCATTTGAAAGGTAAGAAAACTGATGGGACTTCCCTGGCAGTCCAGTGGGTAAGACTCCGCACTTCCAATGCAGGGGGCGGGGGGGTTCGATCCTTGGTCAGGGAACTAGGATCCCACATGCCGCGTGGTGCAGCCAAAAATAAATAAATAAATAAATAAATAAATAAATTAAATAAAATAAAATTAGGAAAACTGAGGTTCGGAGAAGGGAGAAGACGGCCCTGGGTACACAGGGCATCACGGGCAGAAAGCAGCAGCCTGGTGTGTCTGTAATCAGGCTGAGGCCAAGTCTGATGTCCACTGAGCTGCTTACTACTGTGATCCTGAACTTCTGAAGTTGTTTAACTTCTCTCTGGACCGCAGTCTCCTCACCTATGAACGGGTGTTGTCATGGCAACCTTGAGGGATATCTTAAGAATCAGAAATGCCATTTGGAGAGCATTCAGCAGAGTGTCTGGTAGACAGTGGACACACATTAAAGGGTGGCTATGATTACTGGGCAAGGCTAGGGCCAAAGTGTCCTGGCCAGGCTTATGGACATTCCACAACACCAAATTGCTTCTTGCTCACATGATTTTTATGGTTGGTGACAAATAATTAAAAATTTCTGATCTCTGTCACAACTGCAACTGTTTCAAAAATACATTAAAAAATATTTTCTAGTATATATAACTTATTTCTCATTATCACTACCACCATACAAATTTCCTATGTTAATATCGAAATAACTTCTGAAGCCTTTAAAAATTCCAAATGATATTTGAAGGGGAAAATTATGAAAGTCTTAAACCATATGAAAAAAAATGGCCAAAACCAAATTGAGACAAAGGAAAATCATGCCTCAAATTGCATATATTAGTTGTTACTTAATCAAAATGGCACCATTTCAACAAACATGACACTACTGAGGTAGAGGGGAGAATTCAAACTCTAAAAGGCTCCATCCACACTTGGGCCACAGACAAAGTGACAGATCCCACATAATTTTTCAAATGTAACTGAAGTAGAAGCCAAAGGATAACGTCATCAAATGCCTACTGCGCTCCTACCATGAAGCTAACACAGGCCAGGCACTGTTCTTCAATCTGGATGCTTGGGAGACTCAATGCACAAAACAAAGATTTCTGCCTTCAGGAAATGTATATACTAGCAGAGGGGGCCAGGCGATAAACGTGCTATATAAGTAAATCACATAGTGCCATGGAAGGGGACTGGGAAGACGCGGGGTGGGGGGTGGGGTCAGTGGCAACATTAAGAAGGAAAGGCTCCCAGAGGTGACATCACAGGTGGTGAGGGCGACAGGCACTCCAGCAGAGGGACAGCTAGAGCCAAGCCAGGAGTGAGGACTGGCTTCTGCTTGGGAGTGGGAGAGGGGGACGAAACTAAATCCATTTCTCATCATTGTCTTTAAGCACTGAGATATTTCAGTTATATTTTGGTAAATAAGCAAACAGAGATACAAGGAGGGCCACTCATACCTTACATCCAAAACAGAACCCTTAATCTTCCCCCAGCCTAGTCTCCCTGCTTGGCCTCAAACCCTTATAACTCATTCTGCATAAAAATGTAATCAAATCAGGTGCTGTCCCTGCTTAATTCCTATCAAGGACTTCCCGTAGTCCCCAGAGTAAAATCTGAAATCTTGATCACAGCCAGCAGGGACCTTCCCAGTTTGGCCTCCAGCCATCTTTCTGCCTTGTTGTCCCAGATACACTAGCCTTCCTTCCGTCTGCAAACACACCCAGCTCCTTCCTGCCTCAGAACCTTTAGACCGTTCTCTCTGCCCAGAACAAACTTATTCCAGCTACTCTGAGTGCGTTACTCAGTCAAGTTTCAGGTCAAATTTCACCTCCAAATTTTGACACCAAATTTTGAGATTAGTTTCCCTTACTCCCCTATTTAGAGTAGCCCCCACTCCCAGCTCTCTCAAATCACCCTGGGTTTTCTTTCCCTTCAAGGATTTATCCCTACTTTCAGAGCACAGACTCTGGAGCCAGAATGTTTGAGCTCAAATTCCAGCTCACCCATTTACTGGCTCTGTAAGCTTGGGTAAATGTCTTAACTCCCCTGGTCTCAGTTTCCACATCTGAAATAATGAGGCTAACAAATGTACCCCCTCAAACAGTTAATGAATGTAAAATGCTTAGAACCAGTGTCTGACACACTAACTACACACACTAAGTGTTAGTTATTAGTACTGCCTTCAGAAATTCACCGTCTGTCTCCCCTAATAGACTGTAACCCCCTAGAGGGCAGCAGCCTCATCTGTCTCAGTCACTACTGTTTCCACAAGGCTAACCCCCAGAAGGCCCTCAATAAATACACACTAAGGACCAAATACACATCCAGGTCTCACATCTTGGACTGGCAATGCTAATCCAAGTTTGGATTCCAGAGGCATCTAAGGCCTTTGCCTCCTTCAATCACAACTGACGTACGACTGAAGAGACTCTGGGGGTACAAGCAGCTACTGAACAGACTCCAAATCCCAGTCTACCACTCACAAGGAGGTTCCAGACTGCACACCAACAATCTGTATATCAAACTGGGTTTTGTGTTTTGAGTTACCTGGGTATTATGTTTCCAAGAATTACGTCAATTCCCAAAGTTGGTACACAAAGCTAAAGCTGTATCTGTGTCTAGCTGACTGGTTTTGGAGACTCAAGCAAGTATAACTCCCAAAGGTCAGGAAGTAAGAAAAGGAGAATTCTAGACTTAACAGTACTAGAGTGAGGCCCACAAAGACTGCAGAGACCCAGCTGAGCAAGTAGGAAGCACAGGTTGAGCAGCCACATGTGAGTACAGAAAATTCTACGCAGATTTGATAAGGAAGAAAAAAGCCACTCTGCAATCTAGTTAAACACATCAGGAGGAACTAACAACATTAGCCTAAGATGAGAATGTTTTTACTTTGAATTCATACTTAGCTAAGCAATACTATCACGTCTAACCAGAACTTGATCCAGTTTTGAAATGAACAAATAATTCATTCTTTCCCAAGTATAGTACACTGTGTGTCTAGGAAAATCTTGGCGCTTTGGCCTTGCAGCCTGACCTTCTGGGGTTAATACAGGAAAGAAATGGTCCATCTAGTCAAGTGTTCAAACCCAAGCCTCAAATGAATAATAATGCTTCATTTACTTAGGGGAGGCAATTCTCCTCTGGTGCCAAAATCATGACATACTTCAAAATGATTTCCACACAACAGTTCAGAACATTTCTGAAAAACTACAGCATATCTTAACAAGCCAATAAAAATGCAAAGCACTCTCAAATAATTGCAACAGCATGAATAAAATAAATATCCCCCAAAATGTGACCCTTTTAGAAAATCCTAGTTGCAGGACCTTGCCTAGAGTGGGAGCTCAAATAGCAGTTGCTAAACGAAACAGTGGAACATTGGAAAGGCAAGTTTACAGTATAAGAAACCCTCCAGGGACTTCCCTGGTGGCGCAGTGGATAAGACTCCACACTCCCAATGCAGGGGGCCTGGGTTCGATCCCTGGTTCGATCCCACATGCATGCTGTAACTAAGAGTTTGCATACCACAACTAACACCCAGTGCAACTAAATAAATAAATAAAAAAGAAACCCTCCAAATGGGTTAGGATTAAATATAAAGTTTCACTTCCTTTTTGGCTCACATACTCTGAAAAGGAAGCAGAGGTATCAGAAAAATTTCCCTTCTTTGATGGATCGGAAGTAGCTGCTTTATTTGGCATTTCTCTGATTAGTAGGTAAGAATAAATGTTTTTTATATGTTTATTTACATCTGAAATTTCCAATAGGGTCTATTAATTTCTCTGTCTACCTATCTATCTATTGAAATCTTGATCTATTTATTCCTACAAATGTGAAAAAAATAGTATACCTACACTGACCTTTTATCATATATGACATTCCCAGACTATATTACCTTCTATAATTTTATTTTTCAATTAGCAAATATTTTAACATTTTACATATTTAGGTCTGCAGACCTTTTCCTTTGAATTCTTCTCCTTTTAAAGAGAAAGTTATCATTGCTTCCTAGGCACATGTCTAATAAAATGTTCCAAGAAAGTTTTAGGCATTATCTCTGAAAAACATTTTACTTTGCTTTTTCTCTACAGTCTCTATAATTTTAAACATTTCTCCTGAATCCATCTGGAATTTATTTTCATGAATGTCTTCCAGTTATCTCATTGCCAATAATCCCTTCTCCCTGGAAACCTAGAGGTGTGTTTCTTCACCCCCCACCAGGCCCCACTGATGAACCTTCCAACTCTGCACCAGCAGCACCCCACTACTGCCTCGTCATCTATCCTATAACCTTTTCCACCTCAGTTTCCTCATTTGTAATAAAATATACTCAAGTCATGTTCCAAGGTTGTTGGGGCAATCAGAAATAATAAGTGTAAAATATCTAGCACAATGTCTGGCACACAGTGGGTACCCTATAAACAGGAAATATTTTAATTATCTATTATCTGATGAGGATGTAAAAGTAACATGCTAAAAAAAGTTCATTTCAAAAACTTTAAGAACATTAAGTTTAACCAACTAAAAGTTAAAAAACATCATTTTAATTAAAAGTAACATTTTATTAAAACTATCGTGTTCTATCAACACATGGAGCACAAATTAATAAGTGAAGTTTCTCACTCTAACTCAATCCCTAAACCAATACTGTACTGTAACTTACTGAAAGAGACTTGGGTGTGGTTTTGAAAACAACTCTGGGTGAGGCAACTAAAGATAAGTCAACCAACCATCTGTTCAACTGAACAAATTTAAGTGAACTTTAATGCACCCTATCCTGTTTATATTTCCAAAATATGTGAGATAACACTGGTACAGAAAGAAATCTGGCTTGGGTCTTCATCAAAATTCCATTAGCTTCTCAATGCTAACTGATTAATAAATGTGCTCAATTCATATCTAGAGTTTAGACCCTAAAGCCAAGCTACCTGGGTTCTGATCCCAGTTTACCATTTACTAGCTACGTAACCTTAGGCACATTTCACCTCTCTCTATGCTTCAGTTTCTTCATCTGTCAATGGGAATGGTATTATTAGCTACTTCCTTGGTTTAAGACTAAATGAGGTGGGACTTCCCTGGTGGTCCAGGGGTTAAGACTCCACACTCCCAATGCAGGGGGCCTGGGTTCGAGCCCTGGTCGGGGAACTAGATCCCACATGCCACAACTAAGAGCCTACATGCCGCAGCAAAGATCCTGTGTGCTGCACCGAAGACACGGCGCAGCCAAATAAATATTTTTAATAAATAAATAAAGTTTAAAAAAAAGACTAAATGAGTTAATTTATGTCAAAAGTTTCATACAGTGCTTGGCACACAGTAAACAATAGAATAAATGGCAGTCATTATTATTATTATAAGCAGCAGCAGCATCATTAAAGACTAACTGAAGCTCTTTCAAAAGAACACTGGAAGAACATTCTATGACGGGCACTAATTAACTGTCTTCCTCGATACGTGCACAGGGAACACACAGCCACACCACTTTTTAGAGTTCCCTCTTACAGACTATATCACTGCTCTTTATTGTCAGTTTTTAATACAATTCCTAGACTGCAAGCTTACTGAGGCAGCAGTTATTACAATGTTTTTCCTTCCAAAATTCCTAACACAATGCTCTGAACACAGATCTTAAATAATGCTTTTTAAATTAATATAATAGAAATAAAAAGCAGTAAGAAGAAACCTTGGAAGTATACATTTTTAGCCCCAGAAAGAGCTTGAGAAGCCACCTGATCATTTTACAGATGACAAAACTGAGCAAATGACTTTAGTCAAGTCTCATATGCTGGCCAACCTGTAGCCAGCTCCTTCCTGTACCAAGAACATCAACCTCACTCACTCCACTGAACTCTAACTGTGCATTTTAGAATCACCTCATACTAAACATGCTTTTCTTAAGTTTTAAACCAATACACAACCACTATTTCCATTACTAATAAATACCACTTGGAGATCTCAAGTAAGAAATATGTGAGGCCCTACCACTCAAATAAGATTTTCCATAATGTTATTTTCCAATGTTATTTGCAAGTAGGAAATACATAAAACCTCCAAGGGCTAAACAACAACTACAACAACAACAACAGCCAAAACCTTGAGACTAAAACTAGAACTCTGAATTGGAATCACTCACAGAAAGTGACATTACCAGAGATCAAACAACAAAAATCTGCATTGGTAGAGGCAAAAAAGGAGGAGCTGATGAGCTGAACTCTGTAAGGGGATGGAAATGGTCTCAGGCTGAATAACCCTGGCTCACAGTAGAAGTAAATACAATTTTCTCAGGAAAAAACATCCTCAGTGTTGACTCCCCAGGTTTTTCCACAGATTAAGATCAACCAAATAGACATCCAAGTCAAAAATTCAGTAAACCCAAAAACAATTTCCATGAGTGACAGGCATTGAAAAAAATAAATTATAGGTCCAAGCCCTCAGAGACTTCAAATACTAGAATTATAACACAGAACACAGAATAACTATGTATGAAATGTTTTAAAAAATTAATCATAAATACGACAAGCCACAGAGACTACCAAAAATGGGCAGAGCTGAAAAAGAAACCACAGAGAACTTTTAGAAATGAAATAATTTGAAAAAAAAAGTTTAATCAACTAATGAATTAATAACAGCTTTGAGAGAGATTCCTGTTTACATACAGGAATCAGTGAATTAAAAGACAGATTTGAAAAACATTATCCAGAAACCAGCACAGAGAGACAAGGAGATGCAAATTATGACAGAAAAGATATGAAGGACAGAATAAGAAAATCTACTACATATTTACTGAGTTATAAGCAGAGATAATAAAGAATAGAAGAGTCAGTATCCAGAGAGAATGGCTGACAATTTTACATAACTGAAAGACACAAATCCACAAATACCAAGCAAAATAAATAGCGATCCATGCCTCATAAATACTGTAATGAATCTGCAGAATAGCTAAGGCAAAACAATTTTTTCTAAAAGCAGAGGAAGAGTGGCATGGACATATATACACTACCAAATGTAAAACAGATAGCTAGTGGGAAGTAGCCGCATAGCACAGGGAGATTAGCTAGTTGGTCTGTGACCACCTAGAGAGGTGGGATAGGGAGGGTGGGAGATGCAAGAAGGAAGAGATATGGGAACATATGTATATGTATAACTGATTCACTTTGTTATAAAGCAGAAACTAACACACCATTGTAAAGAAATTATACTCCAATAAAGATGTTAAAAAAAATAAAAAAAATAAAAGCAGAGGAAAAAAAGACATCACCTATGAAGGAATCACAATTAGACTATTGGCAAACCTGTAACAGAAACAACAAAAGTAGAGAAACTACTGAAAGGGAAATAACTGTCAATCTAGATTTCTATACCAAGCAAGGCTATCTTTCAAGAATGTGTGTGAAATAAGGTCATTCCAGATAAACAAAAACAGAGGTACCTCCTACAGACCTATAGTAAAGGAGCTTTTAAAGAAGAAAAAATGATCCCAGGAAAAAAATGAGAAATGCAATAAGCATCGTGAGTAAAGAAATTGCTAAACGGGAAAGTAAATCTAAAAATGTTTTTGAAAAATATAGTGATGATGCTGTCCAATTTATGAGGCTAAAAAAAAAAGGCTAGACTAAAATACTGGATCTGAGTAGCATGTAACTTGATCATTGAGTTTAACTGGAATTAAAGTATTTTAACATCTTTGTTTTCTCTTGTAGTGGAATATGAAATTAATTTCACTTTGTTAAATATGCATGGTAAAACTTCAAGGGCAACCACTAAAAGAACGTAATAGAGTATGTAATTTCCAAACCAAATGAAACATAATGAAAAACAAACAAAACAACTTGGTTATTCAAAAAGGCAAGAGTGCAGGGAAAAAAATTACAAATAGAAGACAAATTGTAAGATGACAGAAGAAGTACACATTTATCAGAATCACAATAAATGTAAATGTATTATGCCAGTTAAAAGCCAGATATAATACCCATTGTAGTAGGCTGAAGGATGGTCATCAAAGAAATCAGTCCTAATCCCTGGAACCTGTAAATGTTACTTTACATTGCAAAGATTGTGGAAATGTGATTAAGGTATTGGGAATGGTGAGATTATCCTGGATTATCTGGGTGGACCCTAAATGCAATCACCAGTATCCTTACAAAAAGGAGGCAGAGGGAGATTTGGCTACACAGACATAAAAGAGGACAATTTGATCAGGGACACAGAGATTGGAGTGATGCAGCTATAGCCAAAGAATACTGGCAGCCATAGGAGTCAAGGAACAAATTCTCTCCTCTAGAAGATCTAGAGGAAGTATGTCCCCTCCAACACAGATTTTGGCTCAGTGATACTGATTTTGGACTTCTGGCCTCCAGAACTGTGCGAGAATAATTTCTCTTGTTTTAAGGCACCAAGCTTGTGGTAATTTGTTATAGCAGCCACAAAAAAGCTAACATCCCCATAAAACGTAAGAACAGAACATAGAAAGTTTGAAAGTAAATGGATGAAAATAGGTATACCAAGCAAACAACAACCAAAAAAAAGCTGGAGTATCTATATTAATGTGAGACAATAAAGACCATGGAAAATAAAAGCATTACTCTAGAATGGAAGTGTTATCCTAAATAACGATAAAATATTTCAATTCAACAGGAAGATACATATATATGCCTATTAAAATGGTGTCAACACATATGAAGCAAAAACTATAAAAACTCAGAGAAAAATTGACAAGTCTACCATCATAATGGATAGATTAACCCATAATGGGTAGATTAACACCAAAACATCGCTCAATTATTAAAACATGCAAAGCAGTCAAAAAATTAGCAAACAGGGCTTCCCTGGTGGCGCAGTGGTTGACAGTCCGCCTGCCGATGCAGGGGACACGGGTTCGTGCCCCAGTCCGGGAAGATCCCACATGCCGCACAGCGGCTGGGCTCGTGAGCCATGGCCGCTGAGCCTGCACGTCCCGAGCCTGTGCTCTGCAACGGGAGAGGCCACAACAGTGAGAGGCCCGCATACCGCAAAAAAAAAAAAAAAAAAAGAATCCCTCTTGCAATGCAGGGGACGCCAGTTCAATCCCTGGTAGGGGAACTAAGATCCCACATGCTGCGGGGCAACTAAGCCCATGGGCCACAACTACTGAGCTTGCGTGCCACAACAAGAGAGCCCACACGCTGCAATGAAAGATCCCGTGTGCCATGACTAAGACCCAATGCAGCCAAAAAATAAATATTAAAAAATAAAAGAAAGGCAACATACCAAAAAATGGATTTTTCCTTTGTGCCTTAAAAAAAAAAAAAAAAAAGATGATGTCATGGCTGTTTTCACAGCATAATAAAATCTGGGGTCAACAGCTGAAATAACATACAAGTAACTCATTTTATGAAAAAGGTACTGGCAACCTTCCATAGTTGTAGTCAGCAAAATCTGCACTATTTTCATGAGGATTCTACTTCACCCTTGTGCATCACAAAGCAATCAAAATGAAAACTATCCACCAAGAAAAAGTAAAACATACTTTAAAACTGCTAGCTTGATTTTTATAAAATAGAAATGGTAAAAATAACTGTGAGTGAGTGATATGAAACATCTCAGTGATCTGGACACCTCTAACAGAGATCTACCTCATGTCCCTACAGAGAAGGCCCTAGCAGGAGTTCCTGTGTACTCACCCTCATGGGCGTCCTCTCTGTCTGACCTGAAGAGCCAAGAGCCCATGAAGTGGGACCTGTGTTCTTGTTATGTTTGATTCCCAACGCCCAGTGCAATGCCTGGCACACTAAAGGCTTTTTTTAAAGTTCAGTGAATTAATTAATCTCCTAAATGTGACCACTGTCATTTACAAACTAGAGACAAAGAAAATTCATACTATTATCCCTTGATGAAAAGCTGGAAAAGAAATGTTTCCCTGAAGAAATTCCCTGCTTTCCAAAACAACTAATCAAACACCCTATGCAGAAAACAGAGCACATTCAATATTCCAGACATCCTAGATCAGAGACATTCCCAGTGGTTACACTGTCAATGTACGTTGTGCTTCAGTTCCTGAGGACGATTCTCAGAATAAACTGAGATAGAGAGTATCTGGATGGAGGGGTCATCTAGTTCCCCTAAAGATGGATAGACTACCTTCACATCTCTCCTACTGAAGCAGACACTCAGTCTTAAAGGGAGTTCATTCTATGAGACTCAAGAATCATTTCTACCCTCCCTTCTTGCCTGAAGCTCTATACAATAATAACCTGATTAATGGTATCACCTGGGAACAAGGTTGGCCTATTAACTAAAACATTCTCTAATCTTGGAAAGCACGGCTTAACCACAAAGTTCTGCTAAGCTGCAAATACATACAGCTGTAACAAAACAAAAATATCTCTGCACACAGCTTTATAAAAAAAAAAAAAAGAGTGGGAGTAGCTAGTAAACAGGACTCTTTATTGCCTTCCTGTGCCTTTCCCACTTAACATCTGCTTCTCCCTGATCTATACACTGGAAAAGGAAGAAAGGAAAGGAAATGCACACTGACAGCATACCTATGTACCATATGCATTCAAAAGTTCTCTCACTGTGGCCTCACAACACTTCTAGTTAGACAAGACTGTTACTCTTACTACTTCTGTTTCAACCGAAGAAAAAAATGAGTTCAGAGAATTTCACCAGCTTGATCCAGGGCTACACAGTTTGAGTGGCAAATTGCATCCAGACACTATATCCCTAATACCCAGCATTATACCAATAGTTGACAACTAACTTACTTCAGTGAGAATAAAATGCCTAATGCAGCATTCGCATTTTTACAGCTTTACTGATATATATTCACATATCATAAAATTCACCGACTTAAAGTGTACAGTTCAGTGGGTTTTAGTATATTCAGAGAGATGTGCAACCATCATCACGATCTAATTTTATAACATTTTTCAACACCCAAAAAGAAACCACACACACATTAGCAGTCAGTCCCCATGCCTATTCCTCCCCTCCCCTACCACCTTTTTCTCTGGCTTCTTTCATTTAGCAAAACCTTTTCCAAGTTCATCCATTTGTAGCACGTATCAGTATTTCATTCTTTTTAACCGGTTTGTTTCCACTTTTCAGCTATTAAGAGTAATACTGCTACGGACATTCACATACCAATTTTTGTGTGAACATATATGTTCTCCAGCATTTGCATTTTCAAAGGGTTTTCACAACATTCTCTCCTTTGCATCTTATAACTGCTTCATTTTGTGAGAGAGAACTGAAGCTGGGAGCAGTTAAGTGACTTTGCCACCCACTGCTGGGTAACCCTCAGTGAACCTGCAGTAAACTCGCACCTTCTGGCTGAAGACCTGCTCATTCCTTACCACCACACTGCTTTGTCTCCTCCATAAGACATTTCAAGCAACAGCATGCGGATGAGAAAAAAACGTCTGCTTTGCTGAGGAGCTCCCAGAATCATTCTCCATAAGTTAGTGCACAAGGCAAATTTAAACTAAGCCTTATCAGATGAAGAGAAGGGGAGAACAAAGTGTTTGAGACACGGTACAGGTGCCTCCCAGCGCTGGCCTCCTCCTCCCCATGGAAACACTGAAGGTTGCTACTGCAGGGTGCTGCGGAGGCACACATGGAGTCAACACCCACTGTGCGCTGCTTCTGAGGGCACCCCAGTCCTGTCCGCATGTGCCTGCGGGCTCGATTCCCACATCAGCCTGAAGCTCCCAGGCCCCCACAGCTCCCAAGGCCTCGACGCAGAGCTAAGCTGTTCTGAAAGGGGGACAGTATTTGGGGAGCATATACGGTCAGTTGTATAAACCCCCTTTTCCAACCTCCTGAAACAGTTCCTAGGCTTATAATATTTTTGGTAATAAGGTTCAGAAACATGGTTAATAATTACATTAATAATATATAACAGCCACTTACTAGGTAGCTTTTATGCATTTAATTCATTTAATCCTCACAATAACTGTGTAAAATAGGTACTGTGATTACCTCTATGTTACACGTCAACACTTTCTTATGTGGGGAATACATGTAGTTGGTGGGAATATAAACTGGCATAACTCCTTAGGAGGGTAATTTGGAAACAGCTATGGAAACTAAAAGTACAAATATCCTTGAACCAGGCAATTTCACTTCTGAGACTATATCTACAGATATACTTCACAGTGCCCAAAGACAAAGAATATTAACTGAAAAAGTTTACAACAGTAAAAATCTGGACACTAATACCTATCAATACAGCAGTGATTAAATAAATTGTACTGTTAAGACGAAATACCTGAGACTATTAAAGAGAACGAAATAGATTTATGTGTGCTGCTACTAAGTATTCGCCAAGATGTATTAAGGAGGAGCAAAATCAATATCATTATGCGTAACAATTTATTTTTTAAAGGAGGTATATGTACACACCACCACTCTGGCTGTGTGCTCTTGGGCAAGTTGTAATACTTAACCTGTCTCACAGCTCCCTCGTCTGCAAAATGGGACAACAACGATACTTCCCATGGAGTGCTCAATAAAAATTAACTGTGGCTATTATTAAACTTAATGATTATTTAATTATGACACTACCAATAATAATAATTTTGTCATTATTAGATGGGCTCCACCAAAAAAATCAATTTCATATCTACACTACCCAGTGCCAGGCATTACACAAGTATAGGGAAACTGGCAAACAGCACATGCTCTGCTTCCCCATCTAGTTCACAGCCCACGAGGGTTTTCTTTTCCAGATGTCTAGCCTACATGGCCTGCCCCCACCAACAGGCAACAAGAAACCATGTACAGTGAGACGGGTCTCCACTGCCCAGATGCTTTCCCCCAAATGCACACAGATTCGATCTCTGATCAAACATCACCTCCTGAGACAAGCCTACCTCCCTCCCCAATCTGAAACAGATCCTTGCTGCCACCATTCTCCATTCCCTTATCCTGTTCCCTTAACCAGTTCCATGGTCTTCACAGCAGTTGTTACTATCTGACATTACAGTATTTCTTTATTACCTAACCTCTCTTTCTAGAATATAAGTTCCCAAGAAAGAAAAATGTGTCTCATTCCCTGCTCTGCTCAGTGCCCAGAATAGTACCCAGCATATAGTAGGTGCTCAATAACTATAGGTGAAGAGATGGGACTGCAAGTTAATGAAAGCTACAGAATGGAAAATATGCTTGCAAAATAACATTTTAAAAATTACTGTCATTTTATTCTGGCAGACTAGGTTCTCAAGACACTGTTCAGTTAAAAGTTGAGTGGACTTCCCTGGTGGCGCAGTGGTTAAGAATCCGCCTGCCAATGCAGGGGACACGGGTTCAATCCCTGGCCGAGAAAGATCCCACATTGCACGGAGCAACTAAGCCCGTGCGCCACAACTACTGAGCCCGCGCCCTACAGCCCATGCTCTGCAACGAGAGAAGCCACGACAGTGAGAAGCCCGCGCACTGCAACGAAGAGTAGCTCCCGCTTGCCTCAACTAGAGAAAGCCCATGAGCAGCAACGAAGACCCAATACAACCAAAAACAAAAACAAATTAATTAATTTTTTAAAAAAAGTGTCCTCCACACGCCAGTCCTACTGTATTTAAAAATGCTATTCTTTTCCTATGTAGCTTAAATTCATACAAAATCATGTCAAAATATGCTCAACACTTTGAAGCTAACAGATATCAAAGACAAGATTATACATTAGTCATAACACTTGTTTAAAAAGGTATTTCTGGAATAAATAAAGCTCAAAGGGCAAAACTGAGTTAAACTTGCTTCCCTTCATTCCTTCCAACTCAAGTTTCCTGCATGCAGAAGGTCAGAACAAGCATTAACTATTAAACAGTTTTGTTAAAATTTAATATTATGCTATATTAAGATAACCTAAATATTTTAAGGAGTCATGTGTTAGCCAGCAAGCACTGAACAAACTAAGCAAGTATTAGCATGTTTAATCTGTCTGCTACTTAACCAAATCTTAGATTCAATTTTTAAAACCTGAGACGATAGGAAATTCAAAAAAAGACATCCCTTCTACTTGCCAAAATAACTTGCCAAAGCATGGGGGAAAATAAAAAACAAAATGATATATATGATTCAAGGTAAAGTGCTGTTGTTGTTGTTTCACTGACTTTAGATTCTCAAGGAAGCTAGGAATTTAAAATATGTAAAAAGAAAAAGAAAATGTTGCCATTCACCATCTCCAACGCAGGAAAAATTTTAAAGTCCTACTGCTAACATAACAGAACAAAGCTTAAGAACGTTTATAGGAAGAAATAATGATTCAGAACCGAACAATGTAAAATTTACGACATCTGGAATCCAATAAAAAATTACCCGGGCCTCCCTGGTGGCGCAGTGGTTGAGAGTCCGCCTGCCGATGCAGGGGATACGGGTTCGTGCCCCGGTCTGGGAGGATCCCATGTGCCGCGGAGCGGCTGGGCCCGTGAGCCATGGCTGCTGAGCCTGCGCGTCCGGAGCCTGTGCTCCGCAACGGGAGAGGCCACAACAGTGAGAGGCCCGCGTACCACAAAAAAAAAAAAAAAAAAAAAAAAAAAAAAAAAAAAAAAAAAAAAAATTACCCAACAAGCAAAGAAGCAGGAAAATATGACCCATATTGAAGAGATAAATCAATCAAACCAACCCAGAACTGAAAGAGAAGTTAAAATTAGTGGACAAGGTCACTAAAACAGTTAGTACAACTGTATTACATATGTTCAAAGTCTCAAGTAGAGAAATGAAATATATAAATATGATATAAACTCAACTTCTAAAGATGAAAGCTACACCATGTAAGATGAAAAATTACACTGAACAAGATCAATGATAGATTAAACATTGTAGAAGACAGAGTAGTGAATGTGAAGACAGAGCAACAAAAAACAACCAAAACAAAACATAAAGGGAAAAGACAAATAAATGAACAGAACATCCATGAGCTGTGGGGCAACTTTAAATGGTCTAACATGAATGGGACTGGAGTCCTCAAAGGCAACATGGAGAAGGAAACGTGAAAAAATAATGGTCAAAATTTTCTCAAGTTTGACAAACACTATAAACCCACAGATCCAAGAAAGCAGCTCAATGAACCCCAAGCACAAGAAACATGAAAAAAACTACTGAATACAAAAGCACATCAAAATACTATAAAATTGCTCAAAACCAGTGATAGGGAAAATCTTAAAAGCAGCCAAAGAAAAACACGTTATGTAGAAGAACAAAGATAAGGATGACAGCAGACTGCTTGTAGGAGGTGATGTAAGCAAGAAGACA
Source organism: Hyperoodon ampullatus (assembly GCF_949752795.1). Lineage (NCBI taxonomy): Eukaryota > Metazoa > Chordata > Mammalia > Artiodactyla > Ziphiidae > Hyperoodon > Hyperoodon ampullatus. Next base: position 126,303,193 of record NC_136914.1, on the reverse strand, counting down.
GTAAAGGGCTTCCCTGATGGTGCAGTGGTTAAGAATCCATCTGCCAATGCAGGGGACATGGGTTCGAGCCCTGGTCCGCGAAGATCCTACATGCCGCGGAGCAACTAAGCCCGTGCGCCAAAACTACTGAGCCTGTGCTCTAGAGCCCGCAGCCACAACTACTGAGCTCATGTGCCACAACTACTGAAGCCCACGTGCCTAGAGCCCGTGCTCCACAGCAAGAGAAGCCACCACAATGAAAAGCCCATGCACTGCAGTGAAGAGTAGCCCCCCGCTCGCCGCAACTAGCGAAAGCCCACGCACAGCAACGAAGACCCCAACGCAGCCAAAAAATAAATAAATTTATTAAAAAAAAAAAAAAGACAGTGAAGCAACATCTTTAGAGTAAAACTAAAAGATTTTACCCCAAGGTTTTGAGTTTCCAGACCTTTGGCTCAAATCTATAATTTTGTGTGGTAAGCTTCTGTGGCAACGGCACCTCTGAATTACAAGCATTACATTTTCTCAAACAGTATCATCTCATTTGGCAAGATGAGCTACAATATGTATAGCATCTGCTTTTTCAGTACAATGTTTCACACCCAAAAGGCATGAGATAAATAATTGTTGGGGGTGAATTTAAGAGAAGTTACTGTACCATTAGCAATGGTTCCTCTCTCCTTTTTGCCCCCAAGTATATTCTAAATATGTGATAATAAATCACATACTTGAGCAGCACCTATCACTTACAAAGTACTTTTTCATTTAATCATCATACAAATTCTTTGAAGTAGTTAAGGAAGGTATTATCATCACTGCACAAATGGGGAAACTGAAGTTCAGAAAAAGGGAAGTGATGTGTCCAAGGATAAGAGGTGGAGGAAGTGATGGAGGTAAGGGTAGGAAAGGGGCTTTGCCATTTCTTGGGTTCTTCCTCTGGGCCACGTTTAATGCTAGCTTAAGATTAATTTGGCAAAATTTACAGCAATATGGATGGACCTAGAGATTATCATACTAAGTGAAGTAAGTCAGACAAAGACAAATATATGATATCACTTATATGTGGAATCTAGAAAGATGATACAAATGAACTTATTTACAAAACAGAAACAGACTCATAGACTTTGAAAACAAACTCAGGGTTACCAAAAGGGAAAGGTTGGGGGAAGGATAAATTAGGAGTTCGGAATTAACATATACACACTACCATGTATAAAATAGATAATTAACAAGGACCTACTGTATGGCACAAGGAACTCTACTCAATATTCTGTAATAACCTATATTGGAAAAGAATCTGAAAAAAAAGGATATATGTATATGTATAACTGAATCACTTTGCTGTACACCTGATACTAACACAATATTGTAAATCAACTATACTCCAAAATAAAATAAAAATTAAATTAAAAAATATTAATTTGGCAAAGAAAGTTATACAACTAGGTGTAATCAGGTGTTTCTAACTCCAAGTAGCTCTTACTATGGAACCACAGCTGAAATATATTAAACTAAAGGACAAACATGAAACATAAAAATTCATTCTGGGATAGAACTAGAATAATGAAGTTGAAAATTCTACTCAAAGAAGAGTAAAGCAGATTTCTTGAAGAATGAAGTCTTTACTTCATTTATCATAATGGACAAAGCCCCCAATCATAGCCCTGCAACCAATACCATGTGGCATCTCAGGACAGTATTTCTCCTACATAGTTCCTTACTGTAGACCAAAGCAGGATGCAACAAAAGAAAGTCCACTGGCAGACAAAACAACTAAGTCCAGGAGGCAGATGTCTAATTTGATCTAATGATAAAATTTAAACTCCAGGCAGAAATCAGCAAATCATGCCCCGCCTGAAGCCAAATCCAGCCCACTGCCTGTTTTTATAAGGATCACAAGCTTTGATTTTTAAAGGCTAAAAAAATTGTATGAAACATAAATATATGATAGACATGAAAATCAATTCAAATTTCAGCAACCATAAATAAGGTTTTATGGGACAGTCATGCTCATTCACTTACATATCATCTATGGCTGCTTTCATGCAACAACAGCAAAGCTGAGTAGTTGCAACAGAGATCATACAGCCCTCAAAGCCTAAAATATTTATTATCTGGCCCTTTACAGAAAGTCTGTCAACTCCTGCTTTAAGGGAACAGATGGGCCTTTAATAATTTGCCGTGAACATTATTTCTCACAAATAAGCTCTTAAAAAATTAGGGATTCCCTGGTGGCGCAGTGGTTAAGAATCCGCCTGCCAATGCAGGGTACACGGGTTCAAACCCTCGTCTGGGAAGATCCCACACGCCACAGAGCAACTAAGCCCGTGCACCACAACTACTGAACCTGTGCTCTAAAGCCCGTGAACCGCAACTACTGAGCCTGCGAGCCACAACTACTGAGCCCAGGAGCCACAACTACTGAAGCCCATGCACCCAGAGCCTGCGCTCCGCCACAAGACAAGCCATCGCAATGAGAAGTCCGCGCACTGCTACGAAGAGTAGCCCCTGCCTGCTGCGACTAGAGAAAGTCCACACGCAGCATCAAAGACCCAATGCAGCCAAAAATAAATAAATTTATAAAAAAGAAGAAAACGCCATTATCAGACAAGATATTTGTGTTGACTGTTCATTAAAAAGCAGTCATGGGCTTCCCTGGAGGCGCAGTGGTTGAGAGTCCACCTGCCGATGCAGGGGACACGGGTTCGTGCCCCGGTCCGGGAAGATCCCACATGCCACGGAGCGGCTGGGCCCGTGAGCCATGGCCGCTGAGCCTGCGCGTCCGGAGCCTGTGCTCCGCAACAGGAGAGGCCACAGCGGTGAGAGGCCCGCGTACCGCAAAAAAACAATGTACATAGATATACATACAGAAATACTTAACGGCTAAAATGATATGACATCTGGGTTTGGGGGTACAGATAAAGCAAAACTGGCCATGAGTTAATAACTGCTGAAGCTGGATGAGGGTAAAGAGACGTTTACTATACTAGTCTCTCTACATGTGTGGGAAGAATTAAACATGTAAAAATAAATAAACAAGTCCACATACTCAGCCATAAAAAGGAACAAAACTGGGTCATTTATAGAGATATGGATGGATCCAGAGACAGTCATACAGAGTGAAGTAAGTCAGAAAAAGAAAAACAAATATCATATATTAATGCATATATATGGAACCTAGAAAAATAGTACGGATGAACCGGTTTTCAGGGCAGAAATAGAGACACAGAAGTAGAGAACAAACATATGGACACCAAGGGGGAAAGTGGTGGGGCTGATGTGATGAATTGGGAGATTGGGATTGACATGTATACACTAATATGTATAAAATAGATAACTAGTAAGAACCTGCTGTATAAAAAAATAAATACAATAAAACTCAAAAATTCAAAAATTCAAAATAAATAAATAAACAAGTCCAGTTAAACTCTAAGTTTCACATAATAAAAATGTCTTTTTTATATTAATTGTCAAACTGTTAAAAATTATGACGATCAATAAAATTTTAACACTGGCTGGATATTTGATTATTTTTATTTTTTTAGAAGTATCTTTTAAAGCATTTCAGTATTTTCTGATTCAATACAAGGACTCCTTGAAAGAACTAACTAAAAACCAATAACCGATCTAAAGAAACAGTTTTTATAGTAAAATAAATAACAAAAAACTGAATACCAAACAAAACCTTACCAATATCGGATAGCATCAAAGAGTTAAAGGAGAAACGGTGAGCTGTATAAATTATATTTTAGAAAGGAAACTATCCCACCTTTTGGAGACTGGGCAGAATTTAGATTCCTGTCATTCAGTGAGCCTCTGTAACTAAAACCACACAAGCAGTAAAACAAATCGTACCATTTGTCCTGCTGTAACCCACGTCAAAACTCTGAAAAGCAGTTGGGACTGCCAAAACCATCCACTTCCTTAAAAAACAACTTTACTATGGAATATTACTCAGCCATAAAAAGAAACGAAATTGAGTTATTTGTAGTGAGGTGGATGGACCCAGAGTCTGTCATACAGAGTGAAGTAAGTCAGAAAAAGAAAAATACTGTATGCTGATACATATATATGGAATCTAAACAAAACAAAACAAAAGAATGGTCATGAAGAACCTAAGGGCAAGACGGGAAGACGCAGACCTACTAGGGAGTGGACTTGAGGACACAGGGAGGGGGAACGGTTAGCTGGGACAAAGTGAGAGAGTGGCACGTACATATATACACTCCCAAATGTAAGACAGCTAGTGGGAAGCAGCCGCATAGCACAAGGAGATCAGCTCGGTGCTTTGTGACCACCTAGAGGGGTGGGATAGGGAGGGTGGGAGGGAGACGCAAAGAGGGAGGAGATACGGTGATATATGTATACATATAGCTGATTCACTTTGTTATACAGCAGAAACTAAAACACCATTGTAATTATACTCCAATAAAGATGCTAAAAAAAAAAAACTTTACTATTCTAGTTTGACCCAGTCAGAATACTAAGATTCTGGATTTTAAAAAGTAATTTACACGTGGGCTGGCACTTGCCCATTAACTAAAGACTGCAGTTATTACAATCCCACCCTCATACAATTCACTCTCTTTGCCTGCGATGCCCTCCCCTCTTTGGTGCCTGCTGAATCCCAGCTCACCGACTCCGACTCGTTTTCACTGGGGGCTTCTACTGATGTGTTCAGCAAAGAGGACAGCAGCCTACTTCCTATCCCCATTAAGATTTAACCAATTTTTCACCCACAAAAAAACCTTTCTGTAACAACTTATCAGCACTGCACACCGCTCTCAGCTATGTTTTTGGTTCTTGGGGATAGGACAAATTGCTTTATGTCATTTAGGCATAAAATCATATGGTCACACCACCAGCCGGTGCAGGTTAACCAAAATACTTAATTTAAGGTAAGACTGCATGAAGTGAACACAAAGACCTGTAAAATATCTTGAGCCATGAATTACAAGAGCAAAAATAAAAGTAATTGCTAAAGGCAGAGACCCTCTGACCCCGCCCCCCGCCCCACCAAAAGAAACGAAAAAGAAAGGAAGGAAGGAGCGGGCGAGATGACCAACAGCTCCTTCTCTAATAAAGTTGCAGGACAACCCTATTACCATCCGTAGGCAGATGCGGCTTTTCTCTTTGGGCAGAAGCTGTCGTTTTTTCAAAAAAACGAGAGCAGACAGGCAGAATCCGGATGCCCGCGTCTGTCTGCGTCAGTGCTCGAACCCTGGAGCCGTCAGCCCTGCGGGCCACGGACCCGGCGGCCGCGAGCAACGCGCTGACCCAACGTCCGGCCCGGATCCTCCTTTCCCACACGGGCGCCCGAAGCCCACCACCCAGTCCACCGACGAGCTGCCCAGGCGCTCCCACAGACCAGCCCGTGCGACGAAGGGTCTGCAGGGCGTCGGCCCCTCTGCGCCAGTCAAGGCCGACGGCCGAACGGCGGGGACCCCACCCCCGCCCGCCCAGGACGGCCCCCCGGGGCCGCCTCCACCCTCCGCGCCGCCGCCACAGGCCCCGCCGCCCGGACTGGAGCCCCGGGCCTGCCGCCGTCCTGCACACGGGCCTCACCTCAGGGTCGAATCGCGGACAGCTCGCAGGCTACCAGGTCTGAGCGCGGCCGCCGCCCGTCCGCTCCGGCTCCGCCCCCTGTCCGCCGCGCAGTACCCTGCCGGCAGCCCCCACCGGCCTGCCCGGCCTCCCGCCCCCTCAGCCCTCCGCACAGCCCCAGAAGCCCGAGCTGGGTGCGGCCTGCGGCGCCGCAACCCAACATCGCACCACCCCATAGGCCCAGCCCTTGCTGCACCTCCCAGCAACGCGTGCTGCTATTGGCTGAGAGCGGCGGGAGTGGTGGGGCGGGTCCTGGGCGGGAGGGGTTACCGCCTCTGGCCACCGCTTTTCCGGGGACGGACTTCGGGGGCCGCGCCCGCCCCCTGCGGACGAAGCAGGGTCCGAAGTATGGGGACGGCCAGTCGCAGCCCCTCATGCCTCGTCGCTGAAGCAGGCCGGGCCGTCGTGCCAGCGGCGCCCGCTCACCCAGAACCGCTCCGTCACTCATTCATTGTTGCTGGTCAGGCTCGTGGAGGTCTCCTGCGGGCCAGATTCGTGCGATGCGCAGGAGAGCTTACCAAAGGGTATTTTCCAGGCCCTGCTCAGCCTGAGGCTGGGGGCCTCTCCCTGCCCGCCTCGCCCACTCCTCCAGCGGACGGACTCTGCCCCCTGTGCCCAGCCTTGTGCTGGTCTGCATCCAGAAGCCCTTGCCAGGGTGCCCGGGACCACGGGCAAAGTTTGGGGCCGGGCTGGCAGCCAGGGCGGGGCCAGGACAGCGGGACCTGTGGATCCTGATAAGGCTCCATCTACGCGGCCGCTGCCTGATGCCTGGAGCCTGGCCTGCTGATGCTGCTTGAAAGAGCACAGTCATTGCTGCAGAACGAGGGCATTGGTGAGACCAGGCCACCTGCCAGTGACCTGGAGGCAAGACTAGAGATCACATCAGCACCTGCCCCCAAACTGCCCCTCCTTGTCTCATCCGAGTCCCCAAAAGACCCGGGAGACATATGGGCTAGCTCCCTTTATACCCATAGAAAGTTGAGGCCCAGAGCTGAGCAGTGGAAGAATAGTGTGGAATCCAGGCCTTCCCTCCCAGCAGGGTTCCCTTTGGCCTTGTCCACAGAGGGTCGGGGGTACTGTCTATGGATAACAGACAGTGACCTCTGACCTCCTGGACACTGGCTTTTCTCAGAAGACTTTTCTGACAAGACTCTACAATTCTGCATCTATCACTTCTGTTTCCCTTGCACCCAGCAACAAGGCCTGGACTGCAAGAGGTGTCAGAGGGGGCTTGCTGAAAGGAAGAAGGGAGGAGTAGAAGACGACTGAGCATGTTAAGTAGAGACATTGAAGATACAAAAAAGACCCAAGTCAAACAAATAAGGTGAAAAACACAATGTCAGAAATGAAGAATACACTGGGTGAGATCAATAGCAGATTAGACCCAGAGACTTCCCTGGTGGTACAGTGGTAAAGAATCCGTCTTCCAATGCAGACTCCGTGCTTCCACTGCAGGGGGTGTGGGTTCAATCCGTGGTCAAGGAACTAAGATCCCACATGGCCGCAGGGCAACTAAGCCTGCGCACCACAACTACTGAACTTGCGTGCCTCAATGAGAGATCCTGCATGCCGCAAACTGTAGAGCCCATGCATTCTGGAGCCCATGCACCACAACTACAGAGCCCACGTGCCCTGAAGCCCACAGGCCACAACTAGAGAGAGAAAACCTGCATGCCACAACTAAAGAGAAGCCCGCACGCCACAACTAGAGAGAAGACCATGCGTCACAACCAGAGAGAAGCCCACGCACCACAAGGAAAGATCCTGCATGCTGCACCTAAGACCCAATGCAGCCAAAAAAAAAAAAAAAAAAACAGAAAAAACAGAAAAAACCCAAACCCAAAACAAAACAAAACAAACACAACAGATTAGACCCAGCAGAAGAAAATCTTAGTGAACTTGAAGACATGAAAAAAGAAACTAAATGAAACAGAGAGAAAAGAGCTTGGAAAAGAATGAACAGAGCACCAATGAGCTGTAGGATAACTTCAAGAGGGCTAGTATAGATGTTAATTGGAGTCCCTGAAAATAGAGGTGAGAGTTGGGAGGACAGAAATACTGTTTGAAGATATAATGGCTGAATTCTTTTAATTTCATGAAAACTACAAACCCACCCAGATCCAAGCAGCTCGAGAAGTAACTTCTGGGGACTTCGCTCGTGGTCCAGTGGTTAACACTCCGTGCTCCCACTGCAGGGGGTGTGGGTTCAATCCCTGGTTGGGGTATAAGATCCCGCATGACATGCAGCATGGCTTCCCCCATGCTGTAACTTCTGGCTTGCTACTGAGCTCCGGTAGAAATGCAGTGTTTCTATGGGACATCTGAGGCCAGAACTGCCCATCACTTGGTTCTGTCAGACCACCAAGACATAAAGCCAGGTAGATAAATCATCATCTGGAAGCATTTGATCCAGGATTGGATTCATGTAGGTGCAGAGGTAAGTGGTCCAGACCCCTACTCCTATAGCTGTGATACCTCTCCCTCAGCTCTCACCTGTGGTCTCAGGGGATTCCCTGTGACACAGTGACAGAGGAGGAAAAACTATATGCTTGGTCCATGGGAAGGTTGGCTAAATATGTTGGTGTGGCCTGAAAAAGGCCTAATGCTGCACTGTATCCCCATTCAGTGGTCACCCTGAAAGAAGGTGGCAAAGGGAAATCATCCCAATAGGCAAAGCTTGCAGTAGTGAACTTGACCACTCACTTTGTGGGAGGGAGACATGGCCTGAACTCATGGGCAGTGAGAAATGATTTAGCTGGTTGGTCAGGAGCCTGGAAGGAGAAATGTGGAAGTTCAGGGACAAGAGGTATGGGGAAGAAGCATTTGGATGGACCTGTGAGAACTGGCACAAAGGAGGAAGATCTTTGTATTGCATATTAATGTCTACCAGTGAGCATTACCACAGAGGCTCTAAACACCAAGTAGATGGAATGGCTCAGCCAATGGGGATCAGCTAGGATCTGTCCTCTGCCACCACAACTGTCTCATCAATGAAGTAGCCATGGTGGCAGGGTGGAGGCTATGCATGAGCCCAACAGCACAAGCTCCTCATAACCAAGGGTGATCCAGCTACTGCCACTGCCAGTGTCTAACCTGTCAGCATCAGGAACCAAGGCTGAGGCCCCTGGAGGAGCCAGCCAGCCACTTGGTGGCAAGTTGATTACACTGGATCCCTTCTACCCGAGAAAAAGCAGTAACTCATATTCACCAAGATAGATTGCCATGTATCTGGGTGTGGATTTGCTTTTTCTGCCTGCAGTAATTAAGCCAGCACCACGATCAAGAGCTCAGAAAGTATCTGGTTTGCTGACATGAAATGCCACATAACTGCCTAGTACTAAAGGACCTGCTTTATGGCAAAGGAGGTATGGCAATGGGCACATGACCTGGGACCCACCATTTCTACCACAAACTGTACCATCCAGAAGTTGCTGATCTACTAGAGATGGACTATGCACATGAAGGCTCAAATGAGGCTCCAACCTGGAGATGGCATCCTGGGAGCATACAGCACTGTCCTCCAGGAAGTGGTACATACTCTGTACCAATACGTAACCACTTGGGACTTCCCTGGCAGTCCAATGGTTAAGACTTCGCCTCCCAATGTAGGGGGTGCGGGTTCCATCACTGATCAGGGAGCTAAGATCCCACATGCCTCGCAGCCAAAAAAACAAAACATAAAACAGAAGCAATATTGTAACAAATTCAGTAAAGACTTTAAAAATGGTCCACATCAAAAAAAAAATCTTTAAAAAAAAAAAGAAGTAACCACTTTACAAGGCTCCGTCCCTAACAGGTGGACTACCCAGTCACCTCCTTGAGGAATTTGCACTTCCTGCTCTGCAACATTAAGTACTGAGCCTAGAGGTTTGGATTACCAAAGACGACATTTCTACCCGGGGACACAGTAAAGCTGAAGCTACGGCTGCCACCTGGTCACGTGGGACAACTTACGTCAGTATATCAGTAGGCACAGAAAGAAGTGGCCACGTTGGCAGGGTAACTGACCCTCGTTGTTGTATGTAGGGCTGCCAGCCTCAGGATGGGGGCAGGCAGGAGTGTGTTTGGCACTCAGGCATTCCGAGGGGCAGGGTAGCTCTTGGTTCTCCCATACCCAGTGACTGTAAACAGGCAAGCATGGCAACATGGCCCGGTAAGCACAGGCTCCCAGGGACTCGAAGAGCCAAAAGCCTAGCCATCAAGAAGAGAAATTTAGAAAGGGTGGTGGAAAAGGGAGGTGTTGGGTATCATTTGTGGTTTTGAGTCCAACTGCAGCAGTGGGGGCCACATAGCTCATCCCTCTACCCATCTCTCGGAAGTTCTCCCAGATACTGGGACCAGTGGGAATACTGAAGAGTCTGTGTCTGAATGGACTGAACTTAATATGAGAAACAAGTGGATCTGAGCACTTCAAGGGGTGGACTTGGTAATTGCCATTGGTGCCCTGCCCAGATCCCCATTCCGTGTTGGTGCTAAAAGTGGTCCCCTTTCCAGGTGCTGTGAGTGTTAGCTACTAATTGCCCAGAGAGCCCCTTTTGCCAGAGTGCTGCCCTTGCCCAGGAGATTATCTCCCTACCCAGACAACCCCTGGCCAATAATGCTGATCCAGGGTCACACAAGTCTGGTCCCCTCAAAGCAAAACCAACTCTGTAGGACAAGGCGCATTCCAAAGCTTCCTGTAGGACCAGGCTAAAGCTAGTCTCCAGATGAGACCACCTCCTTCCCGTGTTTTTTCCTTTGCACTATCCTGATTCCCCCATTCAGCTTATCCTGAGACTACTTGCACAAGAGCAATAAATCACTTGCACAAGATCCCTGTTTCAGGTTTTGCTTCTAAAGAACCCAATCTAAGAAAACTGTATATAAGAAATACTGTCGGGACTTCCCCAATGGTCCAGTTGTTAAGACTCCACGCTCCCAATGCAGGGGGCACAGGTTCAACCCCTGGTCGGGGAACTAGATCCTGCATGCTGCAACTAAAGATCCCGCATGCCACAAGGAAGATCCCACATGCCACAACTAAGACCCGGGGCAGCCAAAAATAAATAAATAAATAAATATCTAAAAAGCAACAAAAAAAAGAAATACTGTCTACAAGTCAACACCAAAAAAGCAAACAACCCAATTAAGAAATGGGCAGGGCTTCCCTGGTGGCGCAGTGGTTGAGAGTCCGCCTGCCAATGCAGGGGACATGGGTTCATGCCCCAGTCCGGGAAGATCCCACATGCCACAGAGCAGCTGGGCCCGTGAGCCATGGCCGCTGAGCCTGTGCACCCGGAGCCTGTGCTCCGCAACGGGAGAGGCCACAACAGTGAGAGGCCCACGTACCGCAAAAAAAAAAAAAAAAAGAAATGGGCAAAGGGGAGTTCCCCAGTGGTCCAGTTGGTAAGACTCCATGCTTCCAATGCAGGGGGCCAGGATTCGATCCCTGGTCAGGGAACTAGATCCCACATGCCACAACTAAGAGCCAGCGTGCTGCAACTAAAAGATCCTGCATGCCACAACTAAAGATCTCGCACGCTGCAATGAAGATCTGGTACAGCCAAATAAATAAACATTTAAAAAAAAAAAAAAAAAGAAATGGGCAAAGGACTTGAATAGACATTGCTCCAAAGATATACAGATGGTCAATAAGCACATGAAAAGATGCTCAACATCACTAAGCATTAAATTGCAAATCAAAATCACCATGAGATACCACTTAACATCCATTAGGATTGCTATTATTTTTTAAAAAGAAAATAAGTGTTGACAAGGATGTGGAGAAATTAGAACCCTTGTGCATTGCTGGTGGGAACATAAAATGGTGCAGCCACTGAGGAGAATGGTATGGTGGTTCCTCAAAAAGTTAAAGAATTACCCTATGACGTAGCAATTCCACTTCCTGGTATATACCCAAAAGAAAAGAGACTCTTAACACTTATTTGTACATCCATGTTCATAGCAGTGTTATTAACAATAAACAAAAGATGGAAGCAACTCAAGTGTCGTTGACAGATGGATAACAAAATGTGGTCCATCCATACAATGGAATATTATTTCTTTCCTTAAAAAGGAAATTCTGGGGCTTCCCTGGTGGTGCAGTGGTTAAGAATCTGCCTGTCAGTGCAGGGGACACGGGTTCGAGCCCTGGTCTGGGAAGATCCCACATGCCGCAGAGCAACTAAGCCCATGCACCACAACTACTGAGCCTGTGCTCTAGAGCCCGCGAGCCACAACTACTGAGCCCGCGTCTCACAACTACTGAAGACCACATGCCTAGAGCCCGAGTTCCACAACAAGAGAAGCCACCGCAACGAGAAGCCCGCGCACCACAATGAAGAGTAGCCCCCGCTCGCCCCAACTAGAGAAAGCTCTCACGCAGCAACAAAGACCCAATGCAGCCAAAAAATAAATAAATAAATAGATAAATTTTTTTAAAAAGAGGAAATTCTGACACATGCTACAACATGGATGAATCTTAAAGACATTATGCTAAGTGAAATAAGCCAGTCACAAAAGGACAAATGATGATTCCACTTGTATGACGGAACTAGAATAGTCAAATTCATAAGACGGAAAGTAGAATGGTGGTTGCCAGGGGCTGGAGGAGGGGGAATGGGGAGTTACTGTTTAATAGATACAGAGTTTCAGTTTTACAGGATGAAAAGAGTTATGGGGATGGATGGTGGTGATGGTTCACAACAACGTGAATGTACTTAATGCCACAGAACTGCATGCTTAAAATGATTAAAATGGTTAATTTATATTATGTATATTTTATCATCATAAAAAAGTTTAAATGCTATTAAAGTACACCTTCCTTTTCCAAGAAAAAAAAAGAAAAAAGAAATACTGTCTTATGTAGGAGTTAAAAAAAAAACAAACACAAAACTAGACACAACAATAAATATCAAGTAATGAGGAGCTCAATGAAGTTAAAAGTCACCTGAAGGGAATTCCCTGGCGGTCCAGTGGTTAGCACTCTGTAATTCCACTGCAGGGGGCACGAGTTCCATCCCTGGTGAGGGAACTAGATCCCACATGCATGGCACAACTGAGAGTTCGCATGCCACAACTAAGGAGCCCACGTGCTGCAATTAAGACCTGGTACAACCAAATAAATTAATTAATTTTAAAAAATAGTTGGCATGGTGTTATTTGGGTGGTGTCATCCAATAAACTAAATTTGAAAAGAAAAAAAAAAGATAATTAAGCAACAGTAAGTAAGAGAGCTTGGTATTGGCATAGAAACAGACAAATGGAACAGAACAAAGAGTCCAGCCACAAACCTACACATATATGGATATATGGCAAGTGGTGTTGCAGATGGTTGGGAAAGGGACAGGTTATAAATAAATGATGCAGGGGTAGGTGGGGTAACCCTATGGGGGGAAAATGAAAGTGAATCCTTATCTCTTGCTATGTGCAAAAAACAATTATACAGTTGGAGGAGATATATATGATACATGTTGCTGACAATATTGAGGCTATATAAAGAATTCTTATAGACTAATAAGAAAACAACAGGAAAATAGGCAAAAGATTTGAATAGACACTTCACAGGAGAGAAAATCAAAATGGTTAGTAAATACATGAAAATGTGCCCAACCTCATTAGTAATTAGCTAAATGCAAATTAAAGCCATAATTAAACGCCCACCAGATTGGCAAAGATGAAGGAAAGTCTGACAATACCAAGTGTTAGCAAGGATGTGGAACCAAGGGATGTCTCTTTTACTGCAAAATTCTTGGAAAACAGTGAAAGGCCCTAGAACTCAGGAGTGAGACTCCTGGGTACATACCCTAGAGAAACTTGTGCACACATGCATCACAAACACAGATAAGGCTGTTCCTAGTAGCACTGTCTGTGATTGTCCCAAACTACAAACAAACTAAATATCCACCCACAGTAAAATGGATCCATGAACTACAATACAGTCAATGGAACAGTTTTTAGCAATGAATCTGAACAAACTACAGCTACGCACAGCAACCTGGACAAATCTCAAAGATGTAACGAGCAGAAGCCAGACACCAAAGCTTGCATCAGTATGATTCCATTCACATAACGTGCGAAAACAGGAAAGCACTGTGATGGATGAAGGCTTCATAGCAAAACAGGAATGTGAGCCTCCCCTAAGTGAGGGCAGGGGTTACTTGTGAGAGAGGAAGGGGGTGGCGCTGAGCTGGGGAGGGCACACAGGGGCTGGTTCACTTCATAGCAATTTGTTACGCTGTACATTTGTGTTCTGTTCACTTTTCTGGATGTGTTTCATTCCACCGGAAATGAAAGGAAAACGGAGGTGCCTCAGCTCTGAGTAGCTCAGAGCGTGACCAGGGATGCAGCTGGAGGGCGACGCAGGAGCAGCTGTCAGGCAGCCTCTCAGTTCTAAGGAGCAAAGGAAGTCTGAGAGAGGCAGATGGGTCAGGTCTGCTTTGCATCCCACGACTCTCCCTCCCGAGAGAGTGCTGGTGGCTTGATGCGGGATGGCCACTAGCAACCATCTCCGGGGCACAGACAGGGGGCCCGATGTGTGTGCAGGTTGCCCAGCCAGAGAAAGGCTGCGGCCTGCCCCTCACTGCCCCTCTAGAGACACACAGATTTGGTTCAAGTGCCAGCTCTGCCTGATATTCCCTGGGTGGCCTTGCTGTCCTCTATGCCGTGCCCTCCAGAGGGCAGCCCAGTGCAGCCCAGCTGGACGAGAAGCCCCTTGGGCCCAGGCCCCTGGTGCTCAGCCTGGGGTGTCAGAGGCTCCCCCTCGGACCAGCAGGGGGCGTCCATGCGATGTGACCCAGAATTAGGGTAGGGACTGGGAACAACCTTGGCTTGTTTTGTGAGGTCTCTTCTGGTTCTAAAAACATCTTTTGACAATAAAACTCTCTATGAACAGAAGGTACAGAGGCTCACTGCACTCCTGATGAACTGCAGGAAAAGTAAAACCACGTTCAGTGCTCAGCTTGGAGAAGCTTCCCAAAGTGTCTAGGGCCCTCTTCCCTGGCACAGGAATTGAACCATCTCTGGACTCACCATCAGGCTGGGCAGGTCAGCGAAGCCTCTCTGAGCCTCAGTTTCCCTATCTGTAAGGTGAGGGAGCAGCACAGCGCCTCAGGTGGGGCCCCCGTCAGTTTACCCCCAGACTGCGGCTGGGAGAGCAGAACAGTGAGGCAGGTCAGTCTTGTCCCCCCCGGAGCTGTGGCCCCCTCGCTGGGTGAAGGCATGCCCAGAACTCCAGGAGGCAGGCTAACCAGACACCCTGCAATGACTGTCCGAGGCCGCGCAGGTGGCAGGGAGCTAGGCGGGGGCCAGGGTCTGGGCTCAGCAGCGAAGGACAGATCACACGGCTGGGTCTGGAATCCAGGCCTCTCTGAGCCTGGGTTTTCTCACCTGTAGAACAGTTTGCCTGGAGGGCAGCTGCTATTAGACCTAAGTCAAGTGTGCAGTTCAGCACCTTGAGTACAGGAAGTGCTCAGCCAGTGGTAACCACCCTCCAGCCCTATGTGAGGAATATAACATTCATGGCAAGTCTTGGGGGAGTGGGACCCCTTCCAGCCCCTCCTGCGTGCTGGAGGACCGTGCCTGGGGCCCCATCCACTACCGTCCACACACTCTAGCAACCGAGGCCCTGGGCCTGGGGTGTGAACTCACAGAGGAGGGCAGCTGTCCCGGCAGGCCCTGGGCTGGGCCTCTAGCAGCGACAGGCCTCATCTGTCCAGGCCAGAAGGACCTATCACCTGGCTCTGGATACCAGAACCCCCCAACCTTCCAGCTCAGGAGTCTTCAAGTATGAGCTGGCTGCCAAGTGGCTGCGTGTCAGCTAAAAGCATCAGTGTCCTGTGTCCTACAGCAATCAGCAGCACAGCAGACCCCAGACACTACTGGAAACGGCTTCTCTGATTTCAAAGAAAGGGAAACTGCAAGCCACAGTGGGGACTGGTGTGCGTCACTGGGCTCAGGGCAGCGGACTGCAACTGCAGGAAGGAGGAACTGCTGGTTTCCCACAGATGCTGCGGAAGGAACACCAGGGGCTCCGGTGCCCCCAACTCCACCGGGCGGCTGAAGAAGAAACATCTGTAGAGGTGGTGCTGGACGCTCGGTTCCTGGGAGGAGACGGCTGCTGTCTTCCCTGCTGCACCTCCAGGAGCCTCCCACCTGACTGGACTCCTCTCTCCTCCTCCAATGAATGACCTCACCCCAGGACATGCCCAGGGCAGGGGAGGGGACGTCCAAAGGGCCTTCCTCCGGGACCATTAATCAATGGCTAGTGGGCACATGGGCTCTTGTGATTTGGCTTTTACATCGCAAATTCCTCGTTCCCAGCACAAAGTGCAGCAAGGAGCAAATGACCCTGGGTTCCCTGCCAGCCCTGACACCCAGTTGAGTCTGTTTTTATGAGGGGGAAAAAAAAAAATTCTAACCTGGATGGCCAGGCCAGGGAGAGCAGCCTGCTGGAATTCCATGGCAGGAAGCAAGGGGATGATCGGTGCACCAGGCATGGATCAGAGGACTTGGGCATCTGGGTACCACTGTCCCCACCCACCCCTGGCTGACACAGGGCCTACTCTTCCTGCAGCACTGTAGCCATCACTTCCTCCAGGAAGTCCTCCTGGAGCCCCCAGCTGGGTTGTAAGCTCCCAGCCCCTGCACACCCCGCTGCCGTGGACGGTGGGCGCTGTGCGTACCTTCTGCCCGGTTGTCTCCCAGTAACCACTGGTTAAGCCAACGAATGACCCAATTACTGATGTGAGGGGCCTCTTAGCTCTGTAGCCTCACTGCCCTGGACCTGACTTCTGGCAGCAGAACCTGGCGTTCTGGATACAGGCTCTGGGCCCAGACTGTCCAACTTTTCAGGTCCTGTTCTGTTACCAGCTGTGGACCCAAGGGTAAGTCATTTAGCGCCCTGTGGCCTAGAAAACAAGACCACCTCCTAGAGGTCCTGTGAGCTGACCTGCTACAGTCAACACTTGGAGGCTGGCGTGGGTACTCAGTAAGGCCGGCCGTGCCCCCTTCCCAGTGCAGCCCTGGCCACCGGGGCAAAGGTCATCTGTGCTTTATTGTGCGGTACCGGCCCCTCACGGAGCCTGCATTGTAGCGTTCCTGGGGGTCCAGCCCCTGCCCCACCCCAAATACCCCAGCCCTGCCCAGCTCCCAGCCCAGTGCCGGGGGGGGCGTGCCGGGGGTACCAGAATTTCTGTAAATCAAGTCCAGACTGGGCTCAGTCCTAGGCTCCTGGGAGGTGGGCAAGGTGAGACAGGAGAGCCCCACACAATTCTCTGGAGCCCAGGGCCTGGCCGAGCCCCGGGGGACCCAGCCTGCTGGGAGGGGCCTGGCCTGGCAATCTCTGTGAGGTGTCCAGTGGGGAGGCCCCGGTCAGAGCACAGCGCTGGCTCCCGCGTGTCCTCCCGTGCAGGCCGGTCTCCTTCTGCGTGGCCCAGGGCTGTGGCCCCTAGGCTGTCTCTGCCCAGTAGCGTGCAGCACAGGTGTCACCTGGGCCTGGCGTAACCGTAGGGGTGCCGCAGCAGCAGGCTCTGGTGGCCAGGCAGCACGTGAGTGTGGTAGTGCTCCACCAGGCTGCCCACGCTCACAAACAGGACCTCACCCTCCAGGTAGAACTTCGCCTCCTGGGTGGGGAGTGGGGTAGGGTCAGAGGGCCCGGCCAGCCGGCCCTCCCTGTAAGACGGGGCGGTCGGCAGTAACGCTCTGCCCAGGGGACGCAGGCCAGGTCTGTAAATAAGCCGAGTGCCGAGGGCTGATCACCCCATCTCCTCCAGGGTCAGTGGAAGACACAGAGAAGCCAGGAGAGGGGGGAGGTGGGGCCGTGGAGAGGGGAGGGCGGAGGAGGGGTGTTTGGGGTGCTGGCCTCAGACCACTCACTACCTATGCTCTCCCAGGGAGACTCTGCCTTGACCCCAGCCAAGCCCCGGACTAGGGCTCCCCTCCCGCCCAGGGCCCTCAGGTAGGCCAGCCCGCTCACCTTCTCAAAGATGCGGTAGTTCCTCACTTTGCTGGAGGTTTCGTCCCACACGACCAGAACCTACGGGGAGAGGAGCGGGCAGAGGATGGCTCACTCCCCTCAGGAAAGACATAGACTCGGGGTGCAGGGGCAGCAGCGTCGAGGCTGGGTCCCTGGGGGAGGGTCACCCTGCCCATGGACAGCAGGGTCATGATGGGCGGCCCCTTGCCCAGGGACTCCCGCCCTCAGAGAGTCTGCTGAGACGTGAATGACAGTAGCAGGTGCCTGGTCCACACTAGGACCATCTCCGACACTCAAGGGGAAACAGGCTCAGTGAGGTCACACGAGTCACCCTTGGAGGGGCACAGGCAGAGCCAGCAGACCTCCTAACGTTCCCACGTCCGCAAGCAGCCTCCCCTTCAAAGAGCAGGAAGGGGAACCCCCTACCCCGTCAGAGCCCCGGGCCCCCCAACCCTTCCTATGCCTCACGCCCGTGCTGGGGAGTGGGCACCACTGCAGATGGTGTTGAGTTCCTGAGAATGGATAGGGAGAAGGGGCTGTAGACCTCAAGGATGGAGCCCGGTTGAGAAGCCAAGTAAGAGGCTGCGCGGGGAAATGAGCTACGAACTGTAGAGTCCCGTGCTCGCCTGTCAGCCCGGGTGTGTAGAGAGCGGCAGACCCCATGACGCAGCCATCCTGGGGGCCTTTGCACAGCAGGGTGACAGTTGAGCATCCCCCCTGGGTGCCTACCTTCCCCACCTTGGTGGAGGAGTTCCGGATGCAGTAGAGGCCATCCAGGGGCTCTCCCCGGGGGCTCGTGGCTTTGAACAGCCTACAAGAACACAGCCATGCGAACAGGTGAGCCCCCCTTGGACAGCTCTCTCAAGGACCCTCCAGCCGCCCCCCACCACGTGGCTTTCTGTCGTCCCAGATTCTGCAGCTCAGGTTCCGAGAGCACTGGGGACCACGAGGGCCGGCCACACAGAGCCCAGGGTGAGGCCAGAGCAGGGGCTGAGCTGGCAGGAGTCGTTCTTTCACCGGGTTTCTCGTAGCACTCAGCTGTGTTCTCGTGCCAGTAACTGCCCAGCACGGAGGCTGGAGAGGGGGACCGAAGAGCAGGAAGACCGGAGGGTGTGCGTTCGTGCGTGTGTGTGTGTGTGAGTGTGTAGAGGGGGCGGCAGAGAACCTCAGGTCTGCCAAGACAAGGCCTTGGAGAAAGAAGAGCTTCACACTGACCTTTCCACTTCGCAAGATTCCGTGGTGTTGATGAAAACTGAGCTGGGCAGTGGCACCTGGAGGGAGGCCAGCATGGTCAGCGTCAAGGCCCGGGTGGGGCTTTCCCCGCTGGCTGCCAGCCTGTGCCGGGAGCTGGGGCTTTGCACCGTGTTCCACGCCCCCAGCTCTCCCGCAGCTGCCCACCCCCGTCGGAGATCTGGGCGCTCCACTCGGCCTTGCCTTCTCATAGTCCTCATCAGAGTCCTCCCCACCAGCGTCCGCCGGCGACGTGTCAGCCTGCGCGGGTTTCCGGGGTTTTTCAAAGGAGAAGCTCCTGAAGCTCTGCCCGTCGGGGGGTGATCGCCTGGAAGGGGAGCAAAGAGAGGAAGGTCGTGTCGCTGCCAGACGTGGGACAGGCTCCCTCTGCTCCCCCCAGACACTGCTCCCCGTGCCGTCAAGTAACCACACCAAGCCTGGGGACCCATGAGGTCTGGCGCCTGCAGCCCTGGTGGCTGTCAAAGGCTCAGGACCACAGAGCTCTGGAGGGCTCCACGCTGACCGCCCTGGGGTGGCAGCAATCGCCTGATGCCTGGCCGCCTGAGCCGGGGTCACCGGCAAGGGGGGTCCTGGGCTCCAGACGCTGTGGGCAAAGGGCCCAGCGCTGCCACTGACCAGCTCTGTGACCTCAGCCAAGTCGCACTCCTCCCAGAGCCACGGGGGATGGATGTGAATGGGTTGAGCTGAAGGGACACGCCCCTCACTGAGGCCACATGGTCCGAGCCTCCAGGGCTTCAGGGAGGGTTAAAGGAGGCCACCCTGCGATGGGCTGCCAGGCTGTGGGTGAGGCTGTGCTGTGGACGATCAGCTCTGGCACATGCAGCCCCGTGGCACTCAGGTCCAGATCCACAGCTGATGAACACATGAGCCAGCCTACAACTCTGCGGCCCTCACGAAACAGAACCATGTGTGTGCCAAGGGGTCCTCCCAGGCACTTCCACATGGGTGGCGGTGCTAACAGAGCCCTAGGGAGAAGGGTGCCGTGGTCAAGAGTACTCAGGAAGAACCGTGCTAGTGTGCCTGCTCAGGCTCCCCACTGGGGCTCCCGGAGCCTTCACTGCTGAGGGCCCTGCGGGCTGTGGGTGTGAGGACACACCAGTCTCCCGGCACTGCCCAGCAATAAAGCTGAAAGTGTTTTGAGCAGGCCTCGAGGTGAGTCACACACACGTTCCACATTCCACTGGCAACTGGCAGGTTCCCAGTTGGGAAGGGCACAAAGGCAGCCTCGGTGGCGTCAGAGCCAGGGTGGCATCTGGAGCCCCAGACAGGGCCGGGAAGGGCACTTCTGGCTCAGGAGGGCTCAGTTCCACACCTCCCCACAGCGCCCGTCCCTGGGCAGGCTGGCAGTGCCCGGAGGGCCCTCACTGCACGGCAGGGGCTCTGGGAGGCCGGGGTGCCCAAAGCCCCGCCTCTCCCACTGCTCCCCAAGGCAGCCACGGGCTCCAGGCTTACCACCCACAGGGCTGGACCTCAAGGGCCAGGCGGGACACCCCCGGGAACCCCCGCGTTAGGTGTAGGGGAGGCCGTTCAGCCTAGGCAGCCCAGGGCCATCAAGGCGCCTTCGTCCCCCCACCCAGGCCAGGGCCGCCTGGCGCCCGTCATGGGCTGCGTGCCAGAGGCAGGGGGGCTGGGTCGCCGGTGGGAAGACAGGCTGGGGAGGGGTCCCGGTGGCACCAGTGCAGCACAGACTCACTGGAGGTGGGGGAGAGGCGGCTTTTCTGGCCTGGGCAGGATCGCGGGCCGGGCTGCGGCCTCGGGCGTGGGCAGCTTCAGTGCGGGAGGCCGGGGGGCCACGGCGGGCACGAAGAGTCCGGGCTTGGCTGCCTCCCTCGGGGGGGCCACTTCAATCACCTTCAGGAGCTTGGGCTTGTTGGCCGGCACAGGAGGGGGCTCAGGTGTGGGTGGCCCCCGAGGGGACAGGTGGAAGGACTTGAGCTTGTCACAGTTCCTGGAGGTGGTAGCAGCTGCGCTGGCAGAGCGAGGAGAGCTGGCGCTGTGGCCAGGGACCTGGGGCTCTGGGCCGGGGCCGGCGTCCTCGTGGAAGCAAGGTGGCTTCCGGCTGGGCACGGCAGGCAGGCCGCCCAGTGGGGGTTCACTCACCCTCCGGGAGGGGGCAGGCACCCTGGGGCTGGGCTCGAGCCGCCTCGGGCCCAGCAGCTCCCTCCTGGAGTCCTCGGGGGCCGGGCCGGCATCGGGGATGCTGCGCTTAGGGGGTGCAGGTGGCAGCAGAGGGCCTGGACCCTTGGAGGAAAAGGAGTGGGCCCGGGGCACATCAGAGAAGACGGGCTTCCTGGGCGTGGGCACCGGAGGTGGGGGGTAGGCCGGTGGGTGGATCAGGGCATCTGCAGAGCAAGGAGACCCATCTGGTGAGTGAGCGTCCCCTGCTGGAGGCCGGAGCAGCACCACCTCTTCCGGCAAGTGATGGCCAGGGGCAAGCAGGCGTGCAACCCCTCAGCCCCCAGCCCCCAGCCTGGCCGCCCGCCCTACAACCCCGATGCCCAGCACTCCCGATGCAGCATTCCTTCTGGGACCCTGGCCCACCCCAGGCCACCCGGCCCTCCCTATCTGTCCTCCATACGGCAGCCTGTACAAAATTCCTGAAGCCCAGGTGTCACATCAGGAGCCTTTAGCTTCCGGGGGAGCGGGTCGGGGCGAGAAAGAGAAGGGGCAAGGAAGCCTCCCAGGACTGGGCCTCAGCTGGGGCGGCTGGGATTCCCACTAACAGAGGGGAGGAGGAAGGGCGGGAGCAGGCTGGGGGAAGCTGGGGGTTGGGTTTGCTCCTAGTTAAAGTTGACAGCGCCACGAGACACCTAGGGGACGTCGAGTGGACTCCAGGGGCCCAGGCCCAGAGTTCAGAGGAGAGGCCCTGGCTGGAAATGTCAGGAGTCAACAGCCTGTCGATGACACTGGCTGTGGCCCAGGAGCAACAGGAGGGGAGCGGGCCAGGCCTGAGCCCCAGGGTTGTGCGCGTGGGCACCCCGGGCAGCACAGGGCTGGGCAGGAGGGGACTTGGAGCACCAGGTGTGTGGGGCTGGCGAGGCAGCTGAGGGCAGGGAGGGGGCCCTAGGCCAAGTGTCACCCTCGGGCGCTGGGGTGGGAACCCTGACGAGAGCGTTCTGGGTGAGGAGCTGGGAATGCGCAAGCAGGTGTGCAGGAGCGCTGGGCCCCTGGAGGTCAAGGTGGGGATGAGGGTAAGGCCTCCACGGGCACTCTCCAGCCGGGGGTGGGGCAGACAGAGGCAGGGCTTCACCAGGGCTGCGGTCACAGGCCCGAGAGATGAGAGAGCGAAGCGGACGAGCGCGGGCGCAAAGACCAGGGGACGGACGAGGGTCTGATGTGGGCTCGGTGCTGGCCGGCAGGTCCTGGTGGGCTGAAGGCCTGTGGGAGCTGGGGCCCCAGAGGGAGGGAGCCAGTAGGAGGGAAGAGGGCTGGCCCCAGGTGCACTTGAGGGAGACACAGCTAAGAGGAGGCCACGAGGAGTTGAGGGGGGCAGAAGACAAGGTGGATGGAGAGGAGGCCAAGGAACAGGGAGTCCCCGGCCATGATGAAATCAACAAGAACAAGAGGAACTGAGGGAGGAGAACTGGGGGTGGAAGGAATAGCGAGTGATGGGACAGACGGCAGGACAGAGGCATGGCCCTCCCCCACTCATCCCTGCGCTTCCCTGGGATGCCTGGTACAGGCCTGTCTCCCTTGCCTGGCTGAGTGCTCTGGGGGGTGGGGGTGGGGTGGGGTAGCTGAGTGACCATCTGGCCACAGGTGCTCACGGAGAGCTATCCTCCTTCCCTGTTCTCAGCCCCCAGGGCCAGCCCTGGCTCAGCATCCCACGAGTGGGGCTCCCCCTCACCTACCTCTGCACCGCCCCTCCCCCATCCCAGGCCAACTGGAGGAGGTCAGAGGAGCAGGTGAGCATAGCCAGCCTCTTCTGCTCTGTTCCTCCCAATACTCGGGCTGAAGGAGAAAAACTGAGGCCCGAGGTGGAGACGGTCAGGCCTCAGGCCACCCAGAGCCGTACCCAGGCTGACAGCCCCAACCCAGGGTGGGGAGCCTCTGCTCCAGGCCCCAGTCCCTGTTCTCTACTCCCAGGGCTCCCCAGGCCCACCGGCTGCCCCCCCTACCCTCAGGCTTCCCGGACTCGGGGCAGTCGGGCTCCATGTAAGAGTCGTCCTCGTCGTCGTGCTCGTAGTCTGTGGGGCAGATGGAGGGTCGGACTCAGGGCCACCCAGGCCAACTGCACCCAGGCTAGGGTAGCCGGGCGGGGCTCTCAGGACCTTGCTCCCTCAGGGGGGCCTGGGGCCAGGATGAGGTGGGCAGGATGGGAACCCAAGACCCAGGCTGCCTGGGAAAGCCGAAGGGACGGAGCAGGGAGGCCAGCCAGCTACGTCTCCCGCCTGGGCAGCAGCCAGGCGTGGAGGGACGGCAGGCGGAGGATGGGGACGCGCCTCACCTTCATTGTCAGTGGGGTACGGAGAGAGGCTGATGTCCACGGGCCGCTCGATGGCACCGTAGAAGCTGTCTGTGTCCGAGCTGGAGTCGCTGAGCGCAGGGCGGGCGGGGCAGTGAGTACCGGGCAGGGGGTCTCCTGCACTCACACTCTCGGACACGCAGACAGACACACACACATACAGACACGGACGCAGCCACATGCACGTGGACACTTCGACATGCGGATGCAGACAAACACACAAACACGAGAACACACACGGAGACGTGCGGACACAGAAAGATCTAGACACACATATACACACAAAACAAGGGCAGACAAGGGGACTGGAGGCTGTGGTGTCTCCCTCCTCAGCCCCACTGTGGTTCTCACCACAAGTACACCCCGACTGCCCAGACGGTGCCAGGCTTCAAGGCTGGGCCCACGTCCCCACCTGCTCCTGCCCTGGGGGCTCAGGCAGGGGCCTGCGGGACAGCCTAGGTGTGCCCAGCCCTACCTGGGCCTCCCTATCCTCATCTCTGAAAGGACCGGGTGGATGCAGTTCCCGCCCAGAGAGCCCCTGCTGCTTTTGAGCCACCTTCACCCTGCGGTCATCAACACCCAGACAGGCTGGGTCACTGCTCTGGGCACTCACTCTGCTCTCACTCCCTAGTGAGGGGTGCTGGGAACCCAAAGGCCTGAGCTGCTAGAAACGCCGGGCTTCCTGGGTGGGCGAGTAAAAGCACGTGTAATCCCCAAACAGGAACTACCAATGGGGTGCATGCATACACATGCTTACACACTTGGGTGCACACACACAGGTGCACACACGTGGCCCAGCTGGCACCTTCAGAAAAGCCTTCAAGGAGGGGATTCTGGGCCAAGCCCCCAGGGGTCAGGAGGCAGGCACACGTGTCAAGTCCAGGGCCCTAGTGACACCCGCCCACCATCACACCCCCAGGCCCACCTGGCATCCAGAGGCAGCTCCTTCTTCTCATGGAAGTGGCCAATCTCCCTGCGCAGCAAGGCCATCCAGCTCTGCGGGTCAGTCAGGCCCTCAGCGGGCATGATGTTGCCCAGGGGAGGAACCCACCCTCATCCCTCCTCCCCTGCCCGCACTGGCTGGTCTGTGTCGACCACCAAGGTTGGGGAAGACGACCCTGGCTGGCCCTTCTGGGGCCGCGGCCCCGCTTCAGCCCACCCGGGGTTCCTCCTGAGACAGCATGCTCTGAATATGAGGGGGCTGGCGCCAGGCCCTGGGCGTGAGGACCGGAGACTGGGGGGCGGCACCCACCCAGCTGCCCATGCCCCAGCCACGGCCCCTCAGGGCCTGGACGGGGGCCCTGATAGTTCCCCGTCCCCACAAGGTAGGTCCAACCCGGCCCCCCATCACCTTGCGCTCATCCTCAGAAGAGGCAGAGAAGAACCACGTGCGGTGCTTCTTGCTGATGTGGACGATCTTGAAGGGGAAGACGTTGCTGGACGTCGTCTCCTCAGCTGCCCGCATCACCCTGAGGGCAGTGCCAGTGGTCACCATGCGGCCCATGCCCGCAGGGACGGCCCAAGCACAGCCCCGCCCCTGGACAGGTCTTGGCACCCAGCACCACGCCCCGAGGGACATGGGAAGATCTGGACGGTCGGCCCATCAATGCTGCTGGCTGAAGGCCTGGATGCGTCAGGCACAAGGAAGCGTGTGGGCAAGGGTGGGCAATGAGCGGAGGGCACAGGGGTCCAGGAGGGTTTCCAGGGAGCAGCGCGTGCAGGGCTCTGATACGAGGACTTGCCACCCTCGCTGCCCACCAATGCTACTTTACTTGGATGCCTCGGGCCCTGCCTGGCCCCTGGCCTACCTCCTGGGGACACTCATGGGGCTCATGTCACCCTCAGCCCTGCCCCTGCTGCCAGGTGCCAGAGGCCCAGGGAGGCCACAGAGCCACTTTGCTGGCCTGAGAACATTTCAGGGAAGTGACTCACTGCGGCCGCTCCTGCAGCCAGGACATGGGGTTTGCGTAGAGATCACAAACTCTACCATGGGGGGCGCTGTCAGGCTGGGCGCCTGGGGCAGGTGTGTCCATCCGGCCCATCAGAGGGCCTGGACCATCCCCTGCTGCAAGGCTGCAGTCCCACCAGGCCAGGGGTGGTGTGTCTGGGGAAAGGAAATGTCCCTCCCCAGGGGACACCAGAGTCTGATCCACCAGTGCCCGCTGGCAGCCACAGGGCCCTGGAGCCTCCCCTGGCCTCCACCTGGGGGATGGGCACTGGGCTGGGTGCTTGGGGCAAGTTTCCCTACTGAGCTTGTGGCCAGCATGTGAGTGGAAGCCTAGAGTCACTCCCCAGGGGCGCCAGTCCTGCCACTGCACCACGGGACCCTCAGGTTCTCATAGGCAGGAAGGGCTGGGCCCTCCCGGTGGGGGGGGAGGCCGGCAGGGGCACAGACTAATGCCATTGGGTGCAGGACCTGGGTGGTGTGACACCAAGACCTAGAGCCAGGAATCACACTTGACCCCCGCGTGCAGGCCTGAGGCCATGGGTGGGCCCACACGTGCCAACATGCCCCATCCCCCCAGGGGGTGGGGGGGAGACCCAGTGCCCATGAGTCAGAGAGCTCCTTGAGGGCAGGCTCGTGCCCAACTGATAGACTGGCAGCCCGCAGCAGGGAACTGGCCCCAGCCTGGGAGGCCCCGGGAGCCAGGGGGGCCTGGGGCGGGGCCTGGGGTAGTGGGCTGGGCTCTTGGCCAGAAGGAGGCAGAGATGGTTGGGGGGGCAAAGGTGGGGAGGAAGGAGGGACGCAGAAGTCAATGGGCTGTGACCGAATGGGGACTCTGTAGAGCAGGCTGTTGCAACCCTTGAAGCTGATAAAGCGGCAGGAAGCCCCAGCCTCGACCCCGGCCCTCGGCAACGGCCTGAGGCTAGGATGGAGCGGCAGAGGCTGGACCCATCTGAAGGGCTGGGGGTGTGAAACATCTCAGGAAAGTCTGGACTTGCCTTGGGTGGGAACCGGGGGCGAACCCACTGGCCGTGGGGCTGAGGGTCAGTGGGGCACTTACCGGTTGTAGCCACTCAGCGAGAAGGCGCCCTGCGGGGAGGCGGACGTGCTGCTCTTAAAGTAGTAGATGCAGCGCTTGTGGATGATGACGAAGCGCAGGGGCCCTGCGGAGCGGGGCGAAGGCAGGGGCTGAGCCTCTGGGCAGGCCCCACTCCAGGGACCACGCCTGGAGGCCCTGGGTGACTCCAGGCCAGGCCTCCTGCCCCCTCCCCAGGAGTCTACCACGGGGCCAAATGCTGACAGATGGATGGGCATGCTGGTCCCTCCAGGGCAGGGGAGATTCAGGGGGCTGTGTGGCGCTACCACAGGCCCCAGGGACAAGGGACTAAAGTGGCTCGAGGAAGGGCAGAGCCAGGGCTAGAGGCCCAGGGAGGCCACAGAGCCGCCTTGCTGGGTGGAGCGAGGCTGGGGGCAAAGAAGCCCAGAGATCTTGCCAACAAGAGCGGCAGGTGTGGAGCCAGTTATGGTGAGAACCCCTGGGGCTACTGCCCCATCCCTGAGCAGCCCCTCCCAGGCCTGGAGGCGGCTCATTTACAGCCACTCCTTGGAGGCTCCCTGTTCAAAGAGGAGAGCAGACCAATCGGAGCCCACAGAGAAACCAAACCAGTCGGCCTGGGGCACCTCAACCAGGCAGCACAGGGCCAGGGAGTCCCTGGCAAAGGGCACAGCTTGAGCAAAGGCATGGGACGCTGGTGGCTGGTCAGAGGGGTGGGCAAGGCCCTGATGCTCTTGGGCTTCAGTGTCTCGAAGCCTGGGCATCTCCCAGGCCTGGGGGCTCTCTCCCTCTCCCAGCCTGCTGTCCTAGGCACCAGAGCCCCGGTCTCATGAAGCTCTGGAGGTTCAGCACCCAGATGGCTGTTGGCCTGGTACGTGAGTTCATTGCAGACGGAGTGACTGCCTGACTCACTGAACACCCACCTGATAAGGCGAGGGCACCTCCCAGGGGCCAGACCTACCAGGCCAACAAGGGCTCCTGCCCCTGGCCACAGGCTGAAGCTCCCTTGTCCAGCTGGTCAGCACTGTGCACCAAATGTCCTCCTATCTCCACCCGCTGCACCACCCCAGACCCTTCCACAGTCCTGGGGGCTGGGAAGGCCAAACTCAGGGCCCCGAGGGGGTGCCGGCAGGGAGAGAAGGGAAACTCTGGAGGGCCCACCAGGTAAGGAAGGAAGAAGAAGCTCAGAAAGGAAGGGTGCTTGGCCAAGGAGGTCCAGTGGGGCTCAGCCCTGTCCCCACGTCCTCCCATTGTGCTCCCCACCACCCAGGGGACTCACATTTGAGCAGCTGCAGCTGGGTGCCGCCCTTCTTGTGCAGGTAGCCAGCCTTGGCCACACCCCCAGGCATGGTCAGCAAGTTCTGGGCACCAATGGCCTTCATGGGGACGGGCCAGTGCATCTCCTCGGCCGCCATGAAGCTACAATAAAAAGGGAAGGGGACATGTCTCAGCCAGGGGTGGGGGCCGCACCCTCGCCAAACAATCCTTTGGTGGGTTGGCTGGGATCCACGCAGTCTCCCAGTCAGCCTGGGGCATCGTTCGGGCAGGGGCCACCCAGTGCACAGTCTCCAGGGGCAGGCTGCCTGCCTCAGGGTTAACCCAAGCCCGCAGGGCCCTACATTCCAGGCCCGGCTGTAAGGCCCCGCCGCTTAACAGCCTCTTACTCATGTTCCAGCTGCTCTCCCAGAAACCTGGCAGGTTCTTTCAGTTTCACACTTCCGGTCTCTGCCTGGAATGACTGCCACCCCTCCTCACACGGAGAACTCCTACTCGTCCTTCAAGACCCAGATTCAGACTCCCCTCTTCTCTGACGCACCTCAATGCCCAGTCACATTCGGGGCCTCCCGCACCGCACCCCTGGTCCCTCTGAACAGCACCCACCCACCCCGTACTGTTTTATCTAGTGCCTGCCCCCACCCCACCCGGGGGTCCGTCCGGTGGCCCCAGTGGAGTTGGAGGAGCAGTTGGGGTCACACCCAGAGGCCCAGCCTTGCTGGAACTCCTGCCCCATCCCCAAACACACACACACAAAGAAAACCACTCCGCTCTCAGCAAACCGGCAGGCTCCAACAGATGTTTACCGCCTCCCGCGTCCCCGGACGCCTGCTCCTCGGCCCCTGCCCAGGTCGCTCGGGCTGCCCGCTCCAGCTCCACCTGCGCACAAAGCCACCCCTCTGGCCTGCGCCCCAACCAACAGTGGAGCCTCCGACAAAGCGCGCCACCCCCGCGCCCGCCCGGCGGCCCGCACCGGACAGAACCCCGCGGGCGTAGGGAGGAGGGGGCCCCGCGCCCACCCGCCCCGGGAGGTGCTGGCAGACGGACAGGCCCCCGCCCCGTCCGAAGCCCCCAGACCCGCCGGAGCCGGCCCCCGCCCGCCTTTGTTCCCGCCGGAAGCGCCGGCTCGGTCCGGCTCGGTCCTCACAGTGTCCACGCGGCGGGCACGGCCGGTTTCGGGGGATCGGCCCGCGCCCGCCTCCCCTGCGCGCACCGACACGGAATCGGGCCGCGCGGCCGGGCCGCCGCCTCGCCCGCGGCGCCCTCCTCCCGCCGGCCCCTGGCCCGCGGCCGCAGCCCCTCGCCCTCCATGCAGCCGCGCCCCCAGCCCCAGCCCCGCCCCAGCCCCGCCCCAGCCCCGCCCCCCTGCCCGACCGCCGGCTCCGCCCCTCGCAGGTGAGGCACCGCCCCGCCCGTCAGCCCGCGGGGCCTCAGTTTCCCCGCCGGCTGCTGCGAGGGTGGGGGTGCAGGGGCGCGTGGGCGCGGGGCGGACGCCTGAGGGGCCGCCCGGAGTCTGGAAGCCACGGAGGCGAACGGGCAGCCGGCCTCACGGCCCCGCGCGGCTGGAGGGCCCCCGACCGCCCCCACACCCGGGCTCCAGCCCCTCCGGCTCCTGGCGGCGGAGACCTCGGGAAAGTGCCTCCTCCTCCTCCCGGAGCCCCAGCCCACAGCTCTGTCAAGGGTGAGTGCGGGCCGCCCCGCCTCCCGGGGCTGAGCTGGAGTTGAAGCGGGGCTGGCTGGCGAGTTTCCCCTCCCCTCGCCCCGCGGGGCGCGAGCACTCAGGCTCCCGGGCGGGGCTGCCGGTCCTCCCTCGTTCCTCCCCCGTGGCCCCCTCTGGGCGGGCTGCGTCGCCTGTCTGACCCGGGATTCCTTGCAGGGGTCAGGGCTCCGGTCCTTGGCAGCTCCACCTGCCTGGAAGGATGTGGGCACCTCTCCCAGGAGCCCCCTAGGCTGGCTACAGGCTGGCCTCCCAAGCATGCTGCCTTCTCTACCTCCACTTGCATACAGGCTGCCACCGAGATGGGCCACCTGCAGCAGAGGGTGGGTCTAACAGCTTCCGCCCTGCTCCCACCCAGCGGGAGGTCCCTGGTTTCCAGGCCTCTGCCTCAGGCCAGCGCTCTGGCCCCTTCCCGCTGCAACCAGCCCCTGCCTCTCATGCCTCTACAGCAGCCTCCCTACACTGAGGCTCCAACCAGCCTCTGTGCCTGTTCCCAGTGCCCTTGCCAACCCCACGCGCCCAGCATTCCCAGCCCTCTAGGCTGCCTCCTCGCAGCCCCCTGCCTGTGCCCCCCTCCACCAACTCCGGGCAGCCCCACCCCACCTCCTCTCCTCAAGTCCCTCCCTGGCCTCCAGTCTCTTTCCTCCATCACCCTCCCCTCAGCACAGGCTCCAACACACACGCCATGCCCATCACTGCTCTGTTCTAAAGCTCAAGGACCTGCTCATGTCCAGCTGGCCCTTCCGGATCCAGCCCCTGTGGACCTTTCTCACGGGCTGCCCTCCAGCCCTCCACCTCCCGTGCGTGTGCCTCTGCACCAGCCAGGCCCGTGGCTTCTGTTACTCAAATCAACCGCGCTCCCCCCTTCAGGCCTCTGTCCACACTGTTCCCACTGCCTGCTGTTACAACTGAACTAACTCACCCTCAAAAGAGTTGGTTCAAATGAACACCAGTCCTTCACAGACTCTTCCCAAAACCGAAGAGCAAGGCACTCATTCTATGAGGTCGGCGTTACCCTGATACCAAAACCAAAGACCTCGCAAGAAAAGAAAACTACAAAAAAAAAAAAGAAAGAAAAGAAAACTACAGACCAATATCCCTATGAATGTCAGCGTAAAGTTCCTCACCAAAATACTAGCAAACTGAATCCAGCATCATATAAAAAGGATTCTACACCATGTGGGATTTATCCTAGGAATGCAAGCTTGATCTAACATTCAAAATTCAAAAAATGTGGGGAATTGCCTGGTGGTCCAGTGGTTAGGACTCAGTGCTTTCACTGCCAGGGCCTGGGTTCAATCCAGGTGGGGGAACTAAGATATCGAAAGCCTCACAGCACAGCCAAAACAACAACAACAAAAAACCCAAAAAACAAAATTCAAAGCAGGTAATACATTACATCAATCGAATAAAGAACAAAACCCACATGCTTATGCTGATAGATGCAGAAAAAGCATCTGACAAAATGTGACAATCCGTCATAATAAGAGCAGCCAACCAACTAGGAGTGGGAGGAACCTCCTCAACCTGGAAAGGATATCTACGAAGAACCGAGAGCTAACATCATAAACAATGGTGAGTGACTGAAAGCTTTCCCCTACAAGCAGGTACAAGGCAAGGACATCAGCTCTTGTCACTTCTATTCAACATTGTACCAGAGGTTCTAGCCAGGACAATTATGCAAGAAGAAGCAATAAAAGCTATGCATGGGCTTCCCTGGTGGCGCAGTGGTTGAGAGTCCGCCTGCCGATGCAGGGGACACAGGTTCGTGCCCCGGTCCGGGAAGATCCCACATGCCATGGAGCGGCTGGGCCCGTGAGCCATGGCCGCTGAGCCTGCGCGTCCGGAGCCTGTGCTCCACAACGGGAGAGGCCACAACAGTGAGAGGCCTGCGTACCGCAAAATAAAAAAAGAAAAAAAGCTATGCAGGTTGGGAAGGAAAAAGTAAAACTATTCAAAGGTTAGATGATTAGAAAATCCAAGGGATCCACTAAAGAAAGAATGATTAGAACTGATAAACAAGCTCAGCAAGGTGGCAGGATACCAGATGGATATACAAAAATCAGTCCTATTTCTCTACACTAGCAACCAACAATCCAAAAATGGAAGAGAGTTAACTCAAATGTCCCCTCTTTCAGGTGGTTCCACCAGCTCAGGTCCAGCACACAGGGGGCACCCAGGCAGTCCCAAAGGAGGTGTAGAAATGTTGACCCCACTGGGTGCTGGGGAATACAGGTTGCCTGGAAGGCGCAGGAAGCTGAAACAGAGCCCCACCCTACTCCATCGCCTCCTCCCCCATCTGTAAGGAGACCTGGCATCTGTGTGGGGCAGGGGGTGTCAGAGGCAGAGCTGAGGACAGATGGGGCCCACCCCGAGTCCTGGCTCCACACCTGAGCGAGTATGGGGAAGGAGCCGGGGCAGCCCATGGTCCCACCCTGGTCAGCTCGGTGGCCAGGCAGGTGCAGGCCTGTGAGGGGCTCAGTCTCACCTGGCCACCGTCCCTCTGTGGGCAGGAGGAGGGCTCTTGGGTGTCCACGGGCTGACCTTGGGTGGGGAGGGTGGGCTGTGGCAGGCCTGGTCGTGCTCCACCTTCACCTCCCCTGGGAATGTCCCTGCTTCAGGGACAGACACCGACATCCACCGCCCCTCTCCAGAAGATGGACCATCGAAGGGGAAGCTCATCCTGATGGCCGGATATCCTCTGGCTGCCCGGCCCTGCCCGGCACCACTGGGTGAGCTGGGTTGGGACCCGCCCAGGAGCACGGTGCCAGGCACGCTCCCCAGTCTCTGCTCCGTGCCCACCCCCACCCTCTCTCTCAGCTGAGATTGGTCTGTGTGACCCAAGGCCCGAGGCTGCAGGGGTGAGGGAAGAACAGGCCGGGGAAAGCCTCTCTTTCCCACAGAGACAGCCCCGTTGGGCTCCAAGAAGCGCAGGCTCTGTGGCTTCCACCTGCCTTGGGGCTGCGAGCCTCCG
Organism: Hyperoodon ampullatus; assembly: GCF_949752795.1. Lineage (NCBI taxonomy): Eukaryota > Metazoa > Chordata > Mammalia > Artiodactyla > Ziphiidae > Hyperoodon > Hyperoodon ampullatus. Next base: position 126,270,976 of record NC_136914.1, on the reverse strand, counting down.
GGGCGTGTGGTCATCCCCTGCACAGGCCCACACATGAGCCGTGGCTCCCCACACTCGGTCATTGTCACAGACGGTGCACCCAGACAGGATGTGTGCATGAGCCACACGGCCCGAAGGCAGAAGGTTCTGTGTGTGCACATCAGTGTGTGTGCACACGCGTGTGTACCGGTGTGAACCTGTGCACCAGGTTGCCTGGAAGGCACAGGAGGAAGACGCTGGAGGGTGGGGTTCCCTCAGCTCTCCTCTCCCACACCCGCAGGTGCGGTCTTGGCTGTGGCGAGGTAGCTGGCACCTCGTGGGACCACAGGATCAGGGTTCCGTCAGTGGTGACCAGGCCACCCATGTGTGGGAGCTGCAGGGTGAGGGGGGCCTGGGGGGGTCCCAGCCCCGACGGAGAGGAGACCAGGTCCCCCAGTGCACTCACTCACACCTATGCACACACTCACTCATCATAGGCCTGCATGCACACTTACACACTCACACCCGAAGACACACTCACATACCCACCTGCATATAATCATACACGCACACATACACACATGCACTCGCACATACACATGTACTCGCTCACACAGGCTCACACGCATACGTATGCACACACTCATCCTCACATGTACATGCTCACATTCATTCTTTTTTTTTTTTTTTGCGGTACGCTGGTCTCCCACTGCTGCGGCCTCTCCCATTGCGGAGCACAGGCTCCGGACGCGCAGGCCCAGCGGCCACGGCTCACGGGCCCAGCCGCTCTGCAGCACGTGGGACCCTCCCGGACCAGGGCACAAACCCGTGTCCCCCGCATCAGCAGGCGGACTCCCAACCACTGCGCCACCAGGGAAGCCCTCACATTCATTCTTATACATACACTCATTTTCACACATGCCTGCTTGCACTCAAATGTACTCATACACACACACTGACTCACGTGTATATTCACAAACACACATACACACACACACACACACACACACACACACAGCCTCCAGGGGCTAGCAGGACCCTTCATGGGTGGCCCCAGTGCCCTGGGCAGGCAGCTTGGGCACAGGTCAGAGTAATCATCACTACCCCACAGCCCTGCACTGGTCCAGAACCAAGTCTGACCCGACAGCTCATTAAACCCCACAGGCGTTGCTTTACCTCCATCTCACACTAATAAACAAGCTCAGCAAGTTGTCAACTCGCATGGAGCACACCGGGCACTCACCGTGGGGACCAGACTCTGTGCTTCTCGAGGACCACCCCATGTCACCATCCTAACAGCCCCTGACGTGTGAACCTGTGTCACCCCCACGTCACTGATGAACACACCGAGGCTCGGAGAAGCTGAGTAACTCAGAAGTCATACAGCCAGTGAAGAGTGGAGCGCTCAGCCTGTCCCGCCCGCCACAGAGCGGGCGCTAGGTGGCGCTGGAGGGGCGGGACCCCGGCGCCTCTCGGTTCCGTCTCTCCTTTCAGTTTCTCCTCCCCCTTCCTCTTCCCAGAATCTTTCTCCATAAAAGAATGAAAACCAAAAATCTCCAATGAAGGCCAGTGACGAGCCATGCCAGAGGGAGGGAGGGAGGCACGACCTGGGCTGGGGTCCCTGAGCCCCTGAGGCTCTTCGGCTCCCTGCGGGGCCCCCCAGCACTGCGCTCCCAGGGCAGGCAGGCAGTGGGGGCTCACACAGCTCTCCGTGTCCCCGCAGTGCAGGCACGGTCACACTGACACACCATCACACTCACACACGCACACACACAATGTGTGTGTACCCGGGACCCAAACGCCAAGGCCACCCAGGCAGGGCAGCACATGACCGGGGGCGGGGTTGTCCTCTCTGGGCTCCCACTTGCCCCGTCCAGCTGAGGGCTCTCCTCTCGGGGGCCCAGGGCCAGCGTCCTGTGCGCCCCACCGCGGGCCCCGTTGAGGGGGGCTCTGACTCCACACGGGGCCTCCCTGAGCGGCTCTACAGGTGCTGGGCCGGCACCACCTCCCGAACCCCCAGCCCCAGGGCCGCCCTGCTGACCTGGTGGCACTGACCCAGCACATGACTGTCTTCCTGCCTGGCGACGGCTTGGGGGCAGGTGTCCTGGGGCCCAGGAAGGCCATGTGGCTCAGGGGCCACGGGGCGGGGCTTCAGCCGGCCTCCCCCAGGCAGGCGCGGTGCGGTGCCCCGCGCAGCCCAGAGTGCCGGGCCGGCTACACCCGCGGTGCCTCCTACTGACAGCCGCCTGCTGCATCTGGGGCCCGTGGCCTCCAGGGCTTCCTCCCCGCCCAGGGTTTCCTGTTGCCGGGCCCCTGGGCAGCCCCGGGTAGCCAGCACTTCCTGCCTTCCACCCGTTGAGGTCCTGAGGCCCAGCGCTGTGCCCAGTCAGTGCCGTGTGGCCTGCTGGCTTTGGGCCATGCCCACTGTCGTCAGAAACCACAGGTCACCAGGCCCTGGGATGAGGCCAGCTGTGCCCCCGGGAGGCAGCTCCCCGCCGGTCCCCCCTAGGGACACCTCTGTACGTTTGACTTCTTCCCAGCAAATCGCTGAAGCCCCAAAGCCCAGGGCGCCAGGCCTGGCCTCCCTGACCCCAGAGACAGCCACACAAGAAGTCGGTGCTTACGCCCCGCACGGGGAGCTCACTTCTACCCGGGCGTGCTCCCACCACCACCACGGGCGCCACTGCCCAGCTCTGCCTTCAGAGGCTACACAGAGCAGCTGTGCCTCTGGCACCAGAGCCTTCTGCGTTTCAAGGTGGCCACCTCTCTGCCCTTTGACACCAAGGGACCAAGGGATGGATTCCGAGCCTGGGCCCAGGCGTCGGCCCGTCACCTTCCCTCCGTCCCCCAAGCCTTCTGCCCCACTCCATCCCCCCATGCCAGGCACAGCCACTCTCTGCTGCCTCTGTGAACACCTGGCTGGCTAGAAGGCACTTACAACCCCCGTGGCAAAGCACGGTCCTGTCACCACTCCTTGGTCCCTGACTGGGTCCCTCCCAAGCCTGCTCTGCCCCACCAAGCCGGGCTTCCTCTCCCCGCCGGGTCCACAGCCAGGAAGCTGGGAGCAGGCATTCAAGCCCAGGCTGCTTGGTGCTGAGCCCCCAGGCCCCCTGCCTCTCCTCCCCTGAGCTTGGGTCTCAAGGTCACACCTCGCCCAGGGAGGACAAGACCAGCTGGAGGAAGGAGTGCTTTGGGGCCACGCCACGGCAGGATTTGAGGGTGACAGAGGCCACAGACTACGGGTCCTCAGGCGTTGCAAAGGCCTTGTCCTGCCCGCCAGGCTTCCCAGGGCATAGCCCCACAGCCAGCTGTGCCAGTGCCTAGTCAGCCTGCATCCCTGCGTGTCGGGGCCTGAGGGAGGCCGGCCCTGGGCTGGGGGCCTCCATCTCCCACTGTGTGCACAGCACCAGACCCCTGCCAAGGCCCCCGCACCACCCGGGGGCCAGTCTGGGGTGTGAAACTACCTGCTATCTCCTGGAGGATGGGGAGCTGGGGCTTTTGTGTGCGAGCTGTCCTCAGGGCGGGACCCTGGCCTCCGCAGCCTGTGTCAGCCTCAGTGCCCTCGGTGACCGTGGGCAGGCCATGCCTTCAGGAGAAAGCTGACACAACAGATGGACGGGTGGTGGCAATGGGGAGGTTCAGTGGGGCCCCCTGCCCTTCCCCTTCGCAGCCTGCCCAGAGTGGGGAGAGGGCTCCCAGTCAGACTCAGCTGGGCACACCACCCACCTCTATCCTCTGCCAGCTGTGGGCCTCAAGCTACTGACTTAGCCTCTCTGAGCCTTAGTTTCTTCATCGGTGCTGAGGGTTGAGATAAAATAGCAGGTTAGGAGCCCCTGGGGCTTGGGCGGCCAGGACAAGCCAGTGGAGCAGTTCTGGGACGGGGCAGGCACTTCAAGGGGCCGTGAGGTCCAGAGGAGGTGCCCAGCAGGCACTGGATCAGGGGAGGCCTCCAGATGAGGGGCCAGGTTTGACTGAGAAGGAGTTTGCTGGGGCAGGGGTGGCCTGAGGAAGTCAAAGTCCGGGCAGCAAGTGGCCAGAGCGGGGGGAGGCTGGGGCGGTGGCGGGGGGGAGGGGGAGGGTGTGGGTACAGGCCTGCAGATGAGAACTGCCCGGAACTGGGAGCCCGCCGGCTCTCCCTGGGACATCCCATCCCTCACTGGAGAGACAGAAGGATGGATCAGGAGGCCTGGGGTCCAGGAGCCACAGCCTCCCCTTGCCCCTGCCCCAGAAGGGCCACCAAGCACTATCGACAGCAGAGGTGGAGTAGGCAGAGGGCCACACCCGCTGGAGCCCTGGCTCAGCACTAAGATGTCATAGGGTCAGTCACAGCCCGAGCAGAGGAACAGGGGTCTGCGTGGAAGTCAGACCTACGTCGGCTCCTTCCCCAACCCTACTCCCTCTGGGAGTCTGAGGTCAGGATTCCGGGGCTGCTTTGTGACCTCTGAAGGCCCCACCACTCCAGGCCTCCTGTGCCCTCCCATCTCCCGAGGCAGCATTTCATCCCTGCAACAAATAACACAGCGATTCACATTCCTCAAACAGAGGACATTCAGGGCCCCTCCTTCAATAGTCTTCCACCCCACCCTCCCCAAGTTGCAGCTCTTCCCCCAGCTCCCAGGGCGGCTGCCTCTAAATTCCAGGCTTGGGGACCACCCACCATGCCAGACGCAGCACACTTAGCAGGCTGGGTGGGACTAGACTAGCGGCGGGGCAGGGGCCAAGAGTCGGCCTGAAAAAGAGGAAGGGAGAGCCTTCTGCGTTCCTAGGGTCCTCAGCCTGCTCTGGAGCCAGGCAAAAGCCCAGGCAAATGCCCACCACCTCTGCAGCAGGCCATGGAGCCTTCCCCACCCTGATGCTCACAGCCCACTCACCTGCGGTGACCATGGGGATGTTAGGGTTCAAAGAGCAGGGCACTGGCCGGGCCGATGGCCAGGGAACAGAGGTGTGGGGACTGGAACCACGTCCCTGGGAACCCCAGCCCGGTGTCTCCCGCAGTCTCCCAGAGCCTTGTGCCCAGTCCGGTGCCCACCTGTCACCTTCATGCCAAGGAGGGCCTGCCAGGCTCAGGGAGGGCCCTGGGCCCAGGGAAGGGTGGCTGGCACCTCCACTCGTGAAAACCTCAAGCTCTCAAAATAAGATGCTTTGCATCAGTCCCTCACAAAGGGCCCAGGGCCACCCACAGCCAGCCTGGGACCTACGTACTTAGTCCCCACCCTCCCGGGCCAGGGCCACGAGCCCTTCCCCTCTCTGAGCCGCACTCCTCTCTGCACAGGTGCTGTAACCTGCCTTCCTGCGCAGGGCTGCAAGGATTCCCGGGAATTTGGTCCTGGGTACCATCCAGCTGGGCAGAGGGAGCGGGTGGCATAGAGGGCAGGGTCCTGGTCACGGTCATCCAGTGTAGTGGGCTGAATGGGGGCCCCCAGATACTTATGTCCAAGTCCTAGTCCCTGGGAACTATGATCCTGACCTTACTTGGAAAAAGGATCTTTGCATATGTAATTAAGGATCTCACCACGGTTTAGACAGATGGGCCCTAAATCCAACAACAAGCATCCTTATAACAGACAAAAGAGGAGGGGGAAAAAAACTCAGAAAAAGAGATCAGACTTGTGGTTACCAGAGGCGGAGGGTGGAAGGAGGAAGAATTGCAGGAAGGTGGTCAAAAGGTACAAGCTTCCAGTTATGAAATAAATAAGTCCTGGGGGTGGAATTGCAACACGGTGACTGTAGCCAACAGTGCTGTATGATATGCAGGAAAGTTGTAAAGAAAGTAAATCCTAAGAGTTCTCATCACAAGGAAACATTTTTTCCCCTTTTTTCTTTTCTTTTTATTGTCTCTGTATAAGAAGATGGATGTTAGCTGAACCTATTGTAATCATCTCACAATATATGCAAATCAACCATCATGCTGTGTGCCTTAAACTTAAAAATAAAAAGAGAGAGAAAGTGAAAAGACACAGAGGAGAAGGTGATGTGAAGACAGAAGCAGAGATTGGAGTGATGTGGCCATAAACCAAGGAAGCCGAGGGCTGCAGGCAGCCACTAGAAGCTGGAAGACAAAGAAGGAAGGAAGGATTCTCCCCTGGAGCCTCCCATAGGAGCATGGCCCTGCTGACACCTTGATTTTGGAGTCTGGCCCCAGGACTGTGAGAATAAATTTCTGTTTTTTTCAGCCCCCAGCCTGTGGTACTTTGTTAGGGCAGCCGTGGGAAACTATTTTACACGGGGACTCGCCGAAGTTCTTCCCCTGGATGAACTCACAGTCAGTTTGAAGTCCTGGGTGTGCCAGCAGGGTGAGGCTCGCTCTGTGTGAGGCCCCCTGTGGGCATCCAGCTGGATAGGGTAAATCTGAGTGGGCTTCCACAGCCTCACCACCTCCCACCCTTCCCGTGCACGGGGTCGGAGGCCACACCCAGCCTACACCCACCAGACTTGCTGGGCTCACCTCCTGACCCTGGTTCCCAGCCCTGGCCAGCCCTTCCTTGGCTCTGTCCAGCCATTTCCACCACGAAGCAGAGGCCAGGCTGGTTCCCTGGCTGAGCGTATGGGGTCTGGCCCCTGCTTGCTGCCCTGAGCCCTCGACTCTGGGCCTGTCACACAGGACCACCGTGCCCCACTCTGAGTACGTGCAATCTTCTCCACCTGGAAACTATATTCTCTCCAACAAATGCTCCTTCATCCTCTGAAAACAGAACCATCTAGAACCTCACCCCCTCCTCTGCAATCTCCAAGTCAATGGCACAGCCTTGCCCACCAGGGTGTCACATATGTATGTATCCCTAGCACTCCCCATGGGCCTGGGTCCCACTGACTCCCTAGAGCCCGGTGCCTGGCCCACAGAAGGGGGCCAAGAGCCCGATGGATGGGTAGACAGATGGGTTCAGCATCACATCTACACACACGGCCATACCCCTGATGTGGCTATACCAGCACATGCCTGGACCTCAGAGCCAGAGTGAAGCACTAATCTGACCCCCACCAAGAACTGATGCCCAGTGGCTGTAGCAAAGTCCCATGGCCCCAGGACCCCCGCCTGGTGAGGTAAGCCGCCAGCCAGCGCTGGGTGAACACTGGAGTCTGCTCATTGCAAAACAGAGAACAGGCCAGCATCCCCCGAAGACAGCAGTGTGCTGGGGTCTAGGAGGCCCCCAGGGGCTTCTCAGGGCTACCCAGGGTGGAGGCGAGAAGCAGTCCAGCCACTCCTGTGTCGGCGGCAAAGGGAATTAGGGGAAGTGCAGAAATAAGCCCACATGCACAGATGCCCACATGAAGCCTGGGCTTCGGAGGGTGGTGGCCAAATGGGGTTTCTACTCTGGGACCCTCGGCCCTCGAGCTCTGTCCCCATAGAGGACTCGTAAAGCCCACGTATCGGGCTTCCCTGGTGGCGCAGTGGTTGAGAGTCCGCCTGCCGACGCAGGGGACGTGGGTTCGTGCCCCGGTCCGGGAAGATCCCACGTCTTGCGGAGCGGCTAGGCCCGTGAGCCATGGCCGCTGAGCCTGTGCGTCCAGAGCCTATGCTCCACAATGGGAGAGAGGCCACAAAAGTGAGAGGGCCGCGTACCACAAAAAAAAAAAAGCCCATGTATCCCTGGATGCCTCCCACCCCGCCCCATAGCAAATTGGGGCCCTCGTCTCCAGGCCTGGTGTCTCTGCCTCTAGCAAACATTCCCAAACTGGGCAGCATCTGTCAAGGGCCGGGGTTGAGGGCTGGATTAGCCTGGGGAGCAGAGCTGGGGCCCCTCAAAGAGTCGGGGCCGCTGCACACCCCACACCAGGTGCGGGACACACTCAGCAGAGCCCTGGGGAGGAGGGAGCTTGGGGCCTGGCTAGCATGTGGGTGGGAGGGAGAATGGCTGGGCAGGGGCTCCAGCCCCAGGGTCCCTGTCCTTGGATACGGCCATGGTGGGGTTGGTCTGGGGGAAGCATAGGTTAGCATCGTCACTCTCTTGACTCAAACCACAAGCCAGCAGAGGCGTTTCAGGATTCACACTTCAGTTCATCACAACACTGACAAGTTTCCACTTTTTAATTGCTTGAGGAAAAAGCTCTCCAGAGTGCTGACGTGTGGGCCGGGTCCACCCCCGCGTTCCTGGCCCCCCCGCCTGCCCGTGGATGCTCACTGCTGAGCATCACAGCCGGCGCAGGCACCGCAGGTTCCCAGCCCCGCCCACCAGGACAGGGCTGCTCCACCGTGGGACCTTGGTAGGCAGGACGGCGCAGTGGTGATGGCACAGGCTTCCTTGGGGACTGGATGGGCTCAGTCCTAACCTTGTGGCCCACAGCTCCTGTGCGGGGCTGTCCTGAGTACCACCGGGCATGGCTGGGGGGCAGGGTGACTCCAGGGATTCCGTCGGCCACGCCGTCATCACCGTCACGTCAGGAAGGGAGAGCGCTCTCCTGAACCGCCCCTGCTCAAAGCCAGGCGACACCTTCCCATCCTGCCCCCGTGGGTCTGGAGCCCCGAGTATTCCCGCCTCCTTGCTCACCACTGGCCCCATCTGAGCCACACTCGCAGGGTTGAAAATTCCAGCCGAAGGTGACGGACACCTTTGCCCAGTGCTGTGCTTGGCCTGGAGCGACATCTCCCTTCCCCTTGGTCCCACCCCTGCCTCCTCCGCCCCACGTCCAGACCCACTACCTGCACACACAGCCCATGCCCTTCTCCTGCGTAGGCTCCGCCCACGGGCAGGGCCACACTGACTGCGGCATTTTCAGCCTATCTGTTGACTCTCTGACCCTCCTTCGACACAGCTCGATGGGGGGTGACATGACAGCCACTCCTTGTGTCTGTTCCCTGCAGTGTCCCCAGCATGAAGCTGGCCTGGGCACCTCCTGCAGCAGGAACAGATCCCACCTCGTTAGCTGGACACTCCCGACTCCACATGGGGTCCCATCACGGAGCTCCTTCACTGAATGAAACCGTTCATCTCTCCCTAAGACCCCCCACTGCTCCATCCCTGGGGGGCCTCTGGCTGCAATGACAATGCCTAGTGCGGGGGCTCTGCCACCCACTGAGCAAGGCCTGGACACCCCGGGAGTGACCTCGGCCAGGCACTTGACCTCTCCCAGTCTCACTCTTCTCACTGTCCTTGTCCACAAAGCGACCAGCAACCGGCACCGGCAGAGCAGGTATAGGGCCTGGACAACGCACCCTCACACCCCGAGCGCCCGGTGGGCTGAGCCCCAGGCAGACCAGGCTGCCCGACACTGCTGCCCATCCTCCAGGGGCCAAGGGGGTGTGGCTGGGCTGGAATCTGCAGAGCCCCGCTGTCAGGTCACCCAGAAGGGGACAGACCGTCTCCTCTGAGGTCACTCCCGGCAGACGAGGAACACACAGATGGCAGGACTTCCCCAAACCCAGCCTGCTCCACCCTCTTCCCAGCGGCCACCATGCATGCTCCTTGGGTCATGTCACCGTGGCTTCCTCAGCACTCCAGAGCCTGGCCCTCAGTGGAGGGTCTGGTCCCTGACAGCAGCCCCAGGCCTCAGGAGCACAGGCTACCACCAGCCAGACCCTCCTGGGGACACATGTACATGTCACATCCTGTGGGGACAGGTCCCCACCTGCTGAAGCCAAGGCAGGGGGGGTCACAAAGGCTGGGGGCGCTTTCCTGTCTATGGTCCACCTCTTGTGACAGGAGGGACAAGTCAGTGGGCCAGGGCAGGGGGCACCCTCTGGGAATATCCGCCCAGTGCCAAGCCGTCAGACCCCATGGCCCACTCAGTCCCCAGCTGCCCGTCTCCTGCTCTCCCGATGAGGAAGCTGAGGGTGAACGGGCTGCAGCAGTGGCCACACAGCCAGCACCACCCATGTGGCCCAGAGCCAGGGCCACTTCACCCACCACATGCAGCCTGGCACTTCCCGCCAAGCCTGGGTCTCAGGGGCATGAGGAGGAGGAGCCCCAGGGCCTACTCTCAGGAAGGATGCCAGCTCCCACCCGGCAGAGAACCCAGCAGCCCAGAGGAGGGCTCCAGGTTCTGGCCAGAGGCTGGGGCACACGGGGCTGGGACACACAGCCTGGGGACGCGGGCACATGCCAGCCTGTCCTCGTGAATTCAGAGTCTGCTTCTGTTTTACACGTATCCCCAGAGCCCAGGGGGAGCTGGTCAGGAGACTGTCCCAGCCACAAGCCCCCACCCTGAGCCCTGTTCACCGCTGCCACCGGTACTGGGACAGAGGGAGGCCATCAGGGCATCGCCACCTGTCAGCAAACGCCGCACCCTTCACCCCCGGATCCAAGCTGGGCTCCCGATCTGCTGGGGAGGTAGCCACCTCTGACTCACATCCTTGTGACAATGCTTCCACCCAGATGGGGTGACACATCAGCCAGCATCCGCACGCCATAGCCAAGCAAGAAGATCACACGGAAAGTGTCTTGAGTAGCAAAGAGCTTGTGCAAAGGGCCTGGGGTTGGGGTGAGAGGAGGCATCCAGAGAGACCTGGCCCCACTGCTCCTTGCAGGAGCCGAGGGTGGAGGCCAGAGGCTGGCCCTGACAGGCACGCTGCAGGGACACTTGCTGTCCACCGGTGCCAGGCCAGGGCAGCTGTACGAGCCCTCCACACTGGCAACCACCTGCTGGGGCGTCCCAGGGTAGGCCACCAGGGGCACTGACCTTGACACCAGTAGCATCTGTTCCTTTACTCATCTCTTTAGGATCTTTCGTGCCATGGTGGCCTCCCTCAGACCACAGGAACCAGAAAGTTCCTGAGTACCTTACAGCATTTCACCAAGTCAGGGCTCCCGGGTCAGGGCAAAGGGCATCAGGACCCAGGGGCATGAGGTGTGGCCCCGCAACTCAGCTCCATATATCTCTGGGGGTCCCTGGACCACTCACTCACCTAGGAACCTGGTTCACCAATTGTCCAGCAGTGTTTTGGTCTCCTGCCCACCCTGCCACAGGCTGGAGCCCGTCAAGGCCAAGTCCATACCACAAGGTCCCTTCCCTCCTTCTTTTCACTTCAGCATTTTAGGGTTTGGTGTCTCTTCAGTTTTAATCCATTTATTTTTATCCTTTTATCACTAATGTTCTTTTTTTTTTTTTGGCTGCACGGCCTGCAGGATCTTAGCTCCCGGACCAGGGAGCGAACCCCGTGCCCCTTGCGGTGGAAGCGTGGAGTCTTAACCACTGAACCACCAGGGAAGTCCCCCTAATGTTAATATTTTTAGGCTGTTTTCAAACATTTTTTTCTTTGACGCTGTTGATTAACCTTCACTCTCTGAGTTTTTTTATTTTATTGCATTGTTTCTGCTTTTGCTCACCTTTTATTCCTCGGTCAATTTTAAGTTGGCCTCAGGAGGGTCTTCTTGCCCTCTCACTGGCTACTTCCTGGGGTTCCCTGCAGTCGGGGGGGGGGCGCCCCGTGACGGGGCAGCCCCTCCGCCGAGCTGCCATGGACAGGGGCTGGGGGAGCAGGCCGCAGCCACTCCCAGGCCTGGGTCTCTGGCTGGACAGAGGCAGGGGGACAGGGACACACCCAGAAGGGAGGGAGCCAGAGAGAGGCCGCAGGAAGAGGCACGGACAGAGGGGCAAAAGAGGGAAGGAGGAGCAGGCTGGCCCCACGTGTGGTGCGGGGAACCGAGAACGCTGTTCCTCCTCAGCCTGGGAGCCCTGGGCCGGGCGCTGGATGGATGACTCACGGCCCTGGCTCCCCTCCGAGCCCCTCAGCTGGGCCCACAGGGGGCCTGGCTGGCTTGACTGTTCCCAGGCGCCCTCACACTGCCCCATTGTTCGGAGGCCCAGAGAGGAGAAGGGTCTGGCGGTGGGCCCAGGATGGCGGGAAAGGGGCCCAGCCCCAGCTCTCCTGCCCCTCTTGGGCAGCCTTGACAGATAGGACAGGGGACAGGAGGGGGTGGGGGAAGGCTGTCTCCATCCAGCCATGCTGCCACCCTCCCAAGGCTGGTGGTCCTGCAGGATGCTGTGCCCCGGCCCCTCTCTCTGAGCCGCTGTCCCTGCCACAGCTGGGAGGCAACTCTCAAAGGCAACCGGGCTCAGTCTCAGGCTCAAGGCCGTCACCCTGCTGGTGCTCAGCCACGACGACGGACAGCTCGCACGCCTTCCCTGACCGCCTCGTGCTGTCCCCACCCTGCAAACTTAGGTCACCCCGGGACACCCTGATGCCCCACAGTCAGGCTGCCCTCAGGGGACCTCAGAGCCCAGCGCAGGACTGGAGGAGAGGGCCTCTGCTGAGGCTCATCCCGCTGCTCCCTTCCCCCAGGCCCACCCCCTTCCACTGGCACAGCAGCCTTAGAAAGCTTCCCCAGATCCCACAGGCAAAGTGCCCGCGGGGCCCTTGTGGGCAAGGCAAACGCTCTCATCTAGCCCTCAGCCTAACTAAGCCTCCCAGAGGCAAGGTGGCTCCTGATGGTCAGCAGAGCCAGGGGTCAAGCTCCCGAGTGCCAGCCCCTAAGGCCTCCTCCTGGCTGGGGAAGCCTGCACCAGGTGGGGGAGGGGCATGGCTCGGTGGTGCTACAGGGACACCCTCCCCTCCCCAGGCAGACAGCCATGGGGTCACACCACTGTCGCCAGAAAAGCCAGCAACGAGGACTGGGGGCGCAGGGGGCGGAGGGCAGAGGCAGTACGACCAGAGCCGGGTGCTACCCCACGTCTGCCTTCCCCCGGCCCTGGCGGCCCCTCAGCGTGAGTCACTGACTCCATCCTGCTCAGCTGAGCCCCTGCGCCCACCGCACACCTAGCCCTCCTGCAGGTCCGATTCACCTGCTTTTGCCGAAGCTCCTTACAGCCCCAGCTGCGGTGCGGTATGTGCGGTGGGGGGCAGGAGGCAGTCTTAAGACCCCAGAGTGAGCTTTCAAACCACAAACCAGCCCCTGCTCAAAACCCTCCCATGGGGGCTTCCCTGGTGGCACAGTGGTTAAGAATCCTCCTGCCAAAGCAGGGGACACGGGTTTGAGCCCTGGTTCGGGAAGATCCCCCATGCCGTGGAGCAACTAAGTCCATGTGCCACAACTACTGAGCTTGTGCTCTAGAGCCCGCAAGCCAAAACTACTGAGCCCACACTCCACAACTACTGAGCCTGCGCTCTAGAGCCTGCGAGCCACAACTACTGAGCCCATGTGCCACAACTACTGCGCCTGCGCTCTAGAGTCCACGAGCCACAACTACTGAGTCCGCGAGCCACAACTACTAAGCCCACGTCTCACAACTACTGAAACCTGTGCACCTAGAGCCTGTGCTCCGGTGGCAAGGGAAGCCACCGCAATGAGAAGCCCCCGCACTGCAACCAAGAGTAGCCCCTGCTCGCCACAACTAGAGAAAGCCCGTGCGCAGAAACGAAGACCCAACGCAGCCCAAAATAAACAAATAAATAATTAAATTTATAAATAAGTACATTTATTTAAAAAAAACCCTCTCAGCCTGGCCTCTCCTGCCCCCTTCCTGCCCCCACCCCAAGAAGGCCCTACCCCAAATGGCACCTCCTACACCATTCTTGGGGGCCACCCCCCTGCAGGGCGAGGAGGTTCCTGCTGCCTCTGCAGGGCTGGGCCTGGGGCTGCCTGTGGGGAGGGGCCCCTGCGGGTCCTCCAGGCGGCAGGTGCATCAACACGGAGGCCACTAGGGTGGGGCCGTCCGCTCCTGCTCTCCAAGGCCTCACTCTGGAACAACTACCTGTAGGTGCCCGGCTGGCAGGAACCTTGGGCTTGGGGCAGGGCCTCCTAGGTCCTGTGTGTGTGCGGGGGGGGGGTCTCTTTCTCAACACTCTTCCTTCCCCAAGTGACTTTCTGCCCCCAGAGCAGGCACAGCCACCACTGACCACAGAACTTCACCCTCCTGGTCACATTCTCGAGAGAACGGAAGGCTGATCTCAGAGAGCTCCCGTCCCAGGTGGCAAACCTTCCAAGACTGGTGCCCAGGAACCCCAGGATGGCTGGGCAACTCAGGGATGGGCTCCATGCCTCACTCCATTTTATAGCAAGTGGACACCAGGGCCACCGGTGCTGAGGCCCAGCTGGGCCAGAACCTGGGCCCTGCGTGCAGCCTGGGGCTCCCCCTTACCCCACCCTCAGGTCCGGGACACCTCTTCTGACAGAAGGACCGGGCATCGGCCTCCTCTGGCAGCTGCAGCCCAAGGTCTGGAACCAGATTAGGCTGGGTCCTGGTGAGGCCCCGAAGGGAAGTGATTCCAGAGTCTCCTGCCCCCATGGCCCACCCCTGAGCAGCTCCCCTGTGTGGCAAGGAACCGGCACTGGGGGCCCCAGCCCTGGTGCAGCGAAGTGCCAGGGTGGGGTCCCCTGGAGCAGCATATCCTTCCCCCTGGGTGAGAGTCCAGAGAAGTCAGGAGGTGGGGGTTTGGGGGAGGACTTCGTGGGGTCCGGCTGGTCAGTGGGGCTGCAGCACAGCATCGACAAGCTCCCGAGATGGGGGTTGGGGGGTACGTGGTGGTGATACCTCCTGCGGGAGGCTGAGGCTCTATCCCCAAGTGCCTTCGGCCCCGCCAAGATCTGGGTGAGTCAGCAGGGAGGCCTGGCGCTGACCCTGGGGGCTCTGAGGCCGTCTCGTGCATCCAGCTCACAGCCGGGCACTACCATGGATCTCGCCCAGCATCCAACAGCCACCCTGCGCTCCTAGAGGTTTCGGGCCAGATGGTGATGGCAATGGGAAGCCGCCTCTCGTCCTGTGCTGAAGAGCAGGGGACGCAGTCACTCCGTCCTCTGCCCACCGTGGTCAAACCCACCAGCTGATCACTGACCTGCCTGCCAGGGCCCGGCCCCTGGCACTGTGTCTGCCTGGGCATCAGGGGACCCAGCGGCTCTGTGCCAGCTGCCCCTTGAGAAAGGGTCTTCCTTTTCTGGCCTCAAATAGGAGGAGAGGAAGCAGCTGGGGTTACGGAGGACATTCCTCAGGAGACAAGGTGAGTTTCCTGGCATGCCTCCCTCCCCCTCTCACCTGTCCACGAAGGGCTCCCAGGCTGGCTTTTCTGGCTCCTTCCCCACCACTCTCCTACTGGTGGCAGATCTAAACTTGCCAGGCCCCATCTGGGGCACTGGGTCTCTGGGACCCAAAGACCAGGTCTCCGCTGTGGCCGGTGGGTCAGGGAAGCTCAGGCTGACCCCAATCTTGGCCCCAACGTGTGTCTCTAGGAAGGAACAGCCACGGAGAAAGGAACAGCTTCCACTTAGGGTGGAGCGCCCCAGACTCCCCGCCTGTCTCCCCATCTGAACCACTGCTGGGGCCCCTGAGATCAGGTAACCGCAGTGGTGACTATTAAGGGCTGTGGCTGATGGAGCCCAAGGCTGGGAGCCATGATAGAAACCTGGAGGGGTTCACACAAGGCCAGAGCACAACCACCCACTGTGATCTGATTGGAAATGTGGGAGCTCCTGGGATGCTCTACAGGGGGTCGTCCCTCTTCTGGGCCAGACCCATGTGGGCACCGCTGGGCAAGGGCACTCAATTGTGTCCCTGTCCTTCATGAGACCCCGGTTGGGCAAGGAGAAGCAGATGGGTAGACAAGGTGACCAGGGAATGGGCTGGGGCTTGTAGAAGGCACCTAGCTCCGGGAAGCAGGGGCAGGGGCCAGGGAGGGTCCCTGAGCACCAAGCAGGACAGACACTTATGCCTTTTATTAAACTGCTTCCGAGGGAGAGAGTGGCAGGGTGGCTAGACAGGCTGAGCTGCTACCTGTCCACGCCTGGCCCTGGGCTTGGTACACAGGGCACCCAGCATGAACGAGAGGAGCAGAGGTCTGGGGGCAGCAGCTTCTGAAGAGCACCCACCACTGCCCCAGGAGCAGAGCTCGTAGTGGGGTGGCACGGGCCCAGGCGCCCAGCCAGGGCCCTAAGTGGACTGTGGGTGCTGCCCCTGGCTCCCAAGGCTTTGGGGTCAAGCCAAGGCCTACCCTGATATTCCAGGCCCCTAGGTCGACCCCTGACCCCACATCACCTTGCAGGGGGCAGCCAGCAGTGAGGGCTGGGGCCACAGGGGCAGCCGGGGTATGAGGACACAGAGCTCTCTAATGCCACAGAACAATGTTGCCAGATTACAACATCCCCTTGGGCAAGGCTAGAGGAAATCCCCCAAATGGAGCTGCAGGGTCAAGGGCAGGGAGGCCCCAGCCTGGGACAGGGCTCAAGATCCCACAGTGGGGGCTTCTCTGCAGCATCTCATTTAACTTTTCCGAGGACACCATGAGTTATAACTGTTTTTAATCCCATTTCACAAGGAGGGACCTGAAGTCCGGAGAGTCACTGAGACTTGAAGGGGACAGGCTGCTCCAGCGCTGGGAATGCGGCCCCCGACTACTTCCTGGGAGGAGCTGTGCTGGCTCCAAGAAGCCCCTGGGGAGCCTTCCCTGGGCTGGCTCAGCCCCAGCCGTGGGGCAGCCCACCCTCCTCCCAGCAGGCATGGAGCCAACTTGGAGCGCTCACCCGTCAGCCTGGCAGCTCCTGGAGACAGGGACCTCCCCTGCCTCTGCAGGTTCCAGCAGGCAGACGCCCCACACCCCAACCAGTGGCCTGGAACGTGGTTGGCAGTGGGCCGCCCCTACCCTGGGCTCAGCCAGCATGCAATAAACATCTGATTCACAAGGAAGCAGAGGGCACTTCTCGGAATTGCAGCACAGTTGTAGGGGAAGGAGTACGGATACCAGGAGGGTGCCCTGCCAACCCCTCAGGCCCCACCGACCTCCCCAGGCCACTGCCTCGGCCACCGAGCCCACACCCTTCCCAGAGGCCAGCAGGCAAGGAGCACTGGAACCCGCTGTGCCTAGCCCACGGGGGCCAAGGATCAGTCGCCTCTGGACCTGGGGACTGGGTGAAAGAAGCGCCAGTCCTGCCAGCAATTTCCAGCGTGGTTCATGACCTGGGACGGGGACGGGCAGGGGCTAACCTGCAGGTGGCCCCAAAACTGGAACTTCAGAAGTTCTGCTGCCCAGGGAGAAGCAGGGCAGTGGGGGGACCTCAAGCACCGTGAGGCACACCCGCCGATGAGGGCCCAGCCTTGTTTTGCACTTCACTGGGATGGCGCCTAGAGTTCAAGGGCAGCTCAGGAGCCTGGCCCCCGAGCCCAGATCCTTCAGTGTGGCCCAGAGCCAGGGGCTTCTATCACCTGAGGGTGGAGAAGTGTAATTCACTCAGGAGGCTCAGGTCTCCTGGCCATGGCTGAGAGGCAGCTCCATTTCTCTCGGCATCATCCTGGCTGCCCTCCGGTGCCTAGGCCCAGGGGTGGTAAGGAGGCACCACGAGAGTGCCCTGCCAACCCCTCAGGCCCTGCCGACCTCCCCAGGCCACTGCCTCAGCGACCAAGCCCACACCCTTCCCGGAGGACAGCAGGCAAGAACCCAGAGGTGGGCGCTGCTGAGCCTGCCTGCCTGAGGCTACAAAAAGCCCAGAATGCTCCCCCTCCCCACCTCTGCGACTTAAGTGGCCCACATGTGGGACTGTCCCCAGCCCTTGGATGACTGGTCAGGGCCACTGGAGAGATCCAGAGGCCTTTTGGAGACAGGCCACCTACCTGTGGGTAGGATTTCAGCGTCCTGACAGCCCCCTCTCCCTGCCTAGGCCCCGGTGCACTTTCATCCATGCCCCCATCCACACTCTCACCACAGCCGGTGCACACCAGGCCACTCTGGTCAAACTGGTCTGCCACCCTCCCCTCTGCCAGCCTCTGGCTCAGTCTGTTCCTACCTTCATGGTCGTCCGCGTGGCTCAGACAGTCCTCCTTCTGATCGCAAACCCTGCATTCACTGGCCACCTGCCACCCACCTCCCTCAGCCAGGCTGCCGACTGCTGACCATGCTACCTGGGGTTATTAGAGAACCACATATGTGCATGCCCAGGCCTTACTGAGGCCCTCTATTAGCCAGCCAATGAGGGGAGAGTGGGGCCTGCCAGTCACTGACCCTTGGTGTCCCATGATAGAGCTTCAAGGACAGAAACCAGGAGGACGCAGGTGGTTCCCTGAGCCTGGCCACTCATAAGAGACCCTGGCCTTTGCTATGAGACCCAAGTGGGCAGGGACCTAGGAGTCTGCCCTTTGCCCCAGATCTCTCCAGGCCCAGCCCTACCCCCACTGCCAAGCAGAGGTGGCCCAGCTATCCCTGCTCTCCAGCCCTGAGGGCCAGGGAAAGCACCCCCAGTGGCTCACAGTTACTGAACACCAATCATGTGCCACCATCAGCCCCTGGACATTCAAAACCACCTATAAGGCAGAAAGTGGTTCACTACCCCCATTTTACAGATGAGGAAACTGAGGCTCAGCAGTGTGAAGCCCCCTGGCCAAGATCACACAGCTAGTAAATGGTGGCAGCTGGATTCAAAGCCAGGACCCAGCCACTCTGTGTCTCTCTGTGCTTCCTCAGGCTTCCCCCATGTAGGCCTGCAAGCTTGCGGGCATCCATGTGGGGGGAGGGATGGTGGGGGCTGACTCAGCATCTCACTTTCCTCTGTCCATGTGAACAGGAAGGGCCAAGGGAGGTTTGGAGCCGCCCACCCTCCTATCTCTCCCAGGCTGGCCTCCTTGTTGGGCTCCTCACTGACTCTGCAGGCCTGAGGGACTCCCCAGAAAGGCCAGGCCCTCTGTCAGCACCCCTCTTTCCTGATGGCCAACAGGGACTAGCCTGGGCCATCTACGCATCTGTCCTTCTGCCTGCCCCCTCTGGCCCGGGTGTGCCCCAATACGGGGCACAGAGCCAAGTAATGGAGTGGTGGCTGGCGGGGGGGCAGGGGAGGGAGGGGAATTTGACAGAATTCTCACCTTGGAGCCCCCATCCTGGCCTCCTGGTCTACCTGGAGTGGAGCCCTGACTCCCAGAGGGCCCTCTGCATGGGTGCCCTGGGTATTGGACACAGTGGGAGGAAAGCCAGGAGATAATAGAGCCCAGCCCCCTCCTCTGGTCTCGCAGAGCCTGGGCCAGAGAGGGCAGAGGGCCAACCCAGGGTTACACTGAAATCAGTGCTGGGCTAGACTTAAACCTGGAAATCTACGCTGACTCCAGGACTTGCCATGCTCCCTTGGCTGTCAAACTGTCGTGAAAAAATTCTACACATCATCATCACCGCAAGTAACATTTCCTGAGCCCCCTCTGTGCTAGGGCCTGGTTACCTGTCTCATCAGCAAGATCACATGTGTGTCCTCGACTCGGCAATCCCAGGGGTCCCACACAGAACCCCGCCCCAGGCCAGGGTCACTTAGAGGGGCCCTTTACTCAGCATGACCACCTGACCAGCAGGCACGGACGTCATCAGTGTTGACAGATGGACAAACCGACGCACAGAGAGAGGATGTGAGGCGCTCAGGGTCCAGCAGGGCGGCAGAGGGAGTGAGCTCCAGGCTCTGCAGCGGGGCTCAGGCCCCCTCAACACCCCCAGTGGGAGCACTGTCAGCACTTCACCAGGGGAAGCGGAGGCCCAGAGCAGGAGGAAAGAGCCGGGCTGCTGGGAGGGGCCGGCCCACATGTGGAAGGACAGCTGTCTCTGACCCCCAACTCTCTGACACTCGCTGTCCCCCAGAATAAGAGTCGCAGACACCCCCAGAGCCACTGGGCTATCATTCACTCATACTTCAGTATGAGTCGGCTCCAACAGGCAGCTTTTCTCCACCCTTCGTTGCATGACTTGAGGGAAGGAAACTTTGGATAACCGGGAGGAGGTGGAAGCAAATTCCCCGCCCGGGCCTTCAGAGGCCGGGATGTGTGTGTGGGTCTTGTAATGCGGGCCTGCGGAGGTCTGCGAGCCCCAGGGGCCTGGGGAAGCGGAGGCCAGAGGGACGAGGGGGACGCGGGACAGACGCGACGCCTTCGCCCCCGCTCCTAGGCCTCCAGGGTGCACCCCGCTCACCCCTGAACCCTCGCGCTTCCTCGGGCAGTGGCGCCGCCAGGCCCGGCGCGCGCTGGAGCTGACCGCCCTCCCTCCCGCCCTACGGAGAGAACCCTGGCCCCGGGGACTCCGGCCAGCCCGGGAGACTCGATCGCGCCCCGCCCGTCTGCGCCCCGCTGCCGTGCCTTACCTCCGAGGCTCTGCTCCCAGCCCGCGGGGCTTGCGTCCCGGCGGTGGCTCCCGGCTGGGCCGCCAGGCTCCCGCCCTCCCGGCGGGTAGCCAGGAGCCAGGTCCCACCCGGAGCTGTGCCCGCCCCTTCTGTCTGGCCCCGCCCCGCCCCGGCCGCCCGGCCCCGCCCCTTCGGCCTGGCCTCGCCCGAGGCTCTGGGCCACGCCCCTTCCATCCTACCCTGCCCCTTGAGTCCCCACCCAAAGAACCTGGCCCCGCCTCCTCGGGCTCCCTGGGCCCATCCCACCAACTCCTTTTGCAATGCGGAGGTCCCAGACGCAGCCAGCCGTCCTCGGATTTCGAGGTTGGGTGCGGGGTGGGGGGGGTCAAGACGTCGGAGTCCGGGGAATCCCCTCCTTTCCCCACTCCTGGTCCCGGGGAGAAGGCAGGAGTTGGCTGCGGGTGTGGACACGCCATCCCTGCACAGCACACAATAGATGCGCCGTAAATGCAAGTGGCACCTGGTGGCCCCACTGGAGAAGGTGCTGCCCCCCCAACCCACTGATCCTGATCCTGCAGCAGGAGGCGGCCTCTGACTCAGGTCAGGAGGCCAGGGGCAGGGGCAGCGGCTGACCCCTCCGCCACCCCCGGCAGAAGAGGGCTTGCTGGGAACCGAACCTCTGGAACCTCGCCCTTGTTTCAGAAAGGTCTCTAGGGCACTTTTCAGCCACTTCCAAACAGGGACACAGCCCTTGTAACAAGTCTGGACTCCCAGGGCCCAGGGTTCTGGTTCCAAGAGTGCGAGGCCCAGAAAACAGGGTACTTTAAATTTTACCTCCTGGGAGGCGCCCATCCAAGGCCCTTCCCCACAGCCATGGTGGGAGGGGGGACACAAGTCCAGCTTTAGACCCAGGTTACCCTGTTTAAGGGGCAGGGGCCTAGGGAAAAGGGGGCTTGTCAGATCCTGTAGGGGAAAGGGCTTTCTGGGAGAAAATGGCTTCCTGAGGGGAGCCCCAAGGGGTGGGGTAAGTGGTAGAGATAGAGTGAAGATATTCTTGGGAGAGGGAGCAAGGCCAGCAAGTTTGTAGGGGACTGGAGCCTTCCAGGGCAGGGGTCAATGGTTTGGGGCATGATGCGGTGGAGGGGATGGGATCCCTGGTCCCAGAGCCTAGGAAGCTGCAAGCAGGGGAAGGGCAGGATCTGGCTGGGGCCTGAAGGGGCTGGGAGGGAGAGCAGAAGGCCAGCCCAGCAGAGGCTGAGCCTTGTCCGGGTGGGAGGCCAAGGTCTGCCCCTCTGTGCTGCACTGGGCACAAAGGGCCAGAGTCCAGCAGGGCAGCAATGGCAGGGGCTGGACCAGCTACTCCAAACCAGGCAGGGTGGGGGGTATCCAGGGGCTGGATTTGGGTTATGCTGAGGCCGAGGTCCCTGAGAGGCTGGACGAGGCATAGCCAGGCTATCGGGGTGCTCAGAGTTGCAGCTGGACAGAACTTGGGCCATGTCACTGTCCACCTGTCCCAGAGCTGCCCAGCAACGGGTCCCGCGCCCCAGAAAGAGGAGACCTGGCTGCAGCAGCACACTCGGGGTCAGAGAAGTTAACTGAGAGTGGGGGGAGGTGGGAAAGGCCAGAACCAAGTGGCTGTGTCCACTGGGAAAAGACCAGGACCAAGGCAGGACCACTGGAGAAGAAGGACAAAGCCAAAGAGGGACAGCTGGAGGCAGGCGAGGCTATGGGAAACTATTTAGCCAACAGGGCCTCAGTTTCCCCATCTGTAAAACCTGGGAGGGGGGGAGGCCCATTTGCTGGAGAGGTGGCAGGAGAATTTTTTTTTTTTTTTTTTTTGCGGTACGTGGGCCTCTCACTGTTGTGGCCTCTCCCGCTGCAGAGCACAGGCTCCAGACGCGCAGGCTCAGCGGCCATGGCTCACGGGCCCAGCCGCTCCGCGGCATGTGGGATCTTCCTGGACCGGGGCACGAACCCGTGTCCCCTGCATCGGCAGGCGGACTCTCAACCACTGCGCCACCAGGGAAGCCCCCAACAGGAGAATTTTGATGAAGGGTGGGAGCAAGCAGAGTGCCCAGCACCCCAGCCCTTCAGACCCCAGGGTTGACAAACATTCACCCAGCCTGGCCCAGGGCCACCCCTCACTCACAGCACAGCCTGGCTCTCAGGGCTGGACTTGGACCCCAGAGATCCTGAAATCCTGCCCCTCGCAGCCCCCAGAGGCCATTATGGAGGTGGCCTGGCTCAGCCACCATTAGCACCCCACGTGGTCACCTCACTCTTGGAACAGGGCTCCACGTGGAAGAGGCTTGGTGTTGGCTCAGCCGGGCTGGAGCCCCTGACAGAGTGCTCACTACCTCGGGGCTGGACACGTGATCCCTGATGTCTGGTTCAGCAGACCCGGCACGGAGACGCAGGATACCCCGAGAGGATGCAGGGAAGTCCCCGCCCCTGTGGCTCATGGGAGGGAGCAGATGAACACACGAGCAGTCTCCACCATGTCACCATGTCCCGGGGTGGGTGACTGGGGAGGGGGACATCAGTGCCTCCAGCCAGGGCACGACCACAGGGCCCAAGCTCCAAGGAGACAGGGCAGACCAGGACGGAGAGGCCTCACCATCAGGGTCACTACAGACAGTTTGGACAGACCAGGTGCCCCAGAGAATTATCACCCAGGAATGCAAACTCACCTCCAAACGGGGTGCAGCCTCCACTTTGGAGGGAACCCGACAACTGAGGTTACGTTGTTCCAGCCCAACCCCAGCCCTGTGGGGGAAAGGGACCCTGCTTAGGACCTCAGGGCAGCTCGGAGCAGGCTGTCAAGTCAGGAACTGCAGGAGGCAGAGGCCAGAGGAGCTGGGCACCCTGGGGGTTCCCACTGGAGCTGGCAGGCCTGGTGTGGGTAAGAAGGAGGGTCTCCCCTCTGGGGAGGGTGTGCAGGCAGGCCCTGTGCTGCAGGTGAGCAGAGGTGAGGCAGAGACCCCTGTCTGACCAGGGGAGAGGTGTGGAGGGCCTCTGCAGAGCATGTCCAAGTTAAAGGCACACAGGTGACAGCTGAGCCATATTCTCGGGACAGCCAAAGAGCAGGACCTGTCCCCCTACCACACCCACCGCTGGGTAGCCATGGCTGCTGATTTGGTGGGCTGCACCAGGGCCCAGAACATGCAGAGGCAGCTGCAGTCTGGGGTGGGGGACAGGACCCTGCTAAGGTCAGTGCGGGGAGGGCACGATCTGCTGCCAGCCCAGGGGTCATCGCCTCCCCAAAAGCCTTGGGCTTTAAGCGGCACCTGGTGAGCCCTGCCCAGGCCCAAAGTCACTGCCGGCCTCTGCGCTGCCCGCGTCAGGCTCACGATCCGTGGCCTACTCACTGGCTCTCCCTGGGTGTCTCTAAACATCACAGGCTTAACACATCTGAAAGTTAGCCCCTCATTTTCCCAACCTTCCCCTTCTCGGCACCGAAACCTCGGAGTTTCTGGCCAGCCAGTCTGTCTGGGAGTCCTAGTGGCTCTGTCTGCAAAGTACACCCTGAATCCTGTCCCTTCTTGGACCCTCCCTGCCCCATCTCCCTTCATCTGCTCCCCCTTCCTGTCCTGTCCTGGCCGTGTCTATGGTCACACCAGAGGCATCTAATCACGAGGTCAGATCATGTCACTTCTCCACTCTGGACCCTGAGTCCTCCCTGGGGGCACACACCTGCGCAGTCCCGCTGTTCTCTCTCCGGTTCCCACGCCAGGCACGTCCCAACTCAGGGCCTTCTTGCTCGCTCTTCCCTCTCCAGGATCACTCTTCCCCGATTCCTGCATGGTCCACCTCCTCACTTCCCTCGTCTCCGCTTCAGTATCATGCTGTTAAACACTCCTCACTTCTCTTTTTAAGGCTGTCCACGGTCCTCGTGTTCCCTCCCTCCCCTGCCCCCTTTACCCCTGTATCTTTGTATGTGTTATGGCCAGGCCCCCTCTGGAGTGTCATCTCCCAAAGTTGGGACCATGCTGCGTCCCCGGGACCTCGGTGCTTTCCTGGCACTGAGTAGATGCTCAGTAACTGGTTGGTGAATGAGTAGACAAAGGCCACGAGGGGCAGCTGGAAGGAAACGGCAGGTTTAGGCAGAGCTGCCCAACTGGCTCCCGTGTCCAGAGGACCCTGGAAGCTTCAACCTTCTGGCCCATCCCAGCCCCGGGAGTGGCCCCCCGGTGGTACCCAGCACCTGCTCACCAGGCTGCCTGGGGGGAGAGGGAGGGGCTCGGAACAACTTGGCAGCCCATTCCTGGGCAGGGCCGGGGCCAGGGCTGCACCACTGTACCCTCTGGCAGCTCGCCCGCTTGGCTGGGGATGGCGGGAAGTGAGTTCCCACCCACCCCAGCCCCTCCAAGGGGAGGCCACTGGGAGTTGCCCTGGGCAGGGGCTCTGGCTCCACAGTCCAGCTGGTGAGGGAGGGGAGTGAGTGAGGCTGAGGGGCTCTGCCTGCTGCGCTGTGGGGAGGCCAGGAAGGCTGCTGCGGTGGCTGTGAGGCCAGGGCCCGGGGCTGGGACCCACTCCAGGGGACTTGCTGCCAGTTTGTGCCCTGGCAGGGAGGACAGGCTGGGCAGGGGCCGTCCACCTTGGGCTCCAGGCCGTTCCCTCATCCCAGCCCGGCCCTGGTGCTCTCTCGCACCACCTTGCCCTGTGCGGGAGGTGGGTGTGTTTTGCCTTTGCTGGAACCAAAGGGGAGGGCAGCAGAGTGGGCGCCAGGGCTGGAGAGTGGGCAGCGGAGGGTGGCTCACAGGATGACTGTGCGCTGGGCTAGAGACGGGGCGTGTCGTCCAGCCTCCGTCTGAGCCATAGCTCCTGCTGCTGGTTTCCCCTCTGCCTCCCGGCCTCCTCCCTCTTGCATCTCTCCTGGGCGCAGGGCCCTGTCAGCCATCTCTGGGTCCCAGCACAGGGTCCTCCTTCCTGCTTGGAGGCTGCCCTCAGTGGGTGGTGGCCCAGCCCGTGGGCTTGTAGCCAGGTTGCCCGCTGTGAGCACCCGGAGGGCAGGGCCTGCACCCCACCTGCCTGCTGCTCCTCCTGACCAGTTCTGGCTCGGCCTGAGTGCGTGGGTCAGCACATCCTCGCCATCGGCCAGCGGGCCTGAGCTGGCCCTGGTGACCTGGGAGGGCTCCCCTGGCGGGGGCCCAGCCTCTGCAAAGCCCCGGGTCAGGAGGAAAATGGAATCATGGGGCTGTAAGGCCAGCTCAAGGGCCGGCCAGTGCCCCCCCCACCCTCTCTTTCCCCACGGGCTGCACCCCGACTGCGGGCCTCCATCAGCACCTCCGAGCCCAGATCAGCTGCTGCTTTTGCTCTCCGAGAGGTTTGTTTGGGTGAATTTCCTACCTACCGGGTGTCAGGCAGACCCCACTAGGAAGATCTATTTTAAAACACCAGCCCCGCAGGTGGAGGATGCGGGGCCCACGCAGACACTCCTGTTTCTATTTTTACAGCCCCCGGAGCCCAGTTTGGAGCTTGAAAGCAACCCATTCTATTTCGGGTGGCTTCCGCCCTCATGGTGAGGAGGTGGGTGTTTTGTACACAGGAGCCTTCTCTGCCCTCCTCCCACCCAAACCCTCACGTCCTGGCGGCCCCTGCCCCCAGCCCCGTGGGCCACGTGACTTCCAGGAAGGCGCTGCTGGGGTCGGGAAGGGGAAGCCCATGTGGGGCTTGGGAAGGGGAAGCTGTGGCCCTCAGGATGCAAAGGCCTGACGTCACCCTCAGGGGGGCCCAATGACCTCCCCAGCCCGGGGTCAGGGGCAGCCAGCCCTTCCCTGGCCAGCGCTGGACACTGGGATGAGGTGCCTGAGGTGAGACGGGGTGAGGTAGCCTCTGCAGCTGTGAAGCCCCCCTGGACCAGAGGTGGGAGGAACAAGGGTAAGCCTGGGCAGCTCCCAGGAGCACCAGGAGGGACTCAGCTCCCCAAGGCCTGCCCTGCAGGCGACATCAGGCTGCCTGGCAGGAGCCCACCAGGCTCCTGGAACCCACCTGGCTGACCCCCTCTCTGGTTCTGGGTGGTGTCCCCAGACCTTCAGCCAGCGGCTCAGCCCAGGGCCCCAGGGGACCACTCCCTTCCCACTTTCTTTCATCCAGCCTCAGGAGTGGATTTTGGCCTCCATTCCCACTCCTGTGGGTCCCTCAAACCACGGTAGGCCACTTGAAGGCCCCCAGCTGCT
This sequence comes from Hyperoodon ampullatus, assembly GCF_949752795.1. Lineage (NCBI taxonomy): Eukaryota > Metazoa > Chordata > Mammalia > Artiodactyla > Ziphiidae > Hyperoodon > Hyperoodon ampullatus. The sequence continues at coordinate 126,244,899 of NC_136914.1, read as the reverse complement.
GCCCTAGGTCACTACCCTATTAAACATGCCACCATCTGGCCCATCAGCCCAACTTGTGAAATGTAGCCTGACACCACAATGCCCTCCTGTGCTTCCATCCCCACCCGGGCTGAGCTGGGGGTCCCCTGTGCCCCAGCTTAGTACCTGGGCCAGCACCCAGCCCAGTAGCTGAGGATGGCTCGGTCCAGCCTGCCCTGCTTCTGAGCCCCTGCCCACAGCCCCCCTCCTCCTGTCCTCTGACGGTGGGATGAACAGGGTCCACCCACAGAGAACTTGTGAGCAGTGCCCAGCCCGGGACCGGTCTGGCGGGGGAAGGAGATGAAGCCCTAGGGTGTCAGGGGAAGTGGGCAGAGTCTGCCTGACAATGAAGACTCCGGGAGCAGAGAGGTTTCCGTCACAGGGAAGCTGGGATCAGCCTGTGAGGAAGGCCCGGAGGGGAGTGAGGCGGGGCTGAACTGGGTCCAGTCTGGGGGGCGCACCCATGGCCTTCCCTGGGACTCCCGTGGGGGAGTGGGGCTTTAGCCCAGCAAGTCTGTCTGCAGAGCCTGTGTGCAGCTCCCACAGAACCACTCAGAAACACAAGGTTGCCTTTTTTTTTTTTTCTGTTTCATGTTTCAAAAAATTCAGAGTCTGCTTATCTCAAGTTGTGCCTGCTTATCTCATTTGTAAATAGTGTTGGAATGCCTGGTTGATCATTAGGTAGAGAAAGAGACCTACCTCACATCTTATGCCAACATAAATATCAGCCACACCAAAGACTTAAAATGCGAAAGGAAAAAACCCCAAAAACGTATTAAAAGAAAATGTAGATGATTCTATACTATGGAGATGAGGCAGGATTTCTAGGTACCAAAGATAAAATAACTAGCATTTGAGTGTATAAAGGAAAGAACCAGTAGATATGGTGGCATAAAAGTGACCCCAAAAAGGTGAATGTCAAAAACACCACAAACAAAATTGAAAGGAAAACTATAAACTGGGAAGGAATATGTGCAAAGTGCATGCATTAACCAGGGGTATATATACAAAGCATTTTTTAAGTTATTTACAAGTTTCTACCTTGACTTGAAAATGGGCACAAGTAGCAATTCATAAAAAAGAGCTATATGTGACCAGTAAGACACGTTTAAACAGGTTCTACCTCACTAGTAATTAAATAAATACAAATGGGAAAAATGAGATAGCATTTTTTTGCTTTTTGAAGATAAAACTCTCACGTGGCACCTCAATAGCCAACAGCAGGTAAAAGCAGCATGAATATACATTCATGTATTCACCTATTATAAGGAGAATCTGTATTCACTCTTTCCAGGGCTGCCCAAAAATGAGTCCACCCTGAAGCACAAGTTCACATCCTGCTGATTTACCAACAAGGTAAAATTGAGCACGTAACTCATTAGAGTGTGTGTGTATGTTTGTTTGTTTGTTTGTTTTTGCCATGCAGTTTGCAGGATAGTTATCGAACCTGGGTCCCCAGCAGTGGAAGCACGGAGCCCTAACCACTGGACCGCCAGGGCAGTCCCTAGGGTGTGTGTTTTAAATTTAGTTTCTACTCATTATCAGAGTTATACATGCATGCAATTTAAAGAGCGAGTTTTACAAGCCTTCTTACAAAACACAGCAGTCCCCCACCCCTCATTTTCCAATGCAACTTTTAACTCACTCTTTTGGTTTCACCTTTGTATCCCCAGACCACACACTTACATTGTGACTTCCTGACCCCCAAAATCATCATACCTTCATTTTGTTCAGATCAACGGCCATGGTTGACATCTTCATGATACTACATAAACACTGTTCATGTCTGAGCCACATAATTTATCATGATAACTTTTCCTTTCTTGCTCAACTTCTCGTTTCCCTGGAGTTAATGTCATCTTTTTTATTTTGCTTAATTCTCAATACTAATTCAACTCCAAATTCTGCCAAAAGTTCAAATCTCCCCAGAGGCATCCTGGTGTATCAGGTATTCTATCACCTGGAAATAGACTCTGCTTTCTCAGCTGGGGCACAGCCTGCAGTCTGGGACCACCACACCAGCACCCTGAAGTCCCCTTCATCCTTTGCTCCGCGGCAGGATCCCCTGCTTCCTGCTTCCCACGACTTCCTCTTTCTTGCTTTCCTCCACCTATTTGGTGGAACACACCAAGTAGCTTCCTGAGAAAGGGTGCAGGGATGTAAATTTTTTGAGACCTTATCGTTCTGAAAATATCTTTCTTCTACCCTCACTCTTAATGAATAGTTTGGCTGAGCATAGCATTTTGGCTTAGAAAGCATTTAACTTCAGAATTGAGAGATTTTATCCGTCGCCTTCCAGCTGTGAGAAGTCTGAAGGCATTCTGATCTTAGTTATTTGTATGTCACCTGTCATTTCTCTCTGGACGTTTGTACGGTCTTTTCTCTTTGTGTCCAGTGTTCTGAAATTCCCCTTTGCTGTGCCTTTACTGTGTATCTATTTTCGTGCTTGGATCTGAGCATTCAGTGGCTCCTTTCAATCTGGAAACTCAGGTTTAATTTCTGTGAAATCTCTATTTTTTTTTTTTTTTTTTTGGCCACATGGCTTGTGGTATCTTAGTTCCCTGACCAGGGATCGATTCCGGGCCCTCAGTGGTGAAAGCATGGAGTCTAACAACTGGACTGCCAGGGAAGTCCCAAATTTCTGTGAAATCTTTTCCACTGTTTCTTTGATTGTTTTCTTCCCTCCAGTTCTCTTTCTAGAACTCCTATTGTATAGACATCAGATCTCCTAGACCGGTTCTCTAATACTTCCCTCTCCTGTTTTTCTCTTATTTTCAACTTTTTTCCCCCAGCTTTTTGCTCTACTTTCTGCAAGACTTCCTTAACCTCATCTTCCAACTCTTCTACTGAGTTTTCAATTTCCATGATTGTATTTTTTTTTTTGGCTGCGTTGGGTCTTCGTTGCTGCACACAGGCTTTCTCTAGTTGCGATGAGTGGGGCCTACTCTTTGTGCGGTGCACGGGCTTCTCATTATGGTGGATTTTCTTGTTGCGGAGCAGAGGCTCTAGGCATGTGGGCTTCAGTAGTTGTGGCACGCGGGCTCAGTAGTTGTGGCTAGCGCGCTGTAGAGCGCAGGCTCAGTAGTTGTGGCGCACGGGCTTAGTTGCTCCACGACATGTTGGATCTTCCTGGACCAGGGCTCGAATCTGTGTCCCCTGCACTGGCAGGCAGATTCTTTTTTTTTTTTTTTTGCGGTACGCAGGCCTCTCACTGTTGTGGCCTCTCCTGTTGCGGAGCACAGGCTCTGGACGCGCAGGCTCAGCAGCCATGGCTCACGGGCCCAGCCGCTCCGCGGCATGTGGGATCTTCCCGGACTGGGGCATGAACCCGTGTCCCCTGCATCGGCAGGCAGACTCTCAACCACTGCGCCACCAGGGAAGCCCGGCAGGCAGATTCTTAACCACTGTGCCACCAGGGAAGCCCTCCATGATTGTATTTTTAATTTCCAAGAGCTCTTTGTATTCTGTAATGTTCCTTCTTTATAGCACCCGGTTTTTGTTTCATGAGTACAACATTTTCTCTTTTCTTCCTGGGGATGTTAACGACGGTTTTTCTAAGTCGTCTTCTCCCAGCGATCTCTGTTTCCTCCCAGTTTCCGTTTTCCTTGTTTGTTTTATCCCGATCTTCCATGTTACAGAGGTCCCTCAGACGTCTGCTCAAACTGGCTGGCTGCTCAGGCTGGAGAGTTGGGCCCGTTGACTGTGAGCTTTATCAAGCGGTGACCTGGTAGGATCTCTTGGATGATCAGATTCCCCCAAGAAAACCCCTCTGACATCCTGTCTCGGGGCGAGACCCTGTTTCCAGGGTTCTGGACACTGAGGGTGGGACACAGCTGGGACACAGCTGGTGTCTCAGCGTTATGTAAATGTGCACTGATGTCCGCTAGTCCAGAGACCCTCTGTTGGCCCACCCAGGGAAGGAGCCTTCAGTGGGTGGCCTGGGGTGGGGGTGGTCCAGAGGCCTGGCTGTGGATGAGGGTTGTGGGAGGATCTGGCTCTCTGCCCTATTTCCAACCAGCCCTGCTCATTTCGTGTCTGTTTCACTTACACTTATAAAGGCTCCCAGGGCCATCCATTCTGAGCCTTTTCCAGGGGAGTGTGAGGCTCTGGGGTCATGGGGACATGGGGAGCCCTGCCTCTACCCTGGTGTCACCAAGGCTAGAGTTAGCCTTGCTCTCAGAACCCCAGCTCCCCATGTGCTCATGAGGATGGTATTTTCCTGGGCTGTTCCTGCCAGAAGGGACTTTACACCCAGGGAGGAGCTTCCCCGGGAGTCTCAGCAAGCACGGGGGAGCCCAGCCTGCTGTGACCTGACTCGCCACCCTAAGAGCTTCCCTCCCTGGGTTTGCCTGCCCTTGTCAGACTCTGTCTTCAAAAATCTCTTTGTTATCGATAACTCCAATCAGCATTAAGCTTTAACATCAAACATCTTAACTCAAAGGTAACACTTTGCTGTCACTCAACACCAGAGTTGACAGGTAACAACTTGATTATCAGTTGACACCTCAAATATCAGCCAATACCCTTGCTGATAGCCAAGAAAGAGGCTCTGTCTGGGAATGAAACACAGACATTCCCCTGTGTGGGTGGGTGGCTCCTGGGAGGAGGAAAATGGCTCCAACAAGGAACAGAGACAACAAAGACCTAAGAGCCGGGCTTCCCTGGTGGTGCAGTGGTTAAGAATCCGCCTGCCAATGCAGGAGACATGGGTTCGAGCCCTGGTCCGGGAAGATCCCACATGCCGTGGAGCAACTAAGCCCGTGCGCCACAACTACTGAGCCTGTGCTCTAGAGCCCACGAGCCACAGCTACTGAGCCCGCGTGCCACAACTACTGAAGCCCTCACGCCTAAAGCCCATGCTCCGCAACAAGAGAAGCCACCACAATGAGAAGCCCACGCACTGCAACCAAGAGTAGTCCCCACTTGCCGCAACTAGAAAAAGCCTGTGCAGCCACGAAGACACAGTGCAGCCAAAAATAAATAAATTAAATAAATAAATTTTAAAAAAAAAGAAGCTTTGTTAAAAAAAAAACCTAAGAGCCACCATCACCATGTAGCCCAGGGACCGTGGCACTGGGAGCTCTGGTGGGCATCACCCTCGCAGGTGAGTTCACCTCCAGTTTATAGGCACATTACTCTCATCCGGATGGGATGGCCTCTCTGGGAGCAGGGGCCACTAGCCACATTGTAGGCCCTCGATACAAGTGTGTTTAATAAATTATAAAAGCAGGCTGCACACGGCTTCTCTCCAGTGAACAGATGTAAACAGTGAGGCCAGAGAGGGGAGAGATTTGTCAAGGCTCCCCACTCCAGGGCTTCGCTGGTTTCCTGCCCTGCCCATCCTCAGTTGCCACGTCCCGTACCCACCCACTGCTGGAGGCTGCCAAAGGTGCCCAGCCTGCAAGGGCCCCCACTGGGGTCCTCACTTCTTCTCCTGGCCCTGGGGACCCTGACTGGGAGAGCCCTGCCTTGCTGATCCTTTTAGAAGACTCCTACTGCCCAGGACTGGAAGGGCAGACTGAGGGTCCCAAGAGTGGGCTTCTTGGCCCAAGGTGGGGCTGTGCAGGCCCCTCTGCTCCCATAGGAAGGCTTAGAACCTTCCTGAATCCTCTCTCCAGGGCCAGAGGGTCCGGGAAGATCTGTCCCAGCACTAAACGTGTCTGGAAAATGGAGCAAGATAGAGAAAAGTGATGTTCCCAGGAGGGCTCTCAGGGATATAGTGCATGTGCTGGGCAGGGCGGGGCCTGCAGGACCGGGCTAGGAGGCTGCCTGCGGGGGAAGGCAGCAGGAGGGGGCAGGCCACACCTTCACTGGGCTGCTCCCGCAGAGCTGGGGTTACCCTGCGATCCAGCCCCGGGATGCCTATCATGCCGGCTGGACAGGACAAAAACGGAGGGAGCCCCAATCCTGCAGGGGCCACTAGAGCTTGCTTGAGCTCCAGAGACTGGCAAGATCCTCTCCCGTCCCCCCACCCCCAGCTACCCCTTGAGACTGGGGTCCCAGGTCAGCCTCATCAAATCATTATTCAACCATGCATGGCATACATATTTACTGAGCGCCTAAACATTCATTCATTTTGCAACCGAGAGCTGGCAAGGTGGCTACCAGCCACCCCACTCCCCCGCCCCAGGCGAGGGCAGCGCTTCGCTCAGGCCCATGACCCCAGGTCCTCCTCCAATTTCCCTCTCACCCCACCCTAGTCTGTATGTGTTTCCTCTGGCTGCTGTAATAATTACGTCAAACTCAGTGGCTTAAAACAACACAAATTTATTATCTTACAGTTCTGGAGGGCAGAAGTCTGACGCAGGTTGAAATCAAGGTGTCTGCAGGGCTGCATTCCTTCCGGAGGCTCTTGCCTTTCCCAGCTCCTAGAGACTGCCACATCCTTCTGCCCTTCCTGCATCTGGAAGGCCAGCAACAGCAGGCTGAGTCCGGGCCTCTCCACAGCCGTTCCCTCTGCCTGGAGCGCTCTTACCCCAGAAGCTGCATTCCTCACTCCTTCGCGTCCTACAAGTCCTTGCTCAAAGGTCCACCTCATGTTACCACCAACCTCTGTTCCAGCACCACTATCCCTCTTAGCCGGCTGAGGAGGGAGCAAGTGCTCCAATACCAGGGCGTGCTGCAAGACAGCAGCCGCGGGCCTGCCGAGGCCTGGGGAGTAACTCTTCACGCTCCTTTCTCGCCCCCTTTAGTGAAGTCACAGCTGAGCCACGGCAGAATGAAGACTTCTCCCGTGGTGTGGCCAGGATGCTCTCAGTAGCAGAGCGTCAGGGAAACAAAAGGACACAGATTGTGGGAGGAGAGAGGACAGCTGAGGGGAGGGAAGTGCCAGAGGCGTGTCCCACCAGGCTGCCCAGGGAGATCCACGGTCCAAGTGTTTAAATATTTCAGAGCTACACGTCAAGCTCTAAACCATGAACTAGACATACTCTCTCCTTGCTTCACAGCAAATCCAGCTTGCAGCACCCTGGAAGGCCAGGTCTGGGTTCAGTCTTGGGCTCCCTGAGTTCTTTGCATGAACCTCCAACAGAGCAGGAGAGTGGGCCCCGTTCTGTGACCTTCAGGCTCCCCGCTCTACACCCCCAAAGTGCCCACCCCAGCTCCCTGCTGAGCTCTGTCTACAGCTCACCAGGGCCACACAACCAGCGGTGTAATCTGCCTTCAGTGTGACAGAGCTGGGGACGAGGCCTGCCCAGGGCCATTTGCCCAGGGAATTCCACATCCTGGCCCCCAGAGGGTGGTCTAGTAGTGAAGCGCAGGCTCTGAATGACCATATGGACCCCTCCCATAGAGGGAGGACATGGGCAGAGGAAGGCAGAATGGGGTTCAGGGCAGAGGACGCCTGCAATCAGGAGGACAAGTGTCATCACCATGGAGACCAGTCAACACCAACCAGCTCACCCAAGGTCTGCGCCACAGCAGGGGCTGCCTTCCCCAAAGCCTTGGGACCCGTGAGTTCCCCTCACAATCCTTCTAGACACCATCCTGGAGGGAGGAGCAGGGGAGGGGGGGCAGTGTGCCAGGGCCTGTTTCTTTCTCTTTTTTTTAATTAATTAATTTATTCATTTACTTAATTTTTGGCTGCTTTGGGTCTTCGCTGCTGCACACGGGTTCTCTCTAGTTGCTGAGAGCGGGGGCTACTCTTTGTTGCGGTGCGTGGGTTTCTCACTGTGGTGGCTTCTCGTGTTGCGGAGCACGTGCTCTAGGTGCGTGGGCTTCAGTAGTTGTGGCACACAGGCTCAGTAGTTGTGGCTCGCGGGCTCTAGAGTGCAGGCTCAGTAGTTGTGGAACACCGGCTTAGTTTCATGTGGGATCTTCCCGGATCAGGGCTCAAATCCGTGTCCCCTGCATTAGCAGGCGGATTCTTTTTTTTTTTTTTAATGAAAACTGATATGTGAAAGCCTTTATCTTTTTAAATTTTATTCAATTAATTAATTAATTCATTCATTTATTTAATTTTTGGCTGCTTTGGGTCTTCGTTGCCGTGCGCAGGCTCTCTCTAGTTGCGGCGAGCAGGGGCTACTCTTCGTTGTGGTGCGCGGGCTTCCTTTTTTTTTTTTAACATCTTTATTGGAGTATAATTGCTTTACAATGGTGTGTTAGTTTCTGCTTTATAACAAAGTGAATCAGTTATACATATACATATGCTCCCATATGTCTTCCCTCTTGCGTCTCCCTCCCTCCCACCCTCCCTATCCCACCCCTCTAGGTAGTCACAAACCACCTAGCTGATCTCCCTGTGCTATACGGCTACTTCTCACTAACTATCTATTTTACGTTTGGTAGTGTATATATGTCCATGCCACTCTCTCACTTTGTCACAGCTTACCCTTCCACCTCCCCATATCCTCAAGTCCATGCTCTAGTAGGTCTATGCCTTTATTCCTGTCTTACCCCTAGGTTCTTCATGACCTTTTTTTTTTTCCCTTAGATTCCATATATGTGTGTTAGCATACTACAAAGCTACAGTAATCAAGACAGTATGGTACTGGCACAAAAACAGAAATATAGATCAGTGGAACAGGATAGAAAGCCCAGAGATAAACCCACACACATATGGTCACCTTATCTTTGATAAAGGAGACAAGGATATACAGTGGAGAAAAGACAGACTCTTCAATAAGTGGTGCTGGGAAAACTGGACAGGTACATGTAAAAGTATGAAATTAGAACACTCCCTAACACCATACACAAAAATAAACTCAAAATGGATTAAAGACCTAAATATAAGTCCAGACACTATCAAATTCTTAGAGGAAAACATAGGCAGAACACTATGACATAAATCACAGCAAGATCCTTTTTGACCCACCTCCTAGAGAAATGGAAATAAAAACAAAAATAAACAAATGGGACCTAATGAAACTTAAAAGCTTTTGCACAGCAAAGGAAACCATAAACAAGACCAAAAGACAACCCTCAGAATGGGAGAAAATATTTGCAAATGAAGCAACTGACAGAGGATTAATCTCCAAAATTTACAAGCAGCTCATGCAGCTCAATAACAAAAAAACAAACAACCCAATCCAAAAATGGGCAGAAGACCTAAACAGACATTTCTCCAAAGAAGATATACAGATTGCCAACTAACACATGAAAGAATGCTCAACATCATTAATCATTAGAGAAATGCAACTCAAAACTACAATGAGATATCATCTCACACCAGTCAGAATGGCCATCATCAAAAAATCTAGAAACAATAAATGCTGGAGAGGGTGTGGAGAAAAGGGAACCCTCTTGCACTGTTGGTGGGAATGTAAATTGATACAGCCACTATGGAGAACAGTATGGAGGTTCCTTAAAAAACTAAAAATAGAACTACCATACGACCCAGCAATCCCACTACTGGGCATATACCCTGAGAAAACCATAATTCAAAAAGAGTCATGTACCAAAATGTTCATTGCAGCTCTATTTACAATAGCCAGGATGTGGAAGCAACCTAAGTGTCCATCAACAGATGAATGGGTAAAGAAAATATATATTCCACATATATACAATGGAATATTACTCAGCCATAAAAAGAAACAAAATTGAGTTATTTGTAGTGAGGTGAATGGACCTAGAGTCTGTCATACAGAGTGAAGTAAGTCAGAAAGAGAATAACCATAAGTTCTGAACCACACTTTAGATCAACAGGACCGAGGTCAAATTCTCCCCCTAGTGCACCTGGGCCCACGAGGGAGAGCAGGTTGGTGTCTCTACCTCTGAGGTGAGCTTGGAGATGAGCAAGATTGTTGAGTGGCATGAGGAGAGGTTCGGGGCCAGCAGGGGCGGATTCCGAGTGCCCAGCCGCAGCCAGGAGTTGGGGTGCGGGCCCCAGTGCTCAGGTGTTGGGGAGGGGTGTTCACACACACTCTGTTTCTGTCTAAGGCTCAAGTCCCCAGTCCACTGGCCCCTGGAAGTGCTGGGCCACATCACCCCCTTGTGGACACTCGCGGGAGGGCCCCTTTCCGCCCCTGGGGCTGAGGGTGCCGCCCCAGGCATCCTGGGGCCCGGAGCGTGGTCTCAGGAAGGAGGCGGCCCAGAGGAGCATGGCCCCGGGTCTCCTCCGCTGCACCTGGCCCCTTCCTTGGTGTCAGATGCCCCTGAGCTCTGCCCAGGAGCCAGGCTGTCCTGAGGCACCTGTGCCCACCAGAACCGAATAGGAATCCCTCAGAATTTGCATTCTGATCACTCAGTCAAGAAACGACTGTGGGCACCTGGTCAGGGGTTGTTCCTCCAGGTGGGCCCCTGGGCAGTGTGGCCAGAGGTCAGGTGGCCGGAGGGCCCTCCCAGGGCCTGTATCCACCCCGAGGGTCCTGTGCTCTCAGGGCTCCGGCTCTCCCTGCTGACTCTCCACTGCCCACTGCCCATACCCACTGACGGGGAGAGGGGGTGAGGTCAGAGAGGTCACGTGCACAGAGGGGGCCAAGGGGACAGAAGCAAGAGGCCGCCTCCGGCTCAGCGATGGTGCTTCACCCGGCTCAGCTTCAGGGGCCTAGACTCTTAAGCAACTGGCATTTCCTCTCTCTTGCCGGCCTCTCAGGGGCAAATGAGACGGTCACTGCAAGCTGCTCAGACACAGCACTGGGGCGACCTCCGTGTCCTTCCCCTGCTGTCCTGGTTCCATCGGCAGGACAAGGAGAAGAAGCTTCCCTCTGGAGCCAGGGGCGGGAGAGCGGGAGTGAGACGACAGACCCCTGTGTGCACACGGCTTGCGGAGGGCTTTGGGGAAGACCCAGGCCCAGAGCCTAATGCCCACCCTGTCTGGTCCCTCCCATGCCCCTCCCGCTTGCTCCCCGCCGGCCGGCCCTTGATCAGGCCCAGGACTGGCCGCTGAGGCCTTGCCCTGGCCATCCCCTTGCCTAGAAGTTTCCTTCCCCAGATCCTGCACGGCTCCCTCCTCCCTTTTTGTGTCCAGTGACAGGTCACCTGCCTGTCCTGACCTCTCTGGACAAAAGCCGGGAAGAGTGGTTGGGGTAGAGCTGGGAGTCCTGGCGGGGGTCAGAGAAGGAGGGGGGAGGGACATGAAAGGGTGGGTGCGGTGGGGACCCCGTCTGCCCCTAGTGCAGTCTCCCTGCTGAGCGGGACCTGGGGAGCCCTGGGGTGCTGTGGGGATGGTGAGCAGGTGGACGGGGGCGGGGACGCTGGGCCTGGGAGGGCCTCTCTTCTGGGAGCTGACCCAGCACGGTCAGTTCTGTGAGGCCCACCCCCTGGGTGCGCCACCCCTCCTTCTGCGCCCCCAATCCCAGCATGACGCACGTGCCCACCCCATGGTCTGCTGCCACTTTCCGATGCGCGAAGGCCCCACGCATCAGAGTCAAACAATACAAAACGATAAACAAAGCCAGTAGCGCTGAGGCCGAGGCCACTCCCTCTCTCAGGGTCACACCCTGTGACGTGGGCACAGGGCACCTGGGATCCAGGGGCGCGTGGGGAGCTGTGGGCGGAGGAAGGATGGCCTCCTCTGGGACGCTGGGTGACGGGGGTGCTCTTGAGCTGTCATTCTCAGCAGGGGTCTTGACAGAGTGGGGAGGGGTGCCACGCCCAGGTGGTGGGGCTCACGAGTGGGCCCGAGGCAGGCAGAGCAGACTGTGCCGGTTGGGCTTCTGGTGTCTGCCCGCTTCCGTGGTTTGTGGCCGCATCACTCCATGACTCTGTCTTCTCATGGCCTTCTCCTCTGTGTGTCTGGGCTTCTCCTCTCCATTCCCTTATAAGGAACATGTCATTGGATTTAGGGCCCATCCAGATAATCCAGGAATGTCTCATTTTGGGATCCTCACATTAAATCCCATCTGCAAGACTCTTTCCACATAAGGTCCCATTCACAGATTCTGGGGGTTAGGACGTGGACATGCCTTTTGGGGGGGCCACTCCCACCCATTGCAGAGAGGATCCACGTTGCTGCTCAGAGGATGTATCGTGTCATAGAATGCCTGCTGCTGGCTGGGAAATCTGGACGAAGGGGGATCCACGACCTCATGGGAGAAACATTTCAAGCTGCAAGAGGGCAGGGGGACAAGGGCAGTGGTGGCAAGAAACATACTCGGTCACCAACCAAACACAGAGGGCCCAGGCCAACCTGGCGCAGGCTGGGTGCAGCTGCCTGGCTCACCCCTAGGTTTTCAGCCATATCACCCAGCTGCCAACCCGGGGAGCTCACCCGGCCTTGATACCGGTGGGGAGCGCTGGTGTGACTGGTCCTGGCTACTCAACCTCCAGCCCCTCCAGAGGTCAAGATGATACATCATGGCCCACAGCCCCTGCCATAGATCACACTGCTAGCACAGACTATCTGATGTGACCCAAGGCCTCCAGGTGAGCAAAGATACGCTTACCAGGCAGGATATTCCCGGGGCTTAGGGGCTGTCTCCCAGTAGCTGGTCCAGGGCCAGTCCTGAGAGCACTTGCCCCACAGATGGTTCTGCTCGGTGGATAGGGTGTCTTGATGGGAACCCTGTTTCCTGCTCCCCACTAGGCTCTGGTACCCCAGAAGCTGGAAGGCGGTGTTACACACTAAGAAGTCCTTCTGTAACATTACATCCAGGGGCTTCCCTGGTGGTCCAGTGGTTAAGAATCTGCCTTCCAATGCAGGGGACTCAGGTTCAATCCCTGGTGGGGGAACTAAGCCTGTGCACTCCAACTACTGATGACTGCGCCCTCTGGAGCCCACGTGCCACAGCTAGAGAGAAGCCCGGGCACCGCAACTAAGAACCAATGCAGCCAAAAGTTAAAAAAAAAAAAAAAAAAAAAAATTACATCCAAATCACCCAGTCTTTGTGTGGATTTTGAACTTGCTAAAAACAAGTGGACTTCACCTATTTGTGATTTGGGCTAATGGAAATCATTTAACAGTCTGCTAAATATAATGGATATGGGGAAGCTGATGGTGAAAGTCTTTCTTTTTTATTCTTGTAAGGCTGTCAAAGAGGGAACCCAAGAAGAAAATGCAGCAAAGAAGAGAGATGAATTGGATTTCTTTTTATTTGATTTATTGTTTTTATTATTATTTAAGTATGGCTGATTTACATAGCCACTGTTTTATTTATTTATTTTTTTGGCTGCATCATGCAGCATGCGGGATCCTAGTTCCCCAACCAGGGATCAACCCCATGCCCCTGAATTACGAGCACGGAGTCTCAACCACTGGACCACCAAGGAAGTCCCCGAGATGAATTGGATTTCTAAGGAGGTAGTGTGAAAATTAATAAAGGGAAACCTCACTAAACTGGAGTCAGAAGGCCAGAAGGGGGAGCTCTCAAATGCAAACCACTGGACATCCATACAGATGGCAAGGGAAGAGACGAATCCTGAGTCTCCTGCATGAAGGGACACTACTTTATCACCAGCAGGAGGAAGAAAGATTTTCTCCTCGCCCTGCAACACAGCCAGGGAGAGGCTATCACATCCCAGCCAATGAAAAGCAACTATGCTTTGATCTCCCAGTTTCCTCCAATGGACTCTTTGTTTAGAACAGCCCCTGCCAGCTTCCCCTTTTCCTCTATAAAAGAGTTTCCTCGGGGCTTCCCTGGTGGCGCAGTGGTTGAGGGTCCGCCTGCCGATGCAGGGGACACGGGTTGGTGCCCCGGTCCGGGAAAATCCCACATCCCGTGGAGCGGCTGGGCCCCTGAGTCATGGCTGCTGAGCCTGTGCGTCCAGAGCCTGTGCTCCCCAACTGGAGAGGCCACAACAGCGAGAGGCCCGCGTACCACACACACAAAAAAGAGTTTCCTCTTCTTTGCTTTATTGCACCCGCACGTAGTTTGCCAGGTTGCATGTCCTGAGTTGCAATTCTTTGTTGCTCCCAAATAAACTGGTTTTGCTGGTAAAAATAACTGGCGGTTTCATGTTTTGGGTTAACATTACATGGAGGTCCCAGGGCAACTCAGAGGCTGATGAGCAAACAGGTGCGGTACCCACAGAGCCCAAGGAGCTCACTGCTTTCTCGCTGACCCCGGAGTTGGAGGGTAAGTTTCTCTTTTGGATTTGAGTCCGTTCTTTCTGTGTTTTGAAGCTCTCCAGGTCTTGTTCGGGATCTGTTTAAAGGCTTTGTCCTTTCTGTTAAGGCTTTGCTTTGTCCGTAACTACTCGTTTGGCACTTCGGCCTGACTATTTTTTTTATAATAAATGTATGTATGTATGTATTTATTTTTAGCTGCATTGGGTCTTCGTTGCTGTGCGTGGGCTTTCTCTAGTTGCGGTGAGAGGGGGCTACTCTTCGTTGTGGTGTGCGGGCTTCTCATTGTGGTGGCTTCTCTTGTTGCGGAGCACGGGCTCTAGGTACGCGGCGTTCAGTAGTTATGGCACTTAGGCTCAGTAGTTGTGGTGCACGGGCTTAGTTGCTCCTTGGCATGTGGGATCTTCCTGGACCAGGGATCGAACCTGTGTCCCCTGCATTGGCAGGCAGATTCTTAAACACTGTACCACCAGGGAAGTCCCTGGCCTGACTCTTGAAATCAGGCTGTTTCTACTGGAACTGTGATGGCCTTCAATCTGACTCCTTTTGGAACTGGGCGGTTCCTATTGGAACTGTGCTGGTATTCGGCCTGCAGGCTAAGAACTATTATTATTATTTTATGCTCTAGAGAAAAACCTCTGAAAAATGGGATTCCAGTTATCTAAATGTTTTGAGAGCACCCCCCATTCAGGGACCCCAGCCAATTTGGGGTTTTTTTGGCTGCACTGCACAGCTTGTGGGATCTTAGTTCCCTGACCAGGGTCAAACCCATGCCCCCTGCAGTGGAAGTGTGGAATCCTAACCACTGGACTGCCAATTCCCCCAGCCAATTTTATCTTCAGAAAATGCGGTCCCTCCTATGTGCATTTCTAACTAAATTGACTGATTTAACCAAAAGTAATTTAAAATACCTGTGACCGAACCAAACTTGGGTTCGCTTGCCCACGCAGTAAAGCCAATCTACTCACACCGGTTCATGGTGAAGGAAACTGCAGCGTTTATTGCAGGGCCAAGCAAGGAGACTAGGGCAACTGGCGCTTAAAAGACCCGAACTCCCCAAAAGTTTTCAGGGAAAGGTTTTTGAAGACAGAGTGAGGG
Organism: Hyperoodon ampullatus; assembly: GCF_949752795.1. NCBI lineage: Eukaryota > Metazoa > Chordata > Mammalia > Artiodactyla > Ziphiidae > Hyperoodon > Hyperoodon ampullatus. The sequence goes on along the minus strand of NC_136914.1, from coordinate 126,229,841 downwards.
AGGCAGGTTGGAGGAGTTTGCGATCAGCTGGTGGACGTTCTTCTGATTGGTTGGTGGTGAGGTAACTAGGAGTCAACATCGTCAACTTTCCTGTTTCAACTGCTCTGGGGTCTACGTGATTATGAGAAACATACAGTTAACTTCTTCCACCTGGTGGGGGGTTCTGTATCTGCAAAACAGCTCAAAGGACATGGCTCAGAATATTATCTATAGCCCTTGAGGAGGGACTAAATGTCCTGGACTTTGTTGAATGGCTAAACTATTATTATTTTGTCTTGCTTGACTGTTTTCCTTTCTCTACATTTTCTCACTTCTGTGATTAAATGTATTCTTTGGAATGGGGGGAAGGCCTACGAGGCTAAAGTTTTTCTACAAACAAGAGGCAGGTGGAGGACATGGTGGCGGGGTGTGTCCCAGGAAGGCCCCACAGGATCCTACTCGGTTACACATCAACGGCTGTTATGAGGAACTTTTGAACTCCCCAAACTTAACTTTCTTAAAACTGTGTTAGGGGCTTCCCTGGTGGCGCAGTGGTTGAGAGTCCGCCTGCCGATGCAGGGGACGCGGGTTCGTGTCCCGGTCTGGGAGGATCCCACATGCCGCGGAGCGGCTGGGCCCGTGAGCCATGGCCGCTGAGCCTGTGTGTCTGGAGCCTGTGCTCCACAACGGGAGAGGCCACAACAGTGAGAGGCCCGCGTACCGCAAAAAAACCCAAAAAACCCCAAAAAACTGTGTTAGATAGCCATGGCTCGGAAAGAGTCAAAACTGAATTGGATGCCTATTTTGATTGGTATTTTGCTAAAACTTTTGTCTTTAAAGGGACATAAAGTCTCCAAAAAGAATTGTAGTTTTCTCAAACTCAGCATGGATATTTAGGGCACTTGATCTTGGAACAAGGACGACATTTGGATCTGGACAGGCCTCATGGCATCCTGAACTTCCCCAAACCTAAAACTAAGTGCTGATTACAAGGTTTTCTCGGGCTAGCTGGCTACTACTGAAATTGGATTCAAAGTTTCTCTCTGATGGCTTTGCCCCTGTATGCCTTATTAAAACCCAGCAAACCTGACCCTAATTAAGGGATCAAGATGACACAGCTTTTGAAGCCTTAAAGAAAAGCTTAATGAGACCACCTGCCCTTGGGCATCCTAATTACCAGCTTTGCTTTTTCCTTTTTGCATGTGAGAGGGAAGGCAATGCCCGTGGAATATTCACCCCAAAACATGGGGAAGGTCACCCACCCATCGAGTATTACAGCTGGACCCTGTGGTGCAGGGATACCCCTTTGTCTCAGAGCCATTCCTGCCACTGCCTTTCTGATTAAGGCAGAAAGACAGTGACAGGAATTAAGGAATTAAGGCCTTAATCAGAAAGGCCACCGAATAGTTAATCATGGGATCCCCTTTAGCCATCTTCACACCCCATGCAGTAGAAACCCTCGTGAATTCTCATCACATTTAACACTTTCCGGTCAGTTGCCCCACCTCCTATGAAATCCTGCTGCTAACGCCTCCTCACATGACTCTTTCACATTGTAACAACCTCAACCTTGCTATTCTTTTCCCCTCCTTCTCCGATAAAACACCTCAGGACTCTCTAACACTGACAGGTCACCTTCTGACTCCCCGTAGTAATTTATAGGGGACTCCTCTAACCAGTGCGGATTCTTCATGATTTACTGATGGCTCCTATTGAAGATGACAATGGTAAACACCAAGCTGGGTGTGCTGTTACACCTCCCCTTGAAATTGTCAAGCCAGCACTTTTACCTTTGGCTACTTCAACCCAACAGGCTGAAATATGTGCTCTCATTTGGGCTTGTACTTTAGCCAAGGGCAAAACCGCCAACATTTATACCATTAGTCAGTATGCCTTTGGGGTAGACCATGAGCTTGGGATGCTATCGAAACAATGAGGTTTCCTTACCTCTAATGGGGAAAAGATTAAAAATGGCTCTTATATCCAAAATCTATTAGATGCCATACTCTTGCCAGCAACCTTGGCTGTTATTAAGATCCCTGGCATATAAGCCTGACATAGAGGATAAAAACCTACGTCACTGATAATCCTACCAAAATACTACTCTCAGAGCCCAGGCTCAGTAGTTGTGGTGCACAGGCTTAGTTACTCTGCGACATGTGGGATCTTCCTGAACCAGGGCTTGAACTTCTGTCTCCTGGATTGGCAGGCTGATTCTTAACCACTGTACCACCAGGGAAGTCCAAAACCCTGATTCCTGATCAGCCATACTTTCAGAGAAAGATCTTGATCAAAGGGGGGAAGTGGTGAAAATTAATAAAATGAAACTTACTAAAATGGAGTCAGGAAGACAGAAGGGGAAGCTCTCACACACGTAACACTTAACGTCAATACAGGCAGACCTAGGAGATATTGTGGGTTTGGTTCCAGACCACTGCAATAAAACATATAGAACAATAAAGTGAGTAACATGAATTTTTTGGTTTCCCAGTGCATATAAAATTCAGTTCACACTAATTATAGTCTATTAAGTGTGCAATAGCATTCTATCTAAAGAAATAATGTTGGAAAAGTGGTGCTGATAGACTTGTTCAATACAGGGTTGCCACAAACCTTCAATTTGTAAAAAATGCAACATTTGCAAAGTGAAGTAAAGCAAAGCATAACAAAACAGGCTATGAATGTACAGAACCCAACAGAAAGAGGCTTAGCTTGCGTCTCTGGCAGGAAGTGACATTGTTTTTCTACTGCAGGCAGGAGGAAGAAAGATTTTCTCCTCACCTGGCAACACCTCAGCTACTGAGACGCTGTCACAATTCAGCCAATGAAAAGTCACTTTACTTTGAACTCCCAGTTTACTCCAATGGACTGCTTGTTTAGAACAGCCCCTCCCAACTTCCCCTTCTCCTCTATAAAAGAGTGTCCTTTCCTTTGTTTTACTAGACATGCATGTGGTTTGCCATAGTTGCATATCCTGAATTGCAATTCTTTGCTGCTCATGAGTAAACCCATTTTACTGGTACAAATAACTGACTTTTATTGTTTCAGGTTAACAGTAATTAATCCATTACTTCTGATGTACAAAAGAAAGTTTATTGGTGGATAATTTTTAAGTAAAATATATTTTGTTGTTTAAAAATAGGGAGGGCCAGTTTTTTCTTTGGAGTGAACAGGGTTTGAACACAACAAACCTGCAGAGTTGACGCTTTACTGCACAAATCCAAACACTGCAGAGTTGTAGGATGTGGAAATCCAATGTTCCCTGTATCAGCTCCCACCCAGCTTCACTCTGGGTCCCTTTGTGGAGCAGGCTTCTCATATCTTTGTCTCAGGTTATCTGAGTAAAACAGTGGATTTGGTTCTGGACGTAGGAGAATCTGGGTAGCAGGTGAGGAGTGGGAGAAGGTCAGAGAAAGTGGCTGGACTGGGGGGCCAACTCACAGAGGGGGTAAGAATGGTGGGCAGTGGCCAAGCTGCCCCTAGAACTGAGGACTCTTTCCTCAACCTGGTGCTCTTTCTAATGCTCCAGTGCACCAGAAGCAAGGACATCACACACAAAAAGCAAATGGTAAAAAGAGTACCCAGTGGAACAGCTCATCATTTGTGCCGTCTTGGCTGGGAAGGCGTGGAGACACTTGGGAGACTGAGGTTTGCTTGTTCTTCCATTTGCCATGGCAGGTATGTCAGTTCCATACAGGAGCTGGAATGGGCTCCGCCCAGGCTCTCCAGGACCACCCTCTGTCCCCTAGTCCTTCTCTGTGTTCCACCTCTTCCAAGGGCAGAGGGGACATACCTTCATATGTCAGATACCTTACTAAAAAATTCTTTGTGCTACTCAGCAGCATCCTCTCTGTTAGGGACTGAATTGTGTCCCCCACCCCCACCCCAAATTCATATGTTGAAGCCCTAACCCCCACTGTGACTGTATTTGGATATATGGCCTTTACAGAGGTAATTAAGGTTAAATGAGGTCATAAGGGTGGGTCCTAATCCCATAGGACTGGTGTCCTTGTAAGAAGAGAGACACTGGGGATGTGCACAGAGAAGAGGCCATGTGAGGACACAGCAAGAAGGCAGCTGTCTGCAAGCCAAGGAGAGAGGCCTCAGGAGAGACCAAACCTGCTGGCACCTTGAACTTCCAACTTCCAGACTGTGAGAAAATGAATGCCTGTTGTTTAAGTCTCCTTGTCTGTGGCATGTTGTTATGGCAGCCTGAATTGACTAATCCATTCACTTTCCTACAACTGGGAACTTTGCATTGTGAATACCTTGGGATCCATAGAAGGGAAGAGCTGGGTAGGGGAACATGACAGCAGGTACATGCATGTGTGAGAGTGGTTGCTGGCATAGGTGTGCCAGGGGTCAACCTCACTGGCTACTATTCAGTGGATGGGCTTGGCTCCTGGGGAGGCCTCTGGCCCCTCCACCGCCTGCTTCTTGGCACAGCTGCTTCCAGAGGCTGATCACAACAAGGGCTGAAGTCCCAATGTCCAGACAAAGGGGAGAAGGAGGCCAGGAAAAGGCCGCAGGCCCCGATAGGACCCCAAGTAAGACGCCAGGGGAGGGAGACCTTTGGACGAATTTAGATTTAGTAGTTTTCCATCAGGGGAGGAACCAGAGTTGAAGAAGCAACCCATCCCCTGTCTCTTCCTGTACTTTTCACCCCTCTCCCTCCTTCCTGGTCACCTCTGCAGGAAACCCTGTGGTTCTCACTGTTCTTAGAATAAGACCCAACCTCTATGTAGGGCCTGACCCCTCCAGATCTGGCCCCTACATCCTCCCTGCCCACCCTAGGCCGCAGTCTAGGGCGTCGGCCCCGGCACTCCCCGCCAGGCCGACTCACGGTGTCCTCCCTCTGCTCAGGATCCACTGACTCAATTCTGTGCGGGCTCCTTCTCATCCTCCTTATTGCAGCTGAGAGTCCCCTCCTCTCTGTTTCTGTCCCATCCTCCTGTTTCTCTTCCTAAGCCTCTTATTTGTTTACTTTAAAAAAATTTATTTATTTATTTATTTTTGGCTGCATTGGGTCTTTGTAGCTGTGCATAGGCTTTCTCTAGTTGTGGCGAGCGGGGGCTGCACTTCGTTGCGGTGCGCAGGCTTCTCATTGCGGTGGCTTCTCTTGTTGCGGAGCACGAGATCTAGGCGCACGGGCTTCAGTAGTTGTGGCACTCTGGCTCAGTAGTTGTGGTGCACGGGCTTAGTTGCTTCGCGGCATGTGGGATCTTCCCAGACCAGGGCTCGAGCCTGTGTCCCCTTCATTGGCAGGCGGATTCTTTTTTTTTTTTTTTTTTTTTGCGGTACGCGGGCCTCTCACTGCTGTGGCCTCTCCCGTTGCGGAGCACAGGCTCCAGACGCGCAGGCTCAGCGGCCATGGCTCACGGGCCCAGCCGCTCCGCGGCATGCAGGATCCTCCCAGACCGGGGCATGAACCCGTGTCCCCTGCATCGGCAGGCGGACCCTCAACCACTGCGCCACCAGGGAAGCCCGACAGGCGGATTCTTAACCACTGAACCACCAGGGAAGTCCCTTTGCTTACTTAAAAAAAATATTGATTGATTGATTGATTGATTTGGCTGCATTGGGTCTTAGTTGCAGCACGTGGGATCTTCGTTGTGGCATGTGGGCTCTTTGTTGCGGAGTGCAGGCTTCTCTCTAGTTGTGGTGCACAGGCTCCAGAGCACGGGGGCTCAGTAGCTGCAGCACGCAGGCTTAGTTGCCCCGAGGCATGTGGGATCTTAGTTCCCCGACCAGGGATTGAACCTGCGTCCCCTGCATTAGAAGGCGGATTCTTAACCACTGGACCACCAGGGAAGTCCCTTTTATTTGTTTTCTTAAAGAATTTTTACCCCCTTTCTTTTCTATACAGAGTTTCCTTATCTTGTAATTTTTTTGTTTTTTGAAAGGAGGTCTGTCTCTGCCACTAGAATGTTTGCCCATGAATCCCGTGCTTGATTCAGTCCCTGGATATTAGTTGAAGGCACAAGCATGTTGGGTACTTCCTACCTTAACTTATTGAATCCTCACAATGCCCTATAAGGCAGATGTTGCTTGAATTCTGCCATCCCTCATCCATAATTCTGAAATCCAAAAAGCTCAGAAACCCAAAATGTTTTTCTTAAACTGGGTGCGACATCTGACTTGAACAGCTGTAAGGCTTTTCATGGTCTTTATCTCACTTGGTTTGAATGGTCATCCTGCCTTTGCAACAATGTTAATGTATCTGGTTTTGGGGGGCTGTCCAATGCCCCAGTGGGAGCACTGAGCAATACACTATTTGCTGGTTGTCTATTGCTGTGTAAAAAACGACTCCAAATGTTAGCAGCTTAAAACAATAAACATTTATTATGTCAGACAGCTTCTGTGGGCCAGGAATGTGGAAGTAGCTTAGCTGGGTGCTTCTGGCCCAGGGTTTCCCATGAGGTCGCGGTTAAGATGTGTGCTGGGGGTGGAGGATGTGGTCCCAAGGTAGCTCAATTACTATGGCAGGGAAGTTGATGCTAGCTACCGGCATGAAGTCTCATGTCCTCATCACATGGACCTCTTCACAGGGCTACTTGAGTGTCTTCATGATACGATGGGTGGCTTCCCCCCAGAGGGAATGATCTAAGAGAGGGTGAGGCAATGTCTTTTGTGACCCAGCTGCAGAAATCACTCCATCATTTCTGCAATATCCTCTTGCTTACACAGGTCAGCCCTATTCAGTGTGTCAGAAGGTGAAATCACAAGAGCATGAATCCCAGGAGTGGGATCCTTTCTGGATGTTGGCTACCCACCCCAATTATATGTACCTATCTCAAATCCAAAGATTCTGAATTTTGAAGTACATGTGATCCCCCGAATGTTAGATGAGAGACTGGGATGCCCATTTTACAGGTGAGAACCAGGTTTAAGGGCAGTTGAGTGACATGTGGGAGGTTACACTTACATCAATAGCAATGATGACTCACCTATCTCTAACAGCTCTGGGGCCAGTGCTACTTGGTTTTCTCCATCACTGCTCCAGCCAACAAGAGTGTGTCATTCCTAACCTTAGTCACGTGGACTGTGGGCTCGCAGGGGCAGGCACTCTGCACTCCATCCTCTAATCCCCACAGCACACCTATGGGGTAAGCGGGGCAACTGCCTTTGACCTTCCCTCTGCAGCGGAGGAAGTGTGAGCTGTCTTCGCTTATACTTGTCTGATTCTACCAGCCTGCGGGTGTCTCCCCGGGCTCAGCCCAAGCTTGGTATGGGTTACAAAAAGGGGAAAAAACGCCATGCTGCTCTCAGGGGATCTGGCGAGGAGGGCAGCTCTGGGCACGGGCCGGCAGAGGAGTCTGTGGGAGGGAACCTTTGAAAGATCACAGGTGTGCTTGGGCATCATTGCCGAGGACACTCAGACTTTGAAAAAGAAAATAGCCGTGGAGCCACGGAAAACCCCTCGGAGTTGGTCTGGGGAGCTAGGGGGAAGGAAAGGGATGGAGTAACAAGGACGGGAAAGGGCCAGCTCCCTCCTGCCTTCTGCCCTAAGAATAGTTCTTGCGACCTTAGAGAGGGGATGGGGGGTCTGAGCATGCTCAGTACCTCGCTGGGCTCAGCTCGTGGAAGGTCGCCGTTTTCCTGGTGCTCGGTGTGGCCAGCCGGCCTGCAGCCCGGGGATTCGGACCCACGCTCGGGGCTAACACTTGGGGTCATCTTTGGCCCCTTCTTTCCCTTCCATCAGTAACTACATCGCAGGCCGTTTGACCCCTCTCCTCGCCCGGGCCCGAGTCTCCGAAAGCTCCCCGACTCGAGGCGATGGGGCGGGTGGGACATGCCAGTCACCCGCGGGCGGAGAGGCCGCAGGCCCCGGGCGGGATAGGACTGGGGCGGGGCCACGTTCCCGGCGGCCGGCAGGGCCTGGCTTCTCGGCGGGGGGCGGGACCAAGCTCTCCGGGGGGGCGGGGCCTGGCCTTCCTGCGGGGGGGAGGGCCCGGGATCTCCGCGGGGGGCGGGGCGCGCCGGGAAAAGTTCCGGGAAGGTGGGCCTCCCGCCCAGACACGGCGCGGAAGTTGCCGGTGGCCTGTGCCCTGGTGGCCTGTGCCCTGCCGGCCAGGCCCGCAGCCATGTCGTCTGGGAACGCGGGGTCCGGCGGGCGGGAGGGCGCCCCGCGCGCTGCTGCTGCGCTCTGCGGCCTGTACCACGAGGCGGGGCAGCGGCTGAGGCGCCTGCAGGACCAGCTGGCCGCCCGGGACGTCCTCATAGCGCGCCTCCGCGCCCGTCTGGCCGCGCTCGAGGGGGACACGGCGCCGTCGCTCGTGGACGCGCTGCTGGAGCAGGTGGCGCGCTTCCGGGAGCAGCTGCGGCAGCGGGACGGCGGCGCCGCGGAGGCCGCGCTGCGCCAGGTGCGGGGCGTAAAGGGCACAGGCGGCGGAGGGGCCGCAAGGGGGCCGCGTGAGCCACGCTTCCTCGGCGTGCGGGGCCGCGTGCCCGCCGTGTCCCCGGAGTGTGTGCGCCCGTCGGGCGTGAGGGCTGTGTGGTCCGGTTGGGTCTGAGCGGTTTGTGTCTGGGGGGTTCTGGGCGGGTGCGCGCCGCGTTAGGCGTAAGGGCTGTGTGTCGTGTCGGGTCTGAGGGTGTGTGTCTGGGTTGTGTTCCGAGGGGTCTGCCCCCGCGTTGGGTCTGAGGGCTGTGTCTGCCTGTTTGAATTCTGAGGGGGTTGTGCGCTTGTGTTGGGTCTGACGAGTGTGTGCCTGTTGGGTTCTGAGGGGTCTGGCCCTTGTTGCGTTTGAAGGGTGTGCATTGCTGGCTCGGGTTCGCAGAGGTGTGTGTGCCAGTGCTCAGTCTGAAGGTTGTGTGTGGGCCTGTTGGTTCTGAGGGGTGTTTGTCCTTTCCGCTTATAAGGGAGGGGTGTCGAGTTGAATCTGAGGGGTGTGTGCGCGTGTTCGTGTGTGTGCGGTGTTACCATGTTGGGGCTGAGGGGTGTGCGTCCATATTGGTTATGAAGAGTGTGTTTGCTCCAACGCTGGGTCTGAGGGGTGGGTGCGGCCACGTTGGGTTCTTAGTTTTGCATGTGTCTGTGTTATTTCCGAGGTGTGTATTTGTGTGTTGGCTTCTGAGGGTCATGTGTGCCTGTGTAGGATCTGCTGGTTGTGTGTCCATGAAGGTTCAAGGAGCGTGTGTGCCCGTGTTGGGTTCTAGGGTATGCTTGCACCTATCTTGGGTTCTAAGGGGTCTGTGCACTTGTGTTAGTTAAGGGTTGTGTGTCATGTTGGTTCTGAGGGGTGTGTGTTTGGGTTATGTAGAGGGGTCTGCTCCCTTGTTGGCTTCTGAGGGTTGTGTCTGTCCGTGTTGGTTCTGAGGGGCATGTGTTTGTGTTGGTTCTGAAGGATGTGTGTTTGTGTTGAGTTCTGAGTGTTGTGTGGGCTCACGTTGGGTTCTGAGGGATGTGTGTGCCTGTGTGGGTGTGAGGCTTGTTTTGTCGTTGTTGGTTCTCAGGGGTATACCTGTCTGTTTTGGTTCTGAAGGCTGTGTATTTCTGTGTTGGTTCTGAGGAGTGTGTGTTTCTGAGTTGGGTTCTGGAGGGTGTGTCTGCCCTTTTCTGTTCTAGGGGGTTGTGCACCTAGACCTCAGGGTGGTTGCGCCCGCGTTGGCTCTGGGGTGTGTGTCATATCGGTTTCTGAATGATGTGCTCCCACGTTAGGTCTGAGAGCTGCGTCTTCCCGTGTTCAGTTCGGAGAGGTGTTTGTGCTTGTATGGATTCTAAAGGGTGTGTGTCTGTATTGGGTCTGAGTGGTGTGTGTCTGTGTTGATTCCGGATGTGTTTATCCCTATTGGGTCTGAGTTGTGTGTGTGTCCCTGTGTAGAGTCTGGGGCTGTGTCTGCTCCCATGGTGGGTTCTGAAGGGTGTGTTTCCCCAGTTGTGTTGAGGGGTGTGTGTATGTGTTGATTCTGAGGGTTATGTGCTCATTTTGGTTCTGAGGGCTGTGTGCCTGTGTTGTGTTTGAGGGTTATGTGTGTCCATGTTAACTCTAAGGGGTATGTGTTTGTGTTGGTTCTGAGGCATGTTTGTGTGTGTTGGAGTCTGAGGGGTGTGTGTGTTTGACTAGGGTCTGTGGGTTGTGTGTCTGTGTTGGTTCTGATGGGTGTATGTTCATGGTGGGTCTGAGGGATATGTGTGCTTGTTGGCATTGAGGATTGTGTTTCCTAGTTGGGTTCTGAGTGGTGTGTGTCCACTTTTGGTATAAAGGGTATTTATTTGTTCGTATTGGTTCTGAGGCGTGTGTGTGCCTGTGTTGGATCTGAGGGGTGTGTATCTCTGTTGGGTTGATGATGCCTATGTCGTGTCTGAGTGTGTGTTGCACATATTGGATCTCAAGTTTTTGCATCCGTGTTCGGTTGAGGAAAGTGTGCCGTGTTGGTTCTGAGGAGTGGAGTCCTTGTTGGTTCTCAGTGGTGTGTCTGTGTTGGGTGTTGAGGGGTGTGTGTCTGTGTTCGTTCTGAAGGGCGTCTGCATGTGTTGGGTTCTGAGCAGTGTGTTCCTGTATGAGTCTGAGGGGTGTGTGACCCGCTGGTTTCTGAAGGGTGTATGCCTCCATGTTGGGTTCTGAGTGGTGTGTGTGTGTGTGTGTGTGCACGCCTGTTTTGAGTTCTGAGGGTATGTATGCCTGTTTGGACTCTGAGAGGTGTGTATGTGTGTTGGGTTCTGAAGGTTGTCTGTCTCTGATGGTTTTGAGGGTTGTGTGTGTGCTGGTGTTAAAACTGATGGTTGTGTACCAGGTGAGTTCACAGGGGTCTGCTCCCATGTTGGGTAGGAGGGGAATGTGTGTCTGTGTTGGGTTGTGGCGTGTGTACCTGTGTGGTATATGAGGTGTGTGAGCACTTGAATTGGGTTCTGAAGGGTGTGTTCACCTGTGTTGGGTCTTCAGTTTGTGCCCATTTTGGGTTCTGAAGAATGTGTGTGCATGATCAGTTCTGAGGGGTCTGTTGCTGTGCTGGGTTTTGAAGAGTGTGAGTGCCTACATTGGGCTCTCAGGGGTGTGTGTGTGTCCATGCTGGGTCTGAAAGGTGTGTGTACCTTTCTGAGGGGTGTGCGCCTGTGTTGGGTCTTAGGGATGAGTGTGTATGTTATTTGTATTTGGAGCGTGTGTGCACCTGGAAGGTTCTGTGTATGTGTGTGTTCATGTTGAGTTCTGCATTGTGTGCGCAGACGTTGGGCCTGGGTGTGTGTGTAGGACATGCGTATAGGCTCCTGGTGTGTGTGTCTGAGTTGGGTTCTTGGGTGTGTTTGTGTTGTGTTGGGTTCAGGGCCACATGAGCCATAGTTATGTTCTGGATCTCTTTTAACCCCAGCTGTGAATGTGTCTTTCAGTAGTAACACTCCTGCTCTGCTGGGAGTGATGACAGAGTGGGAGCCTGCCAGAGTGTCTGATAATAGACTTAAATCCTTACTTTTTGACCTTCATATCCTTGTCAGCGATATTATGTCTATCTGTGTGAAATATTAAACACCCAGCTCAGGAGCGAGAGTAACAGTATTTTTCTACAACAGTTTGGAAGTGCCCCAAACATTTTGGTGAACTCTGGTCTATTATCCCATTCGGTGCATAGCTATTATCTGGGTTTTCCCAGGAAAGAAATTAGGCCTGCAAAAGACAATTTTCACTTCCAGGCTTGACCCTGCAGCCGGATTTTAGAGTGAAAAAGAGACATGCCTTTTTTTCTTTTAATAAAAGTAATTTTGAATATCGGAAAAATATCTGAAAAAAAAATCAAATAAAAGTAATTTTGAATATCTGAAAAATAGAGGAGAGAATAAAGAATAGAATAACCACCACAATCCCACCACAGAGAGATGACTACATGGCATAATCTCTTGGCATGCCTCTTCCCTGTCTTTCCTTTAACCATAGGGTATGTATATACTTGGCGTGTTTGAGTTCAAGCTGTCTATACAGTTTTACTTAATATCATGTCAATATTTTCTTATCTGCATCATTTTAAATGCCTTTAGAAGCCAGATGTCTTCCTCGCTCCAGCTCTCTCCCTTTTCCTGGGCAAGGTGGATTATTACTCATCAGGGCAGAAGGAAGTCACCTGGTCTGCACCACTGATCTTAGTGTCACGGACACCAGGAGCCATAGATGAGTGTAGATTGGGGTCCAGAGCACATGCTACCCAGAACGGGACTCTGCTTGCAGTCTGGTGGCCATTGGTGCTCAGTTGACATGTGTCCCCAGCATCCTGTGGCCCCAGAGCCTCTAACCAAAACCCAGACAGAGTCAGGTCTGTAATCCTAGTACTTTCAGTGTAGGTTTTTTTTGGTCTGCGTTGGGTTTTTGTTGCTGCGCGCGGGCTTTTTCTGGTTGTGGCGAGCGGGGGCTACTCTTCGTTGTGGTGCGCGGGCTTCACATTGCAGTGGCCTCTCTTGTTGCGGAGCACGGGGTCTAGGAGTGTGGGCCTCAGTAGTTGCAGCATGCGGGTTTAGTAGTTGCGGCATGCGGGCCGTAGAGCGTGCAGGCTTCAGTAGTTGTGGCTCATGGGCTCCAGAGCGCTGGCTCAGTAGTTGTGGCGCACGGGCTTAGTTGCTCCGCGGCATTTGGGATCTTCCCGGACTAGGGCTTGAACCAGTGTCCCCTGCATTAGCAGGCAGATTCCTAACCACTGCACCACCAGGGAAGTCCCTCAATGTAAGTTTTGTTTTAGGATTTTGAATTATTTCAGGAGCAATTTAATGATCTGATATCTTATGCAATTAAATATTTGTTGCTTACCCCTACATCTTTCTGGGGTTGGTCAGAGAACCTGGGGAAGAATGGAGAGGTTTATCACCTCCCAGAGGCCCTGGATTCATTGAAGTAGCCGTGCAGAGTGAAAACAATGAGAGGAATTGGTCAACAGGTTGGTCTCATCAGTGGCCATGTCAGCCAGCTGGTTAGGAGCAGGGACCCTGGATTGGTGAGGACTGAGGGCTCCCAAAGAGGATGCTGAGGCTCACAGGTGTGGATGGACTGCCAGGTGACCAGTGCATCTGTGGCCAAGGTGTAGCCAGTGTGTGATGGGACCAGATCAGTCTTGAGAATTCTGGTCTTTTTTGCCACCACAGTGGGACTCAAGACCTTGCCTTATTTGTAACATGAGACTCTGCAAAGCTCTTCCAGTTAAGATTTTCTGGAATAATAGCACTGATTTGTTGTGCAGGCTGTAACTGCTCAACCCCATCTCATCACTGCCTTGGGGACTAGCCTCATGGACCCTGCTTGGTCCTGATATAGCAACTTGTGGCTTTTCTTTCCCTATTCTGCCATGCTCTCTGTAAGTGGAACAGCATACACTCTTTACAGTAGGTTATATTAGGTTTTGTGTGTGTGTGTGTGTGTATTGTGTGTTTATTGTGTGTTTGTTTTTACCATCTATCGTCATACCTCTTTTGATCTTGTGCAACTGAAACTCTATATCATTAAACATAATTCCCCACCTCCCTACTTTGTCCCCTACCGACCCCTCCCCCCCCCACTGGCAAGCACCATTTTACTTTCTGTCTCTATGATTTTGACTACTGTAGATACCTCCTATAAGTAGAATAATGAAGTATTTGTCTTTTTGTGACTGGTTTATTTCACTTAGCATGATATCCTCAGGGTTCATCCATATTGTAACATATGTCAGCATTTCCTTCCTTTTTGAGGCTGAAGAATACTCCATTATAGGTATATACCACATTATAGGTATATAATGTCCATTATAGGTATATACCACATTATAGGTATATAATGTCCATTATAGGTATATACCACATTTTGCTTATCTACTCATCTGTTGATGGACACTTGGGTTGCTTCCATGTTTTAGCTCTTATGAATATCACTGCTGCTATGAACATAGGTGTGCAAATATCTCTTCGAGATCGTGCTTTCAACTCTTTTGGGTATATACCCAGAAGTGGAATTGCTGGATTATATAATAATTCTATTTTTAATTTTTTGAGGGGCTTCCATTCTGTTTTTCCACAATGGCTGCACCACTTTACATTCCCACCGACAGTGCACAAGGGTTCAAATTTCTCCACATCCTCACCAATATTGTTATTTTCCGTGTTTTTGATAGTAGGCATCCTAATAGGTGCGTGCTAATTTAGTACAAAATGATTGTAGTTTTGATTTGCAATTCCCTATAATGATTAGTGATGTTGAGCATCAATTCATGTGCTTACTGGCCATTTGTATATCTTCTTTGAAGAAATGTCAAGTCCTTTGTCCATTTTTGAATTGGGTTATTTTGTTGTTGAATTTTATGAGTACTCTACATTCTGGATACTAATTCTTTTTTTTTTTTTTTGCGGTACACGGGCCTCTAGCTGTTGTGGCCTCTCCCGTTGCGGAGCACAGGCTCTGGACGTGCAGGCTCAGTGGGCCCAGCCGCTCCGTGGCATGTGGGATATTCCTGGACCGGGGCACGAACCTGTGTCCCCTGCATCGGCAGGCGGACTCTCAACCACTGCGCCACCAGGGAAGCCCTGGATACTAATTCTTATCAGATATATGATTTGTAAATATTTTATCTCATTCTGTAGGTTGCCTTTTTACTTTTACTTGTCTTTTGATGTGCAAAATTTTCATTTTTATTTTCATTAAAAAAAATTCCAATTTGTTTACTTTTTCTTTTGTTACCTGTGCCTTGGGTGCCATATCCAAGAAATCACTGCCAAATCCTGTGTTATGAAGCTTTTGCCCTATGTTTCTTCTAGAAGTTTTATAGTTTTAGGTCTTATGTTTAAGTCTTGGATCCATTTTGAGGTAATTTTCATGTATGGTTTAGATAAGGGTCCAACTTCATTCTTTTGCATGTAGATACCCAGTTTTCCCAGCACCGTTTTTTAAAAAGACTGTCCTTTCCTCACTGAATCATCTTAGTACCCTTGTCAAAACCATTTGACTATCTGTGCAAGGGTTTATTTCTGGGCTCTCTATTCTGTCTCTTTGGTCTGTATGTTTGTCTTTATGTCAGTGCCACAGTGTTTTGATTATTGTGGCTTTGTAGAAGTTTTGAAATTAGGAAATGTGAGTCCTTCAGCTTTGTTCTTTTTTTTTGTTTTTTTTTCTTCTAAGATTGTTTTGGCTATTTGGGGTCCCTTGAGATTCCATATGAATTTTAGGATGGGTTCTTCTATTTCTGCAAAAAAAAAATTGAGCTTTTGTTTTGTTTTTGTTTTTTGGGGCTTTTTTTTGGCTGCACTGCACAGCCTGTGGGATCTTAGTTCCCCAACCGGGGATTGAACCTGGGCCACGGCAGTGAAAACACCAAGTCCTAACCACTGGACCACCAGAGAATTCCCTGGGATTTTGATAGGGATTGCATTGACTTTGTAGATCACTTTGAATAATATTGACATCCTAACAATATTAAGTTTTCCAATTGTGAACATGGGCTATGTTTCTATTTATTTATGTTTTCTTTAATTTCTTTTAGTAGTATTTCATAGTTTTCATTGTACGAGTCTTTCACCTCCTTGATTAAATTTATTCTTTTTGATGCTATTGTAAGTAGAATTGTTTTTATAATTTCTTTTGCAGATTCTTCATTGTTAGTGTATAGAAATACAGCTGTTTTTCATGTGTTGATTTGTATTCTGCTCAATTGCAGAATTCATTTATTCTCTCCAACAGGTTTGTGTGTGTGTGTGTGTGTGTGTGTGTGTGTGTGTGTGTGTAATCTTAAGAGTTTTCTACGTGTAAGAGCATATCATCTGAAAACAGATACCATTTTACTTCCTTTCTTATTTGGATGTGTTTTATTTCTTTTTCTTGCCTAATTGCTCTGGCTAGAACTTCCAGGGCTATGTTGAATAGAAATGATGAAAGCCAATATCCTTTTCTTGTTCTTTTTTTTTTTCCCAGCCGCGCCATGCAGGGTCTTAGTTCCCTGACCAGGGATTGAACCCATGCCCCCTCCAGTGGAAGTCCTCCTTGTCTTGTTCTTGATCTTAGAGGAAAAGCTTTCAGTCTTTTACCACAGGGTATGATATTTGCTATGGGTTTTTCATATGGCTTTTGTTATGTGGAGGTAGTTTACTTCTGTTCCTAGTTTGTTGTGTGTTTTTATTATGAAAAAGTGTTGAATTTTGTCAAATGCCTTTCTGCATCAATTGATATGATCATGTGTTTTTCCCCCTTCATTCTATTAATGTAGTGTATTACACTGAACAGTCCTTCCCTTCCTTTTTTTTTTTTTTTTGATGAAATATGTTTGTGAACTTAACCACAGCAGAGTAGTATATTACCTAAATCTATGTGGAACAAATCTGGTGAAAATTTTTCTGATTAAAAAAGTTTAATAATATCATTTTCATTTCATTCCAAGGGATTGATGCTGAGTCATAGAAAACAAACATCAAACACATAATTGTGCTTCATGTCCCTCAAAAGGCCTCATTCTCATATCATTATTGTTTACTAGATATTTATCAACAATTATCTAATTGTCTTCAGATATTAGAAGTGAGACTTAATGATAAAGTTAGGAATGTCAAGAACATGTCAAGATCAATTCAAGGCCTATCATACATAATGAAACTGATGCTCAAGAACTGCCTAGTCACTTTGCTAAAATTGGTCTCTGAACCTTCTACACGGCTGCCCAGAAGATAAATATGCTGCACCTCTTATTCTTTTAAAAAGCCAAGAATAACCTTAGTCATGTGTTTAGTATTACCTTTTCACTATCTGTAAGAAGAAACCATGATGAAGCTTGCTAAAATTTTCTTGTGAGAAGTTCACAGGGATTTGTAGAACTACTTTGGGTAACAAAACTGGCTCTTTATTAGGCACCAATGAAAAGCAAATATTACATTGAATGTTGAAAAACTGTGCACTTAAATCTGGTTCTGCCACTTTCTTAGCTATTTTAATTTGGGCAAGTCATTTAGTATTCTAGTTTTGTCATCAGTAAAACTGAAGTAATAATACCTAGCTCATAGGGCTATTTATTCATTCATTCAGCCAATAGTTATTTGTTGAATGCCTATTGTATGCCAGATGTTTTGGTAGGCCCTGGAAATGCAGAAAGGATTGAGAAAGGCAGATTCCTATCTTTATGAAGCTTATATCTTAATTGAGAAAATAGACATTGGAGAAATAATCAATTGCCTTTGTGGAAAATGCGACATAGAACAGATATATGGGATATTGTGAGTTTTCTATTGTGAGGAACACATGATTTGACATGTATATATGTATATATATAATAATCTCATACACATAATTGGGACCCAGAAGATGTGAATGTCATCTACCATAGCCACTCAGGTGTTTATTTACTGAGCTTGCATTTATTGGGCGTGTTCTGTATGTAAGGGGAATATGTATAAGCAGGCATCATGGGTTATATTTTTCCATTTCTCCCAATATGTATAGTACATTCATTTCACAATGATGTGTACATTATCAGGGTTGCACCAGTAGCAGTGTTAATCTATAGCAGTGTTAATTCAGTGTAATTAGAGTGAGGAGTGCGTAGAGAATAACACAGGAAGTGGCTATAAAATTAGATTGGGGGCAAATTTTGATGGCCTTTACTACCTTATAAAGTTGTTAATTGCACATTCTATTAACCACTAGGCTAGGGGAATGCAAAGATGATCAATATCCAATTCTTGCCCTCAAATTGTGGAATCATACATGGACATACATGATCACTGCTTAAAGCAAGTTGTAAAAGTGATGGAGGGATGTGTAGTGGGGAAATACTGAACATAGTATAAGTATGGAACTAAGCCAACTTAAGTCTCCAAATCAGAACACCGGTATCATAGTGTCAACTGCTATTTTTTTTCCTTTAGATATAATTGACATATAACATTATATTAGTTTTAAGTGTACAGCACAATGATTCAATATTTGTATATATTGTGAAATGACTACCACAATAAGTCTAGTTAACATCCATTGATCATGTTTTGTATGTTTAACCACCCTTGCAGTCTGTGAAAAAAATCCCACTTGTTCATGGTGTATAATCTTTTTAATATGCCGTTGAATTTGCCTGTTAGTATTTCATTGAGAATTTTTGCATCAACATTCATAAGGGATATTGGTCTGTAGTTTTGTTGTAGTGTCTTTGCACTTGATCTTAGCCAAAAGGCCGAGAAGCGATTGTTGTAGTGTCTTTGTCTGGCTTTGGTATCAGGGTAATGCTGGCCTCATAGAATGAGTTAGGAAGTGTTCCTTCCTCTTCAGTTTTGTTGGAACAGCTTAGGAAGAATTGGTATTAATTCTTCTTTAAATGTTTGATAGAATTCACCGGTGAAGCCATCAGTTCCAGGACTTGTTGTTGGGAGATTTTTAATTAGTGATGCAATTTCCTTACTAGTTAGAGGTCTTTTCAGTTTTTATATTTCCCTGTGATTTGGTCTTGGTAGGTGTTATGTTTCTATGAATTTGTTTCATCCAGGTTATCCAATTTGCTGGTGTACAGTTGTTCATAGTACTCATTTTATAAGCATTTTTATTTTTGTAGAATTGTCAGTAATGTCTCTACTTGCATTTCTTTTTCTTTTTCTTTTTTTTTTGGCCATGCCACGTGGCTTGTGGGATCTTAGTTCCCTGACCAGGGATTGAACCTGGGCCCTGGGCAGTGAAAGCGTGGAGTTCTAACCTCTGGACTGCCAGGGAATTCCCTCTACTTGCATTTCTGATTTTAGTAATTTGAACTTTCTTTTCGTAGTCTGTCTAGCTAAAGGTTTATCCATTTTGCTGATCTTTTTGAAGAACCAACTTTTGGTTTCATCAATTTCTCTAATAGTTTTTCTGTTCTCTATTTCATTTGTCTCTGCTCAAATCTTTATTCTTCCTCCCTTTTGCTAGCTTTGAGTTTAGTTTTTTCTTCTTTTTCTAGTTTCTTAAGTTGTAAAGTTAGGTTGATGATTGGAGATTTTTCTTGTTTTTAAATGTAAGTTTTATATCATTAGATTTCCCCCTTAACACTGCTTTCACTGGATCCTGCAAGTTTTGGTATGCTGTGTTTTCACTTTAAGTATTTGCCTTTAAATATTTTCTAATTTCCTTGTGATTTCTTCTTTGATCCATTGGTTTAAGAGTGTGTTTTCTAATTTCCACAGTTTTGTGAATGTTCCTTTTACTTCTGTTGTTGATTTCTGACTTCATCCTGTTGTGGTTGGGGAGGAGATACTTTGTGTGATGTCAGTCTTTTAAAATCTGTTGAGACTTAATATGTAACCTAACACATGGTCTATCCTGGAAAATGTCCCATGTGCATTTGAGAAGAATGTGTATGTTGTTGGGTAGAGTGTTCTGTAGATGTCTGTTAGATCTAGTTGATTTATTGTGTTAAGTTCTCAATTTCCTTACGTATATTCTGTTTGGTTGTTCTATCATTGAGAGTAGGGTTTTGAGGTCTCCAGCTATTATTGTAGGATTGTCTATTTCTCCCTTCAGTTCTGTCAGTTTTTGCTTCATATATTTTGCCTGTCTGTTATTAGGTACATCAGTGTATATAATTGTTATATTTTTTTGCTGTATTAAAACTTTTATTAATGTATAACATCCTTTTTTGTCTCTTGTAGCCTTTTTTGAAAAAAAGTCTCTTTTGTCTGATATTAGTATAGCTACTCCTGTTCGCTTTAGTTACTAATTGCATGGAATGTAAATATTTTTCCATCCTTCTACTTTCTTTTTTTTTTAATTTTTAAAATTTTATCTTTGGCTGCATTGGGTCTTCATTGCTGCACGTGGGCTTTCTCTAGTTGTGGTGAGCAGGGGCTACTCTTCGTTGCAGTGCGTGGCCTTCTCATTGCGGTGGCTTCTCTTGTTGTGGAGCATGGGCTCTAGGTGCATGGGCTTCAGTAGTTGTAGCTTGCAGGCTTCAGAGCTCAGGCTCAGTAGTCGTGGCACATGGGCTTAGTTGCTCCGCAGCATGTGGGATCTTCCTGGATCAGGGATCAAACCCACGTCTCCTGCATTGGCAGGAGGATTCTTGACCACTGCGCCACCAGGGAAGTCCCCATCCTTTTACTTTCAATCTATATATGTCTTTGGATCTAAAGTGAGTCTCTTGTATATAGCATGTAGTTGGATCATATGCTTATATCCATACTGCCAATCTCTTTTAATTGGAGATTTTAATCCATTTACATTTAAAGTAATTACTGATATGGATGAAATACTTGTTATTTAGCTATTTGTTTTCTGTGTACCTTATAACTTTTTTTGTTTCTCATTTTCTGCATTACTATCTCTTATGTTTGATTTTTTAAAATTGTGAAATATTTAAATTCCTTTCTTGTTTTTTTGTGGGTATATTCTGTAACTATTTTCTTTGTGTTTACCATGCGAATTACGTTTAACATCCGAAAGTTGTAACACTCTAATTTGAATTTATACCAGCTTAACTTCAATAACATACAAAACCCCTGCTCCCTTATAGCTAAACCCCACCCCTTTTGGTTGTTGATGTCACAGAATTAAATCATACATTGTGTGCCCTCAAACATAAATTAATCTTTTAAATGCCTTAGTCTCCTAAATTATGTAGGAAATAACGTGTGGAGTTACAAATCAAACTTACAGTAATACTAACTTGTAGACTAATAATTAAAAAAATATTTATATTAGCCTCTTAAATCATGTGGAAAACAAAAAAAAAGAGTTATAAACTGTTGTTACAATAATACTAGCTTTTATAACTTCCCATGTCTTTACCTTTATTGACATTTTTATTTCTTCATATAGCTTTGAGTTAGTGTCATTTCATTTCACTCTACAGGACTCCCTTGAGCATTTCTTGTAGGGCAGGTCTAGTGGTAACAAACTCCCTCAGCTTTGGTTTATGTGGGAATGTCTTAATTTCTCCCTTGTTTTTGAAAGACAGTTTTGCTGGATATAGGATTCTTTCTTTCTTTCTTTCTTTCTTTCTTTCTTTCTTTTCTTTCTTTCCTTTCTTCCTTTCCTTCCTTCCTTCCTTTCTTTCCTTTCTATTCTTTCTTTCCTTATTTTTGGCTGTGTTGGGTCTTCGTTTCTGTGCGAGGGCTTTCTCTAGTTGTGGCAAGCAGGGGCCACTCTTAATCACGGTGCACAGGCCTCTCACTGTTGCGGCCTCTCTTGTTGCGGAGCACAGGCTCCAGACGTGCAGGCTCAGTAGTTGTGGCTCACGGGCCCAGTTGCTCTGCGGCATGTGGGATCTTCCCAGACCAGGGCTTGAACCCGTATCCCCTGCATTGGCAGGCAGATTCTCAACCACTGTGCCACCAGGGAAGCCCTGGATATAGGATTCTTGGTTGACAGTTTTTTTTCTTTTTTAAAGTATTTATTTATTTATTTATTTATATTTATTTAGTTATTTGGCTGCATCAGGTCTTAGTTGGAGCACGTGGGATCTTTGTTGCAGCATGCAGGATCTTTTGTTGCAGTGCATGGGCTTCTGTAGTTGTGACGTGCAGGCTTCTCTAGTTGCGACGTGCGGGCTTCTCTAGTTGCAGCACGTGGGCTTCTCCCTAGTTGTGGTGCACGGGCTCCAGAGTGCATGGGCTCAGTAGTTGTGGCACATGGCATCTCCAGTTGTGGCACGTGGGCTCTAGAGTGCGTGGGCTCAGTAGTTGCTGCGCATGGGCTTAGTTGCCCCATGGCATGTTGGATCTTAGTCCCCTGACCAGGGATTGAATCTGCATCCCCTGCATTGGAAGGCAGATTCTTAACCACTGGACCACTAGGGAGGTCCCCAGCTGTTTTTTTTCTTTTAGCACTTGAATATATAGGCCCACTGCCTCTGGCTTCCAAAGTGTCTGATGAGAAATCTGCTAATAATCGTATTAAGGATCTCTTCTATGTGACATGTTGCTTCTCTCTTGCTTCTTTCAAGATTCCTCTTTTTATCTTTTGCTTCCTAAAGTTTGATTATAATGTGTCTTGGTCTTTTTGACTTCATCGTACTTGGAGTTTATTGAGCTTCTTGGATGTTTAGATTCATGTCTTTCATCACATTTGGGAAGTTTTCAACCATTATTTCTTACTTACTTATTTATTTCTGTGTTGTGTCTTCATTGCAGTGCATGGGCTTCTCATTGCTGTGGCTTCTCTTGTTGTGGTGCACAGGCTCTAGGCACATGGACTCAGTAGTTGTGGCTCACAGGCTCTAGAGCGCAGGCTCAGTAGTTGTGGCGCATGGGCTTAGTTGCTCTGCGGCATGTGGGATCTTCCCGGACCAGGGCTTGAACCTGTGTCCCCTGTATTGGCAGACGGATTCTTAACCACTGCACCACCAGGGAAGCCCTAGCCATTATTTCTTCAAGTATTCTTTCTACCCCTTTCTCGCTTCTCCTTCTGGGACTTCCACAATACGTATGTTAGTCTGCTTAATGGTGTCCCACAGGACCCTTAGGCTCTGTTTACTTTCCTTGAATCTTGATAATTTTCATTGTCCTGTTTTCAAGTTTGCTGATTCTTCTCCTGATCAAATCTGCCTTTGAGTACCTCCAGTGAATTTTAAAATTTCAGTTAATGTACTTTTTAGTTCCACAATTTTTTTGGTTTCTTTTTAGGTTTTCTGTTTCTTTATTCGTATTTCCATTTTATTCCTACATTGCTTTCTTGACTTTCTCCATATCTTCTTTTAGTATATTGAGCATCTTTAACATGGTTGTTTTAGAGTCCTTGTCTAGAAGATCCACCATCAGGTCTTTTTCAGGGACAGCTTCTGTTGATTTATTTTTTCCTTTGAATGGGCCATATTTTCCTGTGTCTTTGAGTGCCTTTTTTGTTGTTGCTGTTTAAAACTGGACATTTGGGGGCTTACCTGGTGGTGCAGTGGTTGAGAATCTGCCTGCTAATGCAGGGGACATCGGTTCGAGCCCTGGTCTGGGAGGATCCCACATATCGTGGAGCAACTAGGCCCATGAGGCACAACTACTGAGCCTGCGCGTCTGGAGCCTGTGCTCCGCAACAAGAGAGGCCGCAATAGTGAGAGACCTGCGCACTGCGATGAAGAGTGGCTCCCGCTTGTCACAACTAGAGAAAGCCCTCGTACAGAAACGAAGACCCAACACAGCAAAAATAAATAAATTAATTAATAAACTCCTACCCCCAACATCTAAAATAAATAAATAAATAAAACTGGACGTTTGGATCTAATAATGTGGTATCTCTGGAAATCAGATTACTCTCCTTGCCTAGGATTTGCTGTTTTTGTTTTTCTTTGGTTGTTGTATATTGTCTCTGTACCAAGGATCAGCCTGAGGCATAAATTAAGGTTTTCTCAGCCTGTAACTGGGAATGTGTGGTCACTTTCAAGTTTTCCCCTTTTATGTAGTTGCTTTTGAATATCATAATCTTTAATGTCTGGCTCCCTAAAGCAGAAAAAGAAAAATTAAAAGGGGAAGGAAAGGGCACTGGCCCTTTAAATCCCGTAGCACTTCAGCTGGAGGGGGAGGGTCCTGTAGCAATGGGGGAGGTGCAACAATGGCCGCCTGCCTGTTTGGCTGCATCTCTGTGATCAGAAGCAGGACACAGTGGTCAGAGCACAGATACCCAGTATTTGGAGGACAGGGTCTTTTTTGCCCACCTTGGCTCCTGCAAGCTGTGTGCAGGCTGTTCCAGAAACAGGTGTATGGCCTCCAGTGGCATGGCTAGGGGTGGGATGGGTAGCTACTATTGTAGGAAGAGCTGAAATTGACTGAAATTAACCTCAATTTACTGTCCAAGTGCTTATATGGAAGTTGCAAGTCTTTAGGACTTGTGATCCAAAATAGTCACACTAGACAGATTTCTGCCATTGCACTGTTTTTCAGGTGAGGAGAAGATTCCCGGTGCTCCCTCCTCTGCCATATTCCCAGAACCTTCCAGGCTGTGCTCATTTTTGTCCGTACCTGTTTGCCTGCTCCCCCCTGCACTCTTCCAGTGGGAAGGAGGTGTGCTGCGTCCTCATCAGTGCCTCCCCTGGTACATCTTCAGTGCATGGCACTTGTGGTGAAGGCCCAGTGAACTGACTTTTCTTAAATTCCCTGCTTGCTCCTGTTATCTCACTCCCCCTTCAGCTGCTGGTTTCAAGGTAACCATGGGCTGGGCTGCATTCTGCACATGGCCAGCCACTGAGGGCTGCCCAGGAAGGAGAGAGAAGAGGACTGTGCTGGGCTGGATAGTGTCTCCCCCAAATTCCTTTCCACCTGGAACCTGTGATTATGAGCTTATTTGGAAGTAGGGTCTTTGCAGGGGTGATAAATTGAAATGAAGCCATATTGGCCTGGGTGGACCCTAATCCAGTGACTGGTGTCCGTATAAGACAGCCATATGAAGATGGGGGCAGAGACTGGAGTGAGGCATCTACAAGCCGAGGGTTACCAGCAACCCGCAGAAGCTGGAAGAGATGAGGAAGCATTCTTCCCTAGAGTCCCGGAAGGCACGTGGCCTGCTGACACCTGGATTTTGGACCTCTAGCCTGTGAGAGGATACATTTCTGTTGTTTTAAGTTACCTAGTTTGTGGACTTTGTTATGGCAGCCCGAGCAGACTAATAAAGGGATGAAGTCCAAGAGGCTATGCCTCCTTTTTTTTTTTTTTTTTTCTTCAGTACGCGGGCCTCTCTCTGCTGTGGCCTCTCCCGTTGCGGAGCACAGGCTCCGGACGTGTGGGCTCAGCGGCCATGGCTCACGGGCCCAGCCACTCCGCGGCATGTGGGATCTTCCCGGACCGGGGCACGAACCCATGTCCGCTCCATTGGCAGGCGGACTCTCAACCACTGCGCCACCAGGGAAGCCCTACGCCTCTTATTTTTAAGGTTGATCCACAAGACTATTAATAGAATTCCTCACACTTTTGTATCCTGAGAATGGAGCCATGGGAGTTTAGGTCCCAGTGACAGGGTCTCCGAGGGGTCATTGGCCATTTGCTGACTTCTGTGCATCACGTCTGTGTGTGTAATGCCGGGATTCTAGGACAGGCCTTGCTTTTTGACAACAGTGGTCTATGTTCTGTATCCTAAGAACTGTTACTGATTGGACAAGGGCACTTAGCCAGATGAGCCATTATGTGTCTCTCCAACTTCAGAGCAAGCAACGAGTGCCCAAAACTGGGGGCTCCAGGGGTCCTGGGGCCTCTTACACTGCGGTGGGGAGGGCAGGTCAGGCAGCCCTTTTCAGGGGTGGGTTGCCCTACAGTGCAGTGCACCGCCTCCCGGTGGTCTTACCTTTGTTTCTCTACCTCTGGCAGCTTCCCAGCGGTGAGGGAAAAAGCCAGCCCCAAGTATGGTATATGTTGTCACCCAGCAAGTCTCCACGAGAGCCAGATCATTTCTAAAGTGGTGTTTGAAAGGAGGTTTTTAAGACAGACAATAAGGGCCTGTGAGTCCTTCCGATTCAACTAATCTCACCACCAGAGTCAGCTGCGTGTTTGTGGTTTTCAGTCTCTGTGTTGTAAACAGGTTGAGAACAGGGCCCAGGTCCTGGCCATTGTACCCCCCAGTCTTCTTCTCAGACATTTACTGGGGATCCTCATGGGGCTGGGCTGGACCCAGGGCTGGGGTGTGGCGACGAGAGAGTGTGTCCTTGGGAAGCTCCATGAGCCCCCGAAGCCCGGGGACCTTCTGCCCCATTGTTTCTCTTCCTGTGTCCGTTTGACCAGCAAGGAAAGATGCTCGGAAATCAGGTGTTGTTTGAAGTCCCCCAGCCTCAGAGGGTGCGAGGGAGCTGTGGTAGGTGGAGGTGTCGAGGCTGGGGTGCCACTGCCTCCTTACCTGGGCACTCCAGCAGCCACCTGGATCCCGTGAGCCTCAGTTTGCCCATCTGTGGGATGGGAGACATGATAGCAGCTGTCTCGTAGGATGTATGGAGACTGCATGGTTGGTGCATTTGCTGCTGCTGTTGTCAGTGCAGTTATCTTAGGGACTTAGAAGTCTGTGAAATGTATGATTCCATGGGAGACCAGCCTTCACTGGTATTACAGACTTTCTATCTGTGTTTGTATTGTACGTATTTGTATATATATTGATACCTCTTCTGTATGCATAACATGTATTTACTCTGAATACACTTCAGTGTCAGATAAAGACAAGGATAGAGACGTTTCTCTGTTGCGCTGTTGAAATCACAGCTTTTTTTTTTCGCGGTACGCGGGCTTCTCACTGTTGTGGCCTCTCCCGTTGCGGAGCACAGGCTCCGGACGCGCAGGCTCAGCGGCCATGGCTCACGGGCCTAGCCGCTCTGCGGCATGTGGGATCTTCCCAGACCGGGGCTCGAACCCATGTCCCCTGCATCAGCAGGCAGACTCCCAACCAATGCGCCACCAGGGAAGCCCTGAAATCACAGCTTTTGATTTGAATAGCTCTAAAATGTAATGAAAGTCCATTCTCAGGGCAGGTCTCTCTTTACCATCCGTGTCTGCTCCGGGTACACTTCTGAGCCACTGTGGAGGGTGACTAGGTCCAGCTCGGGGGAGTGTGGCAGGTCTGTCCCACCAGTAGTGACAAGGCCACCCCAGAGCTGTGATGCAGGCAGGGGAAGACGAGTCCAGGCGACGGGTGGGCCGTGGCGGGCCTGGCATCTGTGACACTGTGGAGGGAGGGGCTCCTGCTGCATTTTCCACGGTAAAGACGTGGGACAGGGGCCTTGACCAGCTGGCACTGCCTTCAAAAGCGGCCAGTTTTT
Source organism: Hyperoodon ampullatus (assembly GCF_949752795.1). Taxonomy (NCBI): domain Eukaryota; kingdom Metazoa; phylum Chordata; class Mammalia; order Artiodactyla; family Ziphiidae; genus Hyperoodon; species Hyperoodon ampullatus. The sequence goes on along the minus strand of NC_136914.1, from coordinate 126,203,264 downwards.
AAAGAGAACAAATAAATCCAAGGCCAGGAAACAATCAGCAGTGAGAGCCTGAGCTTTCGTTGGGGTTTGGCGTTCTTTTTCCTGTTTATAGTATTTTATGCTAAAAAGGCTGTAGTTGGTTCTCAGCTGTGTAAATGCCCCATCGCACTGTCTGGACGTGGCTTCACCCAGACCAAGTGACTTGGCACCAGCCGGCAGCCCCAGCTATGTGGACAGGCTCAGAAGGCCATGCGTGGTGGCCCCCAGCACCCCCTTCCCAGTCCTGCAGGTGCAGCCTGGTGCTGAAGGGCCATCTGCTGGGAGGAGGTATGGATGCCGACTGGCCAGCTTGCAGAGAGAGGCCTCTTCTCCTCCTTTGGTTCAGGGGTGAGGTCGTCGGGGCCAAAAGGTGGAAAAATGAAAGTAATGACCTTCCAAGAGTGGATCTCACCTGGCTTGGCTGGCACCCCTGAGACTGTGACATCTGTGAGTCGAGGGCAGGGAGGTGTGATGGCGTGATGCCAACGCCACACGCCTTGGGGCGGAAGTCCCAGTTGACGGGCTCATTCCCAGTGATGTGTCACACCCGTCGTCACCAGTCCTGCTACTTCTTCCGCACTTGGTGGTGGACGTTTCCCACTTGCCGGGGCCTGACCTCCTCATCTCCCCGCCGCCCTCACGGCCTGCCTCGCCATCTGCCAGGCCTCTGCTCTTTCCTGTTTTGAGTCCCTGTTGCGAAGTGCAGATCTAGAGCAGCCTCTTCCTCTAGGCCTTTGCTAAGAGAGCCGAACCGGTCATTCTAACTGCAGTTTTTCTTCTTTCCTCTCTTTCTGTTCATTTCTAGAGCGAAGTCCAAGGAAAATGGGAAGGAGAGGACTCTTAAACATTCCCTGAGGGAATTCCCTGGGGGGTGTCCAGTGGTTAGGACCCGGCGCTTTCACTGCTAAGGGCCTGGGTTCGATCCCTGGTTGGGGAACTAAGATCCTGCAAGCCACGCAGTGCGGCCAAAAAAAAAATTTTTTTTTCCTGAGAGAGGGCGAGGTTTCCAGAATGTTTTCTGGGTCACCTGGTTGGAGTGATTTGGTCACATGCTGGGCTTATCCATGGATTGGTTATCACAGGTGCACGGGGTGTCTGCGTGCAGGAGCGCGGGGAGCAGCCCTTGCCTCGTGGATGTGCGCGGGCCCAGGGAGCCAGGCTGGGACCCGGAGACTGGCTGTGTTCCTGAGGTCCACCACTTATTGTTTTATTAATTTATTTTGTTGAGGTATAGTTGATTTACAATGTTGCATTAATTTCTACTATACAGCAAAGTGATTCAGTGACACACACACACACGTACATACATACATTCTTTTTTGTATTCTCTTTCATTACGGTTTGTCACAGGATATTGAATATAGTTCCCTGTGCTATCCAGTAGGACCTGGTCGTTTACCCATTCTCTATATAATAATGTGCACCTGCTAACCCCAAACTCCCAATCCATCCCTCCCCCTTGGCCACCACAAGTCTGCTCTCTATGTCTGTGGGTCTGTTTCTGTTTCGTAGATAAGTTCATTTGTGCCACATTTTAGATTCCACATATAAAGTGATACGATACGGTATTTGTCTTTCTCTTTCTGACTTTATTTACTATGATAATCGCTAGGTCCATCCCACCAATTACTTCTTAACCCCAGTATTAAACACAATCCCAGCCATGTGACTTCTGGGCATTTATCCCGTGGCTGTATTTGCATAAGGGCACAAGGAAGCAGCCACATGTCTCCCAGCTGGAGGTGTGTGTTCAGTAAATCTGGAATCTGTCGTGAAGCTCCAGGCTGTGGCTGAAAAGAACAAGGCAGGTTCTGTGCTGCTGTGGAATAAGGTATATTGTGCTAAGGAGGAAAAAAGCAAGGTGTCGGACAGTGTTGTAGCGTCTGTTTGTGTAAAAATACATGTGTTACAGATGCTTATAAACACTCTGGAAAGGTCCGTGCCCAAATAGTGAGTGGTTGCCTCTGGAGAGTGAAGCTGGGGGCAGAGGAGCTGTGGGAGAAAGGAATTTCAGTTTTCATTTGATTTCCTTCTGTATGTTTGAATTTTTTATAACCACGCACATGTTTTTTTTTTTTTTTTATTAGTTTCTGCTTTATAACAAAGTGAATCAGTCATACATATACATCTGTTCCCACATCCCTTCCCTCATGCATCTCCCTCCCTCCCACCCTCCCCATCCCACTGTTTTTGTTTTAAAGCAGTTAAGAGAGTAGTAATTCAGGGTTCCGTTAGTAATATTGGCCCTGTATTCCATTCCACTGTGGTAAGAAGGTTCTCGGTTCCTGGTGTCCATCCCTCCTCGTGAGCACGCAGGAGGGAGCTTGAGCACTTCCCCGAGTGGAGCCCAGATCCTTCTCCTGCCACTTCCTCACGTGGAGCTCAGGCTCAACCCTGGCTTCAGAAGCTGTTTTTTCATTTGTAGGATGGACTGGTTCATCCTGCTTTACCTCCCTTATGTACTGTTTATGCTGGTGATTACTTTGAAAATGGGAAAGCACAAAACTAAGGTTGGGTTTAAAGTAAATTGTAATTTTAAGGACTTTTTAAAAAAATTAATTGGGGTTGGGTATATTAGTTTCCTAGAACTGCTGTAACAAAGTACCATAAACTGGGTGGTTTACAACAACAGATGCTTCATCTTTCGGTGTTCTAGAGGCCAGAAGCCCAAAATCAGGGTGTCGTTGGCAGAGATGTGCTCCCTCCGAGGCTCTGGGGGAGGGCCCTTCTTTTTCTCTTTCAGCTTCCAGTGGCTGTCGGCATCCCTGGTGTTCTTTGGCTTGCGGACACATCACTCTAGTCTCTGCCTCTGTCGACATGTGTGGCCTTCTTCTGTATCTGTGTCCATGTTACCTTCTTATGAGGACGCTAGTCATTGGATTAGGGTCCATTCTAATCCAGTATGACTTCATCTTAGCTCAGTGCATCTTCACAGACCCTATTTCTAAGTAAAGTCACATTCCCAAGTATCGGGGGTTAGGGCGTGGGCATATCTTTTGGGGGGCTACCCACTGCAGTGGAGTTTCTACCCTTCCCATCAAGAAGTATTTGGAATTGCCGCACTTAGTAATTTGATGATGTAAAATCTAACATTATGAATTTGCTCATGAAAATAGAATTTTAGATGAAGTTTCAGATAGAACTTTATGGGCTGAAAACTCCAAAGTTAATTATTCGTTCAGAAGCCAACCTCCAAATGAGCGTGTTTATTACCTACTGATAGGTGTCTGTGCCGGACTTTCTTCTGCTCTATGAATGTTTGTTCCTGATATTGCTTCTTTTAGTCAAATCAACTGTGCTTTTAAATCTTCCCCTTAGGAAATCGAGAGACTTTCTGAGCAACTAGAAGAAAAAGAGAGGGAGACGCAGCAGCTGTTGAGCCAGCCGGAGCGGGAGCAGAAGGAAGTGGCCCTGCTGAGGAGAAGCGCGGCCCAGAAGGGGCGGGCCCCGGCCGCCAGTGACATTCTGTGCCGCTCCTTGGCCGACGAGACCCATCAGCTGCGGAGGACTCTGGCCGCCACCGCCCACATGTGCCAGCATCTGGTCAAGTGTCTGGATGAATGCCAGCGCGCACAGGGGGACGCGGGGGAGAGGAGCCCTGAGGTAGGCCGTGGTGTCAGCACGCCAGGATACAGACCAAGGTGCAGCAGGAGGTCTCCTCTCGCTCCTCAGGATCCCTCAGCCGTCATGGAGGTCGGGGCACCCAGGGCGCCCCCTGCTCTCCACAGTGAGGGTTGCAGCAAAGCCCGCCCATCCGGGGATTTCTTCTAGCATGGTGGAAGGTGCAGAACGTGACAGGGAAGCAGGTGGCCTGCGTCACCAGCTGCCACCCCCAGACCTGCAGCTGACCCTGGTCCCCGTGGGGAGATGGCACTGTGGTCTCATCAGCCTTCGCTGAGGACGAAGCAGTCAGAGCAGGGGCGGGAGGGGTGTCCTGAGCAGGTGCTGGCACACGTGCAGGCCGGCGAGGGGCAGCGCCTCCAAAGGCCGCCCAGGGCCAGGCCCCGGCCCCAAACACAGTGAGGAATCGGGCCGGGCGGGCCGGGGCTGGGGAGGGCTCCACGTGTCTGAGCAGGGCTGGCCTCACAGGGGCCCTCCTGCAGGGCGGGTACCCGCGTCAGGGACACGGAGCCCTTCTGTGTACCTGGCGCTGTGACCCCTGGCCAGGCCCTAGGTAGGGTGGGGCCAGCAGGGAGGGAGCCGGGCAGGGGACAGGGGGCAGGGGGCGGGGGCCGGGGGCCGGGGCGGGGGTCCTACAGGACTCAGTGGAGCTGGGCTGTGGCTGTGTGTGCGGTCTGGTCGGGGAGGGGACAGCGTGGGTTTCAGCATCAGAATTCCCTACCTGGGAGATCAGGGGGCTCCTGGCTGGGGCTGTTGGGAGCACGGGGCAAGGCTGCCTTCCCTGCCTGTCTGATTCCACCCCCTCCCGGCATGCAGTGCACACGCTGCCCCACCCAACCCAGGTTACTCTCGTGGGGTCTTTTCCAGGCAGTTCTCTGATCCTCTGAGGCTGCAACCAGGCTAACTCAGAAATGCGGGGGAGGCGGGGACAGGCCCTCCAGCCCCTTAGCAGCAGCTCCACTGGGAAGCCCGCTGGGGAGAACCTCGGTCTGAGAACCGGTCTGAGAACTGTCCGTCTCCGCGGGTGGATTCCACGAAAAGGGAACCTCAGAAAGCACACAGGCATATTTCAGATACCACAGTGCTCTCTGGGGGCAGGCTGTGTTCTCGTCTGGTTTTGAGTCACTGTGTCATTTCCCTCTGGGGATTTGAACACAGCTGCCTGGGCAGGGGTGGGGCTGGGGCTCTTAACAGGCTCTACATCGGCGTCACTTCTCAGCCCTGGACTTGGGTGAGTCACCGGGGTTTCCCGGTGCCCGCTGGGTTAGGACATGTAGTTCCTTTGTCATTCGAGGGGAATTCTCAAAAATAACGGCACCAGCATACAGCCCACTGTACTGTTAAATGCACTGAATTTCTAGGATTCAGATGGACTTTTCAGCTAGTTCTGCCCACCGCTGTTAGGGCTGGTTTGGCAGGTGGGTTTCCAGGCATGACTCCCGAGACCCCGAGTGAGGCACAGGTGGACTGCCGTGTACAGAATCACTGAGGTTAACCCTGCTTGCGTGACGTGACGTGACAGTGTGGTGGGCTCAGAGGGAGGGAGCCGGGTCCCTGGCTGGGCCTGCTTGTGGCGTCCCTGTGGCCCTGGGCTGGAAGGTTCTCTGATGGACGGTGAGATTAAGCTTCCTGCCCTCCCGACTCCCGTGATGATGGAAAGTCTCAGGCATGAGAAGATTGTGCGAGGCTCGGCCCCAGCGTGCGGTGGGCTTGGGCGGGGTGAGGACCACCCCTCCCCCACCCTTGGGAAGGGGCACGTCCTTTCCTGTCTCTGTCCCACCTGCCACAGTGCGGGCTGCAGTGACCATCTGCAACCTCAGTCTCCAGGTGTGGCTTCCTCCCCTCTTGCCGCACGCGGCAGTCACGTTCGGTGACACGGTGTCTGCTCTCCGTCCCTTTACGCAGCCAGCGTGTGCAGATGGGGACGGCTCTGTCCACGCGGTTGTTGAGAAGTTACGGGAGGAGAATCGACTGCTGAAGCAGAAGGTGACTCACGTGAGTGTCTGTTAGATGTCACTCGGGAAGAACTTTCCCCTCATGGCCCGCAGATGAGGGTCCTCTCCTCGGCTGTGCCCAGGGGTTGCCCCTGCCCTCAGGCCACTTTGGCTGATACACGCAGTCCCTATAGGCCCGACATATTTGCCTAAAAGGACGTGTAGAAGACGCTTGTCATTCTCCGGCCCCCAAGTTAACTCACATGTGGATAAATGAGGTACAAGAATTACTATCAAGTACAGCTTTTACGGTGGGAAATTGTAGCAAGTCTGCTTCTGTCTCCGGCAGTTGTTTGTGGCCATCGTTGCCACGTCCTACTGTCCCCTCTGCACAGAGCAAACTGAGACTTTTTTTTTTGGCCTTCATTCCTTTTATTTATTTATTTTTTAAAAATTAATTAATTAATGTATTTATTTTTGGCTGGGTTGGGTCTTCATTGCAGTGCGCGGGCTTCTCATTGCTGTGGCTTCTCTTGTTGCGGAGCACGGGCTCTAGCCGCGCGGGCTTCAGTAGTTGTGGCTCACAGGCTCAGTAGTTGTGGCTCATGGTCTAGAGCGCAGGCTCAGTAGTTGTGGCGCACGGGCTTAATTGCTCCGTGGCATGTGGGATCTTCCCGGACCAGTGCTTGAACCCGTGTCCCCTGCGTTGGCAGGCGGATCCTTAACCACTGTGCCACCAGGGAGGTCCCCTGAGGCAACTTTCATTTAAGGGGAAACTCACTCTGCTCCTTGTTGCTAGTGAATAGCTTCACAGTTCAGGTTGGCTTGAGAGCAGCTTCTCAGCCGCCGCCACCGTGAGCTTTCCGGCCTCCTCAGGTGGAAGACCTCAATGCCAAGTGGCAGCGCTACGACGCCAGCAGGGACGAGTATGTGAGGGGGCTCCACGCACAGCTGAGGGGGCTGCAGGCCCACCTCGAGCCTGAGAGGCCCTCCCCGCCCGAGCTGATGAGGAAGGAGATCTCCCGGCTCAACACACAGTTGGAAGAGAAAATCAATGACTGTGCAGAAGCGAGGCGGGAGCTGGCGGCCGTGAGGAGGGCCCGGGACGCCGCGCTGGAGCGGGTGCAGATGCTGGAGCAGCAGGTGCCCCCCGCCCCGGGGCCGGGTGCTGGGGGGCGCTGGGGGGCTTTCTCCGTCTGAGCAGAAGCGGCACTGCCGTCTGACGGCTGAGTGTCTGTCTCCTCACAGATCCTCGCGTACAAGGACGACTTCACATCGGAGAGGGTCGACCGGGAGCGGGCTCAGAGTCGGATCCAGGAGTTGGAGGAACGGGTGGCCTTGCTGCAGCGCCAGGTACCCTGCAAACAGGTAGAATGGAGGCCCATCTCCTCCGGTCCAGGCTGGGCGTTTTCTTCATGTTTCTTTCATCGGTTTCAAGCCCTTCTGCGTCTGCCGAGACCCTGATTCTGTGCTCCGGGCAGAGCCACCGTGCCCGGTGCCTGGGGCCCGGTGGCAGAAAACCTCCCTGTCGTACCGTGTCTGTAGAGGATGTTGGCGTGGTGGCATGTGACTTCAGGGGTGGCTCTCGGGCCTGTCCTGCACCCAGAGGGCACGTCCTGGGCCTCAGGCTCCCTACTGGGAGCTTCGCACACACGTGTCCCCTCCTTGCTGTGCAGCAGGGACCCTGGTTGCCCTGTCACACACACGCAGCCGCTGAGGCTCCAGGCGTCTGCTGGCGCCCCCCAGCTCACAGCCCCCGTGCACGGAGATGGGCCGTGCAGGCGGGCAGGCCCCACAGCTCACTCTGGGCTCCGTGCTGCCCCGCCACAGGGGCTGCTTCTTGGGAGGCCGGGCCTGGGTGGGAACTGACCGTTTCTCACTGCAGGACCCGGGGCGCCCACACGCCTCTTCCCTGCTCCTTCATGGGTCCGCCCAGAGTACCCGATACACATCCTCCTGGGGGGCTAGCACCCTGGTGGGGCGGGGATGCCAAGCTGACCCTGGAACCGCCCTTCATGGTTGGCCTCAGGGCGGCGGGAGCCACCCTTAGTGCCCCGTCCTGCGTGGCTGTGGACCCCACTGGTGGACAGAAGGGTGGCCCGGCCTGCCGAGGCTCGGGGCCTGTGCACTGAGTGGCCTCTGAGCCCCTTTCAGCTGCAGCCTGTGGCCGCTGAGCTTTGGGAGCACTTGCTCCTGCTCGGCCCCTGGGCGACACCCCGGGGCGGGTGGTGGTGAAGCTGTGGGCCAGGAGCCAGGGTCCCGCCGCCTGGGCTGAGGCTCCCACATGAGGTGTGATGAGCACTGGGGGTCACGGCGCTTCGGGGCTGACGTCGGGGGTGAGCGTGTCGGCCGTGCCCCAGGCACCCCTGCTGCCTCCAGAGACCCCCAGCCCACCCAGGAGGGATGCAGTCTGCACGGCGGCGTGTGGGAGGAGTCTGCTGGGACCGTGGCGGGGGTCGGGGGAGGGGAGCACCCCCCCTGCCCCCACCCCCAGCTCGGGCCTGTTCCTCTGTGAACACAGGCAGGAGGTTGCTCACGGAGCACGTCCTCATTTGGGCCCCAGCACCAGGCAGAGCGAAGGTGCAAGTCCCACTGTGCAACAGGTGTATGTCTAGTTGCTGGAGCCTGAGGCCAGCCTCGTAAGCTGACCCTTTGCCTTTTTTCCAGGATCCTCGAGAGCCAGGCTCTTGCCGGATTCACACTGGGGGCAAAACTCCCGGGTACTTAGAGACTGACGCTTCGGAGCTTGTGGCACCCGGTGGCTGGAGGCCTGGGACGGGATCCCAGCGGCCAGAACTCCCCGCAGAGGGCGGGAGCCCCGGAGCAGCCCAGAGAGGCCAGGGGGACCTTCAGTGTCCTCACTGCCTGCAGTGCTTCGGCGACGAGCAGGGGGAGGAGCTCTTGCGGCATGTGGCTGAGTGCTGTCAGTGAGCCCTGCTGGGCCGCCGGCCCGGGGCGCGGGTGGGGGCTCCCAGCACGCAGCATCGAGATGCGGGGCCCCCAGAACAGGCTGGGGGTGCTTCAGAGCCTTCCCCTTGGTCCCGCTTGGGTCAGGGGCACTTCCGGTAGGGCTGGAGGGAGAGGTGGGGTTGGGAGCATTCGTGCCCAGGAGGGCTCAGCCTTGCCTCTGGTGTGGAGTCTGATGTCCGAAGCTGTCAGGCCGAGGCCGTGCGAGATGTGGTGTGGGGTTCTCCCGGACCCGCAGGACAACCCTGCCCCAGCCACACCTGGGGACGCTGCAGCTCACTGGGACGAGGTGGCTGCCCATGGGAAGTGTGCCCACGCCCACCAGGAGGCGTGCACAGCTGAGCACTGTGCCTGTGCTGAAATAAGGCTGCACTGCAAGAGTGGTTGCTGCATATCCGGAACTTAAACGTGTTTATGTCACATTACTTATTTTTGTAATAAATGCACTTGCTACAGCGACTCCTGAGAGTGTGCGCTGGGGGCTGGGGTGCAGGGACCCGGCAGCATTTCCATCTGGGCCTGAGTTACACCAGCCGGGGAGGAGAAACACACTTTCTTACTGTTTGTCTGTCACCTGTTTGTTTGTTAGGGCATCCCGAGGGGGGGTCAGCGGGAGTCCAGCCTGCCCAGCACTCTGCCATCGGCCTGTTTCAGCTCCAGCCAGGATGTGAAGGGCTGGGGGTGAGGCGGGAGGAACCAGGCGCCTGGCGAAGGCAAGTGAGAGGCTTGCAGGGCAAGGACTGCGTGCATAGTCCTGGCGGGGTCAGGGCTGTGTGACTCAAGTTAACCCTCAGAACAGTCGCAGGAGGTAAGTACTTCTATTAGTAGGTGTGGAACACAGGTGTGGAAGACGAGGCACAGAGGGGTAAGGTCACTTGCCCAAGGTCACAGTAGCAGGGGACAAAGCTAGGATGTAAACCCAGGCCATCTGGCTCCTGAGCCCACATTCTACTTCCCAACACGTGGAGGAGCTGCCGGCATGGTGAAGGGCCAGCATTGGGCGCATGTGCTGTCCCTCCTGCCTGGAACACTCGTTCACCCTCTCCACTGGCTAGGTCAGTCCTCCTCCAGTTGTAGTTCAGGCGTCAACTCCTCTGTAGCATCCTGCACCCCACTTTACAGGGGCCCGACTGGAAGGGATCAGTCTGTGCGGCGTGGGTGCTAGAACGTCACAGGAAGCCTCCGTCTCACTGTCCTGAGGAGTTGGAGGAGTTTGGAAATAGATGGGGACCTCCCGGAGAGAAGGGAGCTGCAGAAGGGGGAGCCCTCAAATCCTTGGCTGACCCCTGAACTGTGCGAGCTTAGCGTTAAGACCCCAAGAATCCTGGGGCAGGAACAGCGGCTGGAAGGCAGGATGTGCTGAGCAGAGCTCCCAGCGGCTGTCCACCGTAGGGTGGCAGTTCCGAAATTGAGTCCCTTGGGGTTAGAGGGGCTGGAAAACCTTGGTTTTTCCTTTGAAACCCTCGAAGGGCCACATTTTAAGAGTAAAGTTGACATCTTGGGGCCAAAACAAAACAGCGCTGCTCTTCCAGGCAGCCAACCAGTAATTCACTGGCCTGTTGGAACAAAATCCGGCTTTCTTCAGAGCCAGGACCTTGTACTATATTAACTACAGTCCAATATACAGTAAAAAATCCTAGACATATGGAAAAGCATAATGAAGATATATTCACACAAATACGAGCTAACAAAAATTTATATCCAGCAGATTGTATGACAAGAAAAAAAATTTCCATATACTATGGAAACTACTCAGGCTAGAGGGAAATGATTCTGGATAAAAACAAGCATAGAAAGGAATGAAGAGTATGGGAATGGGGACTTCCCTGCTGGCATAGTGGTTAAGACTCCGTGCTTCCAATGTAGGGGGCCCGGGTTTGATCCCTGGTCAGGGAACTAGATCCCACATGCATGCTGAAACTAAGAGTTCGCATGCCACAACTAAGGAGCCCACGTGCCACAACTAAGGAGCTGGCAAGCTGCAACTAAGGAGCCCGCAACTAAGACCTGGCGCAACCAAAAAAAAAAGAGCATGGGAATGGGTAGATATGAACGAATATTGACTGTTTAAAACAATAATGTCGGGAATTCCCTGGTGGCGCAGTGGTTAAGAATCCTCCTGCCAATGCAGGGGACATGGGTTCGAGCCCTGGTCCAGGAAGATCCCACATGCTGCGGAACAACTAAGCCCGTGCACCACAACTACTGAGCCTGCACTCTAGAGCCCGTGAGCCACAATTACTGAGCCTGCATCCCACAACTACTGAAGCCCACGCGCCTAGAGCCCATGCTCCACAACGAGAGAAGACACTGCAACGAGAAGCCTGCGCACCGCAACCAAGAGTGGCCCCCGCTCGCCTCAACTAGAGAAAGCCCGCGCCCATCAACAAAGACCTAACACAGCAAAACAAAAAACAAAAAAACCCAATAATGTCTTGAGGGTTTTAAAACATGCAAACGTGACCACAAGAACTTTCTAGGTGAGGGACGGGAGTGTTATAAGTGTAGGGTTTTTGCGTTGATTTGTGGTGGACTAATGAACTAAGGAAACATAATCTCTAGGGTAACCACTAAAGTAGTAATGAAAATATCTAATTAGAAAGTTAATAGAACAGAAAAATAATGTTTTTATTAATCCAAAGCAAGACAAGTTAGGAGAACCAAAGGGATAAAGGAGCGATGAGACAAAGAAAGCAGCTGGAAGATGGTAGACTTAACCAACTGTATCAGTAATTACATTAAAAATAAATGGATGGTGGGATAGGGAGGGTGGGAGACGCAAGAGGGAAGAGATATGGGAACATGTATATGTATAACTGATTCACTTTGTTATAAAGCAGAAACTAACACCATTGTAGAACAATTATACTCCAATAAAGATGTTAATAAAAATAAAAATAAATGGACCAAACACTCTGATTGAAAGACAGTGATTGTCATACTGGATGAAAATGGAAGTCTCACCTGTGTGCTCATTAGAAAAGATACACTTATGCCAACATTAACCAAGAAAATGAGAGTGATTATCAGACACAGTGGACTTTTAAGACAAAAAATATTACCAGAAATATAGAGCAACAGTGCATAATGATAAAAGGGTGAATTTATCAGGAATGTACAATATACCTAAATTTGTGTAGAGCTAATAATATAAAGCAAAAGAACTAGACAAATGCATAATCACTGTTGGAGATTTTGGCATACCTTTCTCAGTAACTGATAGAAGCAGGGAAAAAAGTAAGGATACAGAAGATTTAACCTATCTACTTGGCCTAATTTCATATGTAGAACCTAAATTACACTGAACAAAAGTTAACTATAATTCTTTTCATGTGTACATGGAATGCTTCAAAAAGAGACAAATCTGTGGACCATAAATCAAGTCACAACATATTCCAAAAAACCTAATCATTGAATTCATGATCACTGACCATAGTGAAATTAAACCACAACTCAATAACAGAAAGATAACTACTAAATTCCCAACACAGTTCTAAATGATCCATGGGAAAAATAAACACAATGAAGATTAGAAAGTATTTTGAACTGAGTTGAAAATGAAAATACAACTTGCTAAAAATTATGGAATGCAGCTAAAGCAGTGATCAGGGGGAATGTATTAGCTCCAAAGGCATATATTAGAAATGAAGAGAGGTTAAACTTCAGTGATCCAAGTGCTCATCACAAGAAGCTAGGAAAAGAACCACAAATTAGGGACTTCCTTGGTGGTCCAATGGTTAAGAATTCACCTTCTAATGCAGGGGACGCAGGTTCGATCCCTGGTCAGGGAGCTAAGATGCCAGCCACATGCTGTGGGGCAACTAAGCCCCTGTGCCACAACTACTGAGCCCACATGCTCTGGAGCCTGCGTGCCACAACAAAGACCCGACGTAGCCAAATAATAAAAATTTAAAAATAAAAACTGCAAATTAAACCCAAAGAAAATGGAAGGAAATAATAAAAGCAGAATCAATGAAATGGAAAGCAGACAAAAATCAACATTGCCAAGAGTTAATTCTTTTAAGTAGTGATAAAACTGATAAACCCACGGCATGACTGACAAAGAATAGAAGAGAAAACAAATTGCTAATTATCAGGAATGAAAGGTGGGCATCACTGTAGATCTCTAAGATATTGAAAAGAGTATATACTATGAACAATTTATAAAGCGGATAAATTTGACAACTTAGATGAAATGGATAAAATCCTTGAAACACACCACTTACTAAAATTGACATAATAGAAAACCCAAATAGCTCTATGTCCATTAAATTGAATCTGTAATTAAAAATCTTTTCACAAAGAAAATTACAGTCTCAGATGACTTCACTGGTGAATTCTTCCAAACATCTAAGAAAGATATACCAATCTTACACTCAGGAAACAGAAAGTGGGAATGTCTCCCCATCTCATTTTATGACACCAAAACCTGAGAAGGACAAGGCAAGAAAGAAAATGACAGACCACTCTCTCTCATGAACATAGAGGCAAAAATCCTAAACAAAATATTAACAAATTGAATCCAGCAATATAAAATGGATAATACATTATAACCAAGTGGAATTTTTATTACAGGAATACAGGATTGGTTGACATAAAACAAAAACAAACAAAACCCACAAAACTAATTCACCAGAGGAGAAACCATAGGATCATCTCAACAGAAGCAGAAAAAGCATGTGACACGATTTAATCCCCACTCATGATAACACTGAGCAAACCAGGAATAGAAGGGATTTCCTCAGTCTGATCAAGGCGTGTGTCCAAAAGACGTACGGCCAACTTTCTACTGATGATAAAATATTGAGTGCTGCCCCGCTGAATCCCATCAGGGCAAGGTGTTCACTTTCTTAAATTTTTATTTATTTACTTTTTGGCTGCGTCGAGTCTTCGTTGCTGCATGCGGGCTTTGTCCAGTTGCGGCGAGCGGGGGCTACTCTTCGCTGCGGAGCTCAGGCTCTAGGTGCGTGGGCTTCAGTAGTTGTGGCTCGCGGGCTCTAGAGCGCAGGCTCAGTAGCTGTGGCGCACGGGCTTAGTTGCTCCGTGGCATGTGGGATCTTCCTGGACCAGGGCTCGAACCTGTGTTCCCTGCATTGGCAGGCGGATTCTTAACCACCGTGCTGCCAGGGACGCCCCAAGGTGTTCACTCCTTTTGCTACAATTACACATTGTACCGGAGATGCCCAGTGCAATCAGGCAATAAAAGGGGAAAAAAGGACAGAAAAACTGGAAGAGAAAAAAATCAAACTATCGCTATTCACAGATGACAGACTGTGGATATAGAAAATCCCTAGGGGATGTTAAGAAAAAAGTTTAGAATTAGTAAGTGAAGTTGACCATCTCAAGATACAAAGACTGTATGAAACACCTACTGTATTCCTGTATATCTGCAACAATTGGAAAAGCAAATTTATAAACCTGTTGTGGGTTGAACTGTCTCCCCCAAAAGATATGTTTACCAAAAAGATGTTGAAGTCCTAATCCCTAGAATGTGTGAATGTGACCTCATCTGGAAATAGGGTCTTTGCAGGTATAATCTCAGGTGATGTCCTCCTGGATTAGAGTGGGCCCCAAATGCAATGACTGGTGTTCTTATAAGAAAAGGACAAGAGACAGACACAGGTGAGAATATACCGTATGAAGACAGAGGCAGAGATTGTAGTGATGCATGTATAAACCAAGGACTGCCAGTGACCACCAGAAGCCAGGAGTGAGGCACGGAAGAAATTTTTCCTCACAACGTCTAGAAGGAACCAATTCTGCTGGCACCTGGATCTTGGATTTATAGCCTCCAGAACTGAGAGAATAAATTCCTAAGCCACCTAGTTTGTGGCACTTTTTTATGGGAGCCCCAGGAAACTAATGCATAACTCTACTTAGGTAATGTCAAAAACATAAAATGCTTAGAAAAAAATTATCAGAAGTGTGCAAAACCTTTACAATAAAAGCTGCAAAATATTACTGAGAAATTCAAGAGCACACAAATAAATGAAGATACCATGTTCATAGACTGGGAACTCAGTAGTCTTTAAGATGTCAGTTCTTCCCAAGTTTATCTATAGACTCAGTACAATCTCAGTCACAATCCCAGTAGGCCTCTATGACAAACTGATTTTAAAATGAGTACGCCCCCGCCCCCCATTTCTTGGACTCCAGTTACATGTGTGTTAGAATGCCTGATATGGTCCCACCGGTTTTTTATTTTTTGGCTGTGCCGCACAGCACGTGAGATGTTAGTTCCCCGACCAGGGATCGAACCCGTGCCCCTACAGTGGAAACTTGAGTCCTAACCACTGGACTGCCAGGGAATTCCCTCCCACAGGTCATTTTTTTTCCCAGTCTCTTTTCTCTCAGTACTTCATTTCTGGTAGTTTCTATTTATATGCCTTCAAGGCCACAGGTATTTTCTTCCAGAGTTTCTAATCTGCTGTTGTAGTATTTTTCATTTTAGATATTGTATCTTTTGTCCTTTGGATTTGGATCTTTTTTACATCTTCCAGTTCTCCATCTTGTTCATGTTTTCCTTTATATCCTTCAGCATTGTCATAAGATTTGTAATGGTCATTTTAAAGTTCTTGCCTGCAAATTCACCGTCTTTGGTTCTGTTTCTATTGCTTGTTTGATATTTCTTCCGATTTATGGTTTATATTTTCCTTCTTCTTGGGATGGCCTGCTAATTTTTTGCCTGGATTCCAACATTTTGAATTTTACTTTGTTTAGTGTGGGATGGTTTTGTATTTCTTTTAAAAGAATGTTGGACTTTGTTCTAGCAGGCAGTTACTTAGGATCAGTTTGATCCTTCTAAGACTTGCATTTAGCTTTAGATTCCATACTAGGGTAACAGAAGCCCACTGCCAAGCTGAGACCCTTCTGAGGGCTCCACGCCAATACCCGTGTATCACCAGGTCTCCCCACCCTGGTTGGTGGAAACTTTCCCCCTGGATTTATGGAACTTTATGCCACACGTGCACAGATGAGTAGATTTGAGGGGATTCTCTGCAGACCCATGGAGTGCTCTAAGTGCAGCCACCCCCATGCTGGTCTCTGCTCCCTCTGCTCAGAAACCCTGCTGGGCTCCTCCCCGTGCTGGGGCCTGCAGGCTGCCTCCAGGCCGGAAGCTGGGGCCCTCGGAGGCTCACCTTGTTCCCTGCTCTTCACTCAGGAAACACTGCCACGTGCCGCCTCTGTTCCAACATCCAAGAACACCGTTAAAAAAACTTCCTTGGTTTCACAATTGTTAACAGCAGGAGGACGGTTTCTGTAGCCACTCTTCCTCCACAGATGCTGCTGAGTATAATAGTCCAGGCACATGGTTCTCACTCTCCAGACGACACCGCATTCTCCACCAAAGACAAGCCGGGGCTCCCAGGACCCAGCTGGCTCCACACACTCAGCTACGTGACTTGTCTTGACAGTTAAGTTCTTCACAGTCCAGAGCTGTCTGAAATCTCCTTCCGTGCTTCGTGTCTCCCACCCCTCAGTGCTGTTTACTCTTAACATTTAGTAGTGGATCCAAAACGGACAGTGATCGCCTGTGATTGTCAAGATGAAGCAGCAGAAAGTCACTTCCATTCTGTCATTCTCTGTGATGATTTGGAGGTTTTATTTGTGTTTAAAACAGTAAAACAGTATGAACTGTGGGTTAAGTTTTTCTTCTTTTAAAAAATATAGTAATGAAATTGAGAAGTATCAATCCTTTCTGGTACCATAACATTTTGATTTTTTAATGGCACGAGTATGTAGGCAAACTTCAATAAAAGAACATTTTGCTGTTTTTTTCGCTATTGTTATTTCATCGTAAGATTACTTGTCAACGTGATCTGAAGAGGCTTCCCCAGAGGCTGACCCCAGGTTGGGGAGTGACCTCATCGGGAATCTGAGGGACTCGCCTGGGGCTTTGGTGTCCCCATCTGTCAATGTACGGACTGGGGTGAGGACCTGGCTCACACCTAGACCACAGTAACAAGTCACCAGAACCCTTGACCAGGGCCTGAGCATCCCGGGGCCTGAATCCATCCTCTTTTGTGTTCCTGAGATGCCCCCTTGAGGAGTGATCCAAAGGAACATTAGGGTTGGGTCTTGCGGGTTGGGTGGCATTTCCAGGGAACTCAGGAAGCGCGTTCCCGGCAAGGAGAGAGGCCGGGAGGTCTGAGGGGCCAAGCGTGCAGACTCGGAACCAGGTGTAGACGGCAGGCCCACGTGCTGGGCGGAGCCGGGTGTGGAGGCAGCAGGGGCCCCTCAGGAGCCGCATGTGGTGGTGTGTGTGGTGCTCAGTGCTGGGGCACACAGGGCTCCCCTCACCACGGCTCACCTCACAGCGGGGAACCTGTAGCTCTCAACAGCCAACGCGGCCCACAGGGCAGACGAGGAAGCGGAGGCCTACAGGTGGCTCGGCCCCCGGACGGCCTCAGGACTGTTCCCCGGGAGAACAGGGATGGGCACAGGCGGGTCTCAGGGCCCGAGCAGGCAGCTCCCCCAGGGGGTCCAGCCTGGACTGGTCCCAGGGTTTGCTCCCTGGCCCTGCCTGTGGTCTCACCAAGTGCCCGGCCTCAGCCAGGGGGGGATGAGCCCAGCCCTGGGCTTGGGGTCCCGGGGGGAACGTGGGGGGTCTCTGCCCCTCCCGAGGACACCCTCTGGCGCGGTCACGGCCCGGCCTCAGTTTCTTCCTTTGCTGGATCACCCCGTCACCCAGAAAAACGAGCCTCTCGACCCCAAAGCCCCTCTGCCTTGCTGCCCCTCCCCTGCTCTCCTGTAAACTAGCTTCCACTGGGCGCCGGCCAGGGTCACCTTAGCATCAGAGCCACGTGGCCAGTCTCTCCCTGCCCCACGGCCTCCAGGCTGCCCTCATCCCCACCTGCTCTTGATGCCTGGTTCCGGGGCTCGAACCCTGGTCCCGTCTACACAGGTTCATGAACACTTCACCGGGTGCCTGATGGGCACTGCAGACGGGACCCCTCCAGGGACCGCAGCCCATCCTTCCCAGAGCTCAGACCACAGCCTTGGGGTCCTCCTTGTCCCCTCTCATCCTCCTACCTGCATCCCGTCTGTCCGGAAGCCCTGTGGGTCCAACCGTCAGAATAATTCCACAGGCCAGTCCCACTCACCCTCTCTCAGGCTAAGAGCCAGGCCGGGCACGGTCTCCACACAGAAGTGGGGCCCTCGCCGTGCCCCCTTCACTCTGGGACCAGCCATATCCTCATATGTGCACAGAAGCAGCTTCACCAAGAGGCCGGGAGCAGCAGGAGCTATGGAGTGTTCTAGGGGGTGAGTGGAAGCTAGGCTGCAACCAGGCGGTTTCCACGCCAGCTTTCTGCACGCTGATGACAGAGCTCAGAAGAAAGGGACCACGCTGGGATTCCTTTTGTTCACTCTAAATACTATTAGCACATTGTTGCCAGCTTATACCCAATTAAATATTTGTAGTTCTTCACTGCTGTATTAGAGATCACCCTCCCCACCCCGAGACTGGGTGGGGGCACCTGCCTACAAGGCCATACGGAAGCCCAGCCCACTCCCCACTTCCCCCTGCTGGGCCCCCCAGCCCCTTCTCCACACCCCTGCTGTCCTCTTGGCACTTACCACTGTGGCCCACCGACAGCGCTGAGTCCCTGGCTGGGCTCTGTCCTGGGCACGTGAAGGCCCGGGTGACCTGCTGGATGGAGGATGGTGAGGGCACCAGGAATCGAGAGCTGCCGCTGCCGGCGACCCTAGAGGTGCTCCAGGGCCAGGGCCCAGGGTCCCCTCGGGGGCATAGCCATCAGCTTGCCCGCCCCCTCCCCGCCGCAGCCCATCACAAAGCAACCAGACGAGGCCTCCTGCTGTACTAATGTATTCCATCTTTCAAAAAGAAAGACATGATTTTAATATTACTTAACAATATGTTAAAAAAGTAGCCAGGCAGGCCTCCGTGTTAATACAGCCGAACACTCTAACAGACTTGATGGTGTGAGTACTGGGTGGGTGTTTTGTTTTTGAACTTTCTCATTCTGCAAGGGATCTTACACAAGCTGGCTACAAGTCAGGGGGATCAGACACGGACAGCGCGACGTGTACACTCTTAAACAGTAGATTGTGGAGGAGAACGGAGAGCCCCGTCCTGCCCGGCCGCCTCGGGTGGGACGCAGGGCACAGAGAGCTGAGCGCAGCGACACCCCGGCAGGACAGGTGGCGGGACAGGGCGAGACACAGAGGCAACGGGCCACGTGGGGATGCGAACCCATCCGGCCGCGGCCCAGGCCTCCGAGGCCGCGGCGGTGGAGAAGGTGGCAGAGCTACTGTTCCGATCCGACGGCAGAGCTACGGTCAAGGCGGCTCACTCACAGACTACACGCACACGAGCTAACAATGCAGGTCGAGCAGCAAGTTCTCGGTCGGGAGGGGGCTCGGGTGCGGCGGCCCACCCGCACAGCCCGGGGCAGGCATGGCAGCTCCGGGCCCGGCCCACCGCCCGCGTGTCCCTCTCCAGGCGGTCCTCGTTCAGTGGGCAGCAAAGGTGGCTTTTTTCAAGCTGAAATTGGACCAGTTGATGGACAGTCTCTGTCGGGTCTGCCTAGCGGAATCCAAACAGAACCTGCGAAGAAAAGAAGCCCAACGGTCACGGGAGGAAGAGGCCCACACCCGGGATGCAGCCGGCGAAGCCCAGAACCCAACAGGGCTCAGTGTGCAGGACACCGCTGGCGTCCACCATCTCCCCACGCCTTGGTGCAGGAGGAACAGGGTCCCACCTTCAGGACACTGGCCAGCACCCTGGACATCTCTGGGGCTTTGTGTGCTTTTCTCTCGTTCTTCAGGAAGCTGCCCGTCCCAGCCAAGCTCTGCCCACGGCCACCAGCCTGCCCTCATTTATCCACGAGGTCACAGTGAGTGTGATGTGGAACAAGAACTTGCATGAGACACAGTTACAACACTGCCCGCACCTCCCTCGCCCCCGCCCCCGCCCTCAGGGGCAGGTCGAGTGCACAGGAATGCCCACAGGCCTCCAAGGCCAGTGCAGCCTCACCGTCTGGCTCTTGAGCACCACCTGCGTGCTGCCCCCTGCTTCCCAGGCAATGATGGCCGAGTTCCGTACTAAATGAAGCAAAGAACATTTTCTTTCAAAAGCCCTTACTTTTGCCTAATTTCTGAAATTCTCACCCTTCCAGCACTAACATGGGTAGCAGGAATTTGGATTAAACTAGAAAATGGTATTGTTGTCACTCATCCAGCAGGTGAAATGAAGTGTTTTTGCTTCAGCTGTGGTTAAATCGCTGAACCAGTCGTCGGTGCTGTGTACCTGGAGGACTGTGTCCAGGTAGATGAAGCCCCCGGCCACCCCGCCCCTCGGCGAAGGGCTGCACCGTCTCCCAGGATCCAAACTCTCTTTCCCTGGACACAGATGGTCAACCCCAAGTCTTAGTGGTGTTACCTTTTAAACCTTCTGGAAGCTTCCACCTCCTCCTCCACTGTCTCTGCATCAGCACGTGTGTGTCCCCACCCTTCACGCCGCAGCCAGAACGCTCGGAAGCACCAACCACGTCCCTGCTCTAAGCCGCTCAGAGAAGAGCTGCAGCCCGAACCAAAGCAAGGTCTCCACGGGGCCCAGGCGACCTGGTCTGCATCCTCCCCACACCCTGGCTCCACTCTAGACACCACCTCCCATCAGGCCTCCGTACTGCCAACTGTGGACTGGGTCACGCATACTTACATACACGTGTACAGAACACGCGAATACAGGTAACTATAAGGCAAAAGCCTGGGTACCCACCCCCCCAGGTCAAGAAACCCAACACTGCCAACCCTGGGGTGCCATGCTGTGCCCTCCCAAGCAGGGAGCCACCATCCCAGCCTTTGCAACCAGCAATCCTC
Source organism: Hyperoodon ampullatus (assembly GCF_949752795.1). Classification (NCBI taxonomy): domain Eukaryota; kingdom Metazoa; phylum Chordata; class Mammalia; order Artiodactyla; family Ziphiidae; genus Hyperoodon; species Hyperoodon ampullatus. Next base: position 126,182,880 of record NC_136914.1, on the reverse strand, counting down.
ATGGTTCTTTGTAATTTCACGACTCGATGGTGGCTCGTGTTGATTTCTTTCTTTTTTTTAACATTTAATTAATTAATTAATTAATTAAGGCTGTGTCAGGTCTTCGTTGCGGCACGCAGGATCTTCGTTGAGGCACGCGGGATCTTTTGTTGTGGCGCACGGGTTCCAGGGCACGTGGGTTCTGTAGCTGCACCACACAGGTTCTCTAGTTGAGGCGTGCGAGCTCAGTAGTTGTGGCACGTAGGCTTAGCTGCCCCGTGGCATGTGGGATCTCAGTTCCCCGACCAGGGATTGAACCCACGTCCCCTGCATTGGAAGGCAGATTCTTTACCACTGGACCACAGGGAAGTCCCTCATGTTGATTTCTAAACACACAGGAACAGAACTGTGCTGTATGCTTTCATGTTGCTCCTTTCATTCAACAGTACGTTCATGCGATTCCTCCGCAAGGCCACAGGCGCGTGGGACTGTTTGCTGGAGTATGTGGGACGCACAACTTGGCCGTTGCAACTTTACAAGAGCCGCCAAGCTCTTCTCCAAGGTGGTCTGACCTGACCTGCTGCTCCTCGCCCATGGAGGGGGTCGGGCCCAGCCGCTCCCCAGTGCCAGTCGGGCTGAGGCCCCCCACAGTTAACTGGTCACAGGTTTTCTGTGACATCGACTGTTTCATTTGCCCGCTTGTCAACAGGGCTGTCTTTCCTTAATGGTCTGTAACGTTTACACATCTTGATACTAATCCTTTGTGATGCACTGCAAATATTGTTTTCTCACTTTCTTTAAAGCAAATTGTTGATTCTAATGGAGCTTAATTTATCCATCTTTTATTTTATGGTTGGTGTTTCTGAGAAATCTTTCCCTATGCTCGAAATTTAAAAGGTTTGCATATGATACTTAAAATCTTAACCCATCTGAAGTTGACTTTGAGTGTGGTGTGATGCAGGGGTAACACACTTGCACAGCTCCATTTACGAACACGCCTTCATTCCCACAGTGATCAGCCAACCCATCTTTTGTCATACACCAAAGCTCAGTGTTCGTACAGGCCTGTTTCTGGGCACCAATGTCACCATATTTTAATAACCAGGACTTTCCAAGTCTTTACAATGGGTAGGAAAAGGAGCCTTCCTTATTATTCCTATTATTCTAGGAGGATATTAGCAATCCTTTACAATTTTTTTTCTTTTTTGCGTCAATGTAACACATATATAGCAGGGTGAATAAAACAAATGTCTAACATAAAGAATCATTATAAAGCAAATACCGTGGATCACCAGAGTCAAGCTGGGGGATCCCCCTGCCTGGTGCTTCCTCTCCTCAGAAGTAATCACCATTCTGGCTTTTTACGTTGCTCACTTCCGTGTCTTTCTTTAAAGTCTTAACGCCTCCGTACGCATCCCTGAACAACATACTTCACTTCTAAGAACATACTTTATTTAGGTGTCATTTATGTACAGCAAATTGCAGTTAGTGTAGAGCCCACAGTGCTGACAAACTTACATGTCTGGGAAACCATAACCTCAACCAGGACACAGAACATTCCCACAAAACCCCAAGTCTCCTTTTCGCTCTGGCCCCAGGCAAACAGCAACCTCTTGATCTGTGACCACAGATGAACCTGTGTATTCTGGGATTTCGTGTCAGTGGAACCTCTGCACGCATTCTGTGTCCGGCTTCTTGCACTAAGCACGCCGCCTCTGAGGACTGTCCATGTGCTGCAGCAGCAGCTTTTTACTGCTGAGTAGCATCCACTGGATGGACAGAGCGCTGTTTTGTTTATCTGCTCATCTCTGTGGACCTCTGGGTTGATCCCAGTTTGGGGCTGCAAATAAGACTTCTAGGGACATTCAGGAACAAGTCGTTGTGCAGGCATCCACTCTGCTTTCTCTTGGGCTTTTGGGCAGACCCCAGCAGTACAGCTGCCGGACTGAACAGTAGGCATATCAAACAAGGTACTTTAGTTTTGCCTAATTTTTAGTTTATATAAATTGGATATCACATATATTCTTGAGCATTCTGTCTCTTTTGTTTAACATTCAGTTTGTAAGTTGCATCTGTGTTGCGGATTGCTCTGGTTTGTTCCTTTTTGTTGCTATAACACTTCTCCTTTGACTGTATCACAATGTGCCCATCCCAACAAGTTTTAGAAACACTGTGTTAAGTTCCACAAAACCCTTCTTGGGTTTTAAATCCACAAATAAACTTGCAGAAGCTGGAGAGCTTGAACGTACTAAATTTTTTTTTTCTTTTTGCTGTGTAGTTCCATTTATATGAAGTTCAAAAATATGCAAAACTAATGTATGGTGAAAGATCATCTTTACTTTGGGGGTGCTGGTAATGACTGGGGACATATGAAGTAGGCTTCTGGGTGCTGATAATGCACACCTTGGCCGGGTGGTGGTTACCTGGATGTGCTCACTTCGTTAAAATTCACTGAGCTCAAAGGCACTAATTCTTCTACGAATGAACACGAAGAACCTGTGTGACCCGGGTCCTTCAATGCTCTTCTGTGAAGTCTCATCGCTTTCTGTGCACGAGTCTTGTGCAACTCCTACTAGATTTATTCATGGATACTGCACAGATCTTGCTGCTGTGATAAACGCTGTCTTCACGTAAACTACATTTTTGAATTACTGATGGTGTAGAGAAAAATAACTTCTGTAAACTTATCCTACAGCCAGGCTCTTGCTAAACTGTCCTATGTTTTCTTCCGTAATTTCCTACATAGACAATTAGATCATCTGTAAAATGAAATTTTACTTCCTCCTTTCCATGCCTTATGCCTTTAATTTCTTGTCTGTCTTACAGTGCTCGCCAGGAACCACGGCTTAGGGTTGACCAGAAGAGGAAATAAGAGGGCGGCAGGGCGGCTCTGTTTTGAACGTGCTTCATCTTTCGCATTTTGGAAAACGTTTCATGCAGCTTTCTTTTCTCTTCTTTCTCTTCCTCTTTTGGTAAATTCCTTTTCTAAGGTTAAAGATATTTTCTTCTATTGCTTACTATTAAAAAAAATTAGCTATAAATGGGTGCTAAGATTTTAGCAAAGGTTTTTTCCTGAACTCACTGAAATGATCACATGGCTCTTCTTTACTATGTTAATGTGCCAGATAACACTGCGGATTTCCTAACATCAGAAACTCCTTGCATTCAATCCTGGGGTAAGCCGGTTTGGTAACATGCTGCTCTTTGAAAATACTGTACACTGTTGGATTTAGCATGTGAATATTTTCGTGATTATTTTTGCAACTAATATTCATGAGAGAAACAAATGTGTAATGTCCCATTTTTTTTCTGGTATTGTTTTTGGCAGATTTTGGTATCAACATTTTACTTCTCTCATAAAACAAAGTGGGGAGCACGCTCCTGTGCTGTCTCATTTCAATTCTCTGGTAGAATCTACAAGACTGAATAATCTTTCTTTGAAAGTCCTGGACAATTCTCTGTGAAACTGTCAGAATATAGTTTTCTTACTGGGAAGACTTAGAACTGCTGCTTTAATCTAATTGTTACTGGACCATTCATGCTATTTTTCTATTGGGTTAATTTTGTGTCTTATTTAAGTTTTAAAGTTAATTGTTGTAAAGTTGCTCCCAGTCTCTGGAGTTATGTCCTCCTTTTCACTTACGTACTCACAAAATCAAAGAAACCCTTTATATTACAGAGAATTTCAAACACACCCAAAAGCAGAGAGTGGTAAAATGAACAGAGCCACCATCCAACTTTGATAATTATCAACATTCTGTTTCTTCTTCCATCTAACTGTGGTATTTTGGGTGTCTTTTTTCTACTTTTCTTGACTAGTCTCTCAAAGGTTTATTTATTTAATGTTTTCAAAGAATCAAATTTTGGCTTTGATGATCTTATCTTTGTTTCCTATTTCATTATTGCTCTTATGTATTATCTCCTTTGTTTCACTTTGAGTTTATTCTATTGCTGTTTTCCTAATTTCTCAAATTAAATCCTAAACTCATTAATTTTCAGGGTTTTTTTTTTTTTTTTTTTTGCGGTATGTGGGCCTCTCACTGTTGTGGCCTCTCCCGTTGCGGAGCACAGGCTCTGAACGCGCAGACTCAGCAGCCATGGCTCACGGGCCCAGCCGCTCCGTGGCATGTGGGATCTTCCCAGACCGGGGCACGAACCCGCGTCCCCTGCATCGGCAGGCAGACTCTCAACCACTGCACCACCAGGGAAGCCTTAATTTTCAGGTTTTTAATACTTAGCTCCATCATTTAAGGCTTCAGTGGAAGTGCTCCCAAGGGCAAACCTTTTCTTTTTTTAAAAAATTTTCTTGAAGTATAGTTGATTTATAATGTGGTGTTAATTTCTGCTGTACAGCAAAGTGACTCAGTTTTATATACATATGTATATGTGTGTGTATATATATATATATATATGTATATATATATACTCTTTTTCATTGTGGTTTATCATAGGGTATTGAATATAGTTCCCTGTGCTCTACAGTAGGACCTTAGTTGTTTATCCATTCTCTATATAATAGCTTGCATCTGCTAACCCCAAGCTCCCACTCCCCCCTCCCCCAACCCCCTCCCCCTTGGCAACTACAAGACTGTTCTCTATGTCTGTGAGTCTGTTTCTGTTTCGTAGATAAGTTCATTTGTGTCATATTTTAGATTCCATATATAAGTGATATCACATGGTATTTGTCTTTCTCTGTCTGACTTACTTGACTTAGTATGATAATCTCCAGTTGCATCCATGTTGCTGCAAATGGCATTATTTCGTTCTGTTTTATGTCTGAGTAATATTCCATCGTGTATATGTACCACATCTTCTTTATCCATTCATCTGTCGATGGACATTTAGCTTGTTTCCATGTCTTGGCTATTGTAAACAGTGCCATTACAAACATAAGGGTGCATGTATCTTTTTGAATTATAGTTTTTTCTGGATATATGCCCAGCAGTGGGATTGCTGGGTCATATGGTAGCTCTATTTTTAGTTTTTTGAGGAACCTCCATACTGCTCTCCATATTGCTGTACCAATTTACATTCCTACCAACAGTGTAGGAGGGGTCCCTTTTCTTCACACCCATGAGCAAAACCTTTTCTGCATTCCACAGGTTTTCACGTGCAATATTTTCCTTATCTTTTAGTTCTATATATTTTTAAATGTCCACTGTGGTTTCTTACTTGACCCATGAGTTATTTACACTTACATAATTCCAGATTTCCAAATATTTAGGGACTTAAAATGTACCTATTGTAAATATGCAACTTCAACATGTTGTGGTCAGAGAACACAAATTATACATCCTTCTTTGACATGTTTGAGCCTTGCTTTCTGTGGGCCAGCACATATCCCGTTTCTGTGGATGGCCCCGTGTGTGTAAGAACTCAGCTCTCTGTTTCTTGGATGCAGGGTTTCACCTACATCCGTTAGACTAAGCTTGCCAGTCAAGCTGTGTTGATCTTCCACATCTTCACAGTGGGGCTTGGGCTGCTCAAGCCAATCAGGACGCAGAGAAATGGTCTGAGATTTCCCACCAGGATGGTGGATTTGTTTGATTCTCTGTGAAGCCCAAATTGCTTTTTGTATCTTGAGGCTATTTCATTAAGTACTTGTGTTTAAAATTCCTATTTCTTCCTGACAAATTGAACATTTTATCATTATGTAGCAAACTTCATCTATCCCTTGTGTTAAAATATACTTCGTCTGAGAATAACAACTGTAACAGTTTCCTTTTTCCTTTCTCTTTATTTCCACCTTTCTTTTCATTATAGTTTAGGTATTTTCTTGTAAACAGTATATATACGTGTGTGTGTGTGTGTGTGTGTGTGTGTGTGTGTGTATATAATTTAACACAACCTGACAAACTACTTTTTTTTTTTTTTTTTTTTTTGCTGTACGCGGGCCTCTCACTGTTGTGGCCTCTCCCGTTGCAGAGCACAGGCTCCGGACGCGCAGGCTCAGCGGCCATGGCTCACGGGCCCAGCCGCTCCGTGGCATGTGGGATCTTCCCGGACCGGGGCACGAACCCATGTGCCCTGCATCGGCAGGCAGACTCTCAACCACTGCGCCAACAGGGAAGCCCTGACAAACTACTTTTAATTTTGTCTGCTTACTGCCTATCATGGTTACCGACACAACTGGACTTGTGTCTATCATCTTTTTAAAATTTGTTTATTGTACTTTCTCTACATTTATTTATTTTTCTTTTTGTTTTGATTTTTTTCCTTCTACTGATTAGCAATTTATACACCCTATTTCTATTCTTTTAATGCTTGCTCTTGAAATTGTGTCCTGCCCATTTAGCTTAAAGTCTGAATGTTAACTACCTGAACAACAGAAGGACTTCAGGATATTCAGCTCTGATTATTTCACACTTAACTGACATACTACTGCTGTTCAGTACTGGGGTTCTTTCAAACATAATGTCAGTTAGACATTTACCTAGACTTATCAGGCTGTTTTTCATTCCTTCCTGTGTATGTTACAGTGATCTTCTGAGATCACTTTCCTTTTTCTTTTCTTTCTTTTTTTTTGGGGGGGGGGGCACGCTGTGCAGCTTGCAAGATCTTAATCCCCTGACCAGGGATTGAACCCATGTCTCCTCCAGTGGAAGCATGGAATCCCAACCGCTGGACCACCAGGGAATTCCCGATTTCCTTTTTCTTAAAGTATAATTTTAGATGTTTCCTTTTAAAACAGGTCTCTTTGTAGCAAGCTCCTACAGTTTTTCTTTATTATGGGAAAGAATAGTTTTGTGGGATACATAATTATAGACTGACAAATCTTCTTTCAACACTGTAAATATCACTCCATGGTCTCTGGTTTCATATGCTATGTCTAGATATGGATTTTTGTTTGTTTTATCCTACTGGTATACGTTGTGCTTTTGAATTTGTAGATTCAAATTTCCCATTAGTTCTGCAAAATCCTCAGGCATCTTATCTCTTTAAATCCTGTTTTTCTGTGGTCTCCATTCTCTCTCAGAGGGGCTTCCATTAGGTGTATGTCAGACTTAGCCACTCCTCCGTGTCTCTTAAGCCCTCTTTCACATTTTCTATTTTCCTTATATCTTGGTGCATTCTGGGTACATTTTCCAGATATATCTTCCAGTTCATTAATTCCCTCTTCAGCAGTGTCTCATCTGTTTATCAGGTATCTATCTACTGAGGTCTTGACTTTAATAATTCTATTTTTCATTTCTGGATTTTTATTGTTGTTCCTAGGTCTTGGGTGTTTGATAATCTTTGTTTATAAGGTCATGCATGATTTTAAGGTGTGTGAATCCTGCAGGTCTACCTTGGGAAAATATTCCTCCAAAGCTTTGCCTACATCCAAGAAATGCCCCTATTCTATCCCCTGCTCCCCAGAATCCAGCTTCAGGGCAAACTGTGTTAATAATTCAAGTAATTTAGGGACTTCCCTGGTGGTCCAGGGGTTAAGAATCCTCCTTCTAATGCAGGGGATGTGGGTTTGATCCCTGGCTGGGGAGCTAGATCCCACATGCCGCGGGGCAACTAAGCCCACGCGCTCTAGAGCCTATGCACCACAACTAGAGAGACCACGTGCGACAACTACTGAGACTGTGCGCCAAAACTAGAGAGCCTGCGCGCTGCAACGATAGATCCTGCATGCCACAACAAAGATCCTGCGTGCCGCAACTAAGACCCGACACAGCCGAATAAATAAATAAATAAGTCAATAAATAAATATTAAAAAAAAATTTAGGGACTTCCTTGGCGGTCCAGTGGTTAAGAATCCACCTTCCAATGCAGGAGACGCGGGTTCAATCCCTGGCTGGGGAACTAAGATCCTACATGCCGCAGGGCAACTAAGCCCACATGCCACAACTACTGAGCCCACACATACCACAACTGGAGAGAAGCCTGTGCTCCACAATGAAGAGCCCACTCACCACAACAAAGATCCCGCAGGCCGCAACTAAGACCCAATGCAGCCAAATCAATCAATCAATCAATCAATTTAAAAAAATAATTCAAGTAATTTAGCTACAGATTCTTTTGGACTTTGTACAAACACATTCATATCATCTGAGAATGACAATTCCACTTCTTCATTCGAATCCTTATCCCTTTTGTTTCTTTTTATTTCTTTAAAAATAGAAGTTGTGATAAGGGGCATCATTGTTATTATTTTTTTAATCTCAAGGAATGGCTTGTAATGTTTCACCATGATGTATATAACATTTACTGATTTTATGGATGCCCTTCACCATGTTTAGGAGAGGCCCTTCTCATCCTAGTTAAGGGTTTCTACTACAAATGCTTAACTTTAGCAAATGCTGTACCATCTGCTAAGATTTAAAAATACACACACACATTATAAATATATATAATTTTAAGAAACATTTAGAATTTTACAATACTTCATTTATGAATTTATGACTTTTTGTACTGCAAACTGCTTTTGTGAGTGTGTATGTACATGTGTGCGTGCTTTCTGAAACAAAGAGATTAAAGTACTTTCCAAGAGAGAACAAGGCACTTTAAAGAAAAATTTTCTTGCCATGACTCACATTGTAGATATTATTGAACATATTATGACAAATATTATTAAACATGTACTAATAAAGTCTGCATATCAGGAAACCTGAGTAAATTATCCAAAATGTTACTTTTCTCCTTAAAAGCATGCCATATCACTGTGTTCCAATGCCAGCACATACAAAGATCAGCTGGGAGGCTTGTGAGAACACGGATGTGGGGTCCCAAGTTCCTAGGTGATGTGATGCTGCTGGTCCAGGACCACTCTGAGATACGCTGCCATAAACCAGTCTTTATACACACGGGGAGGGAGAAGTGAATGAAGTGTGAGAGTGTGGGCGAGAAGGCTAGTGCGTGTATGCTCGGGGTGTGGGTGGGATGTGCACGGCAGGCCTTCACGTGCTAGAATGTTACAAAGGAGCCGGGCTGCTTGGCTAGCTGACACAACTTCTGTCCAAGACAAGCGGCCGTGCTATGTGGGAGGGTCATGCATGGTAACCACGAAACCATCCTTTTTTCGGACCACACTCCTAACAATTACCTTTTGAAATATTCCACTTCCCTCTCTGTCTCGTCCATGTCCACACTGTCTAGGTCGATATCTTTAGGCAGAAAGACATCATCTGTAAGATGAAAGAAAAGAGGCAAGTCAACTAAACAGCAGGCCATCTTAGCGGGACAGAGCAAAGCATTTGGTTTTACTTAATTTCAACAAGTTCACAAACTAAAAATCCCTTCTAAAATGAGATTTTGCATGGAACTTCCCAGGCGGTCCAGTGGTTAAGACTCTGTGCTTCCAATGTAGGGGACATAGGTTCCATCCCTGCTTGGGGAACTAAGATCCCACATGCCGCGGGGTGTGGCCAAAAAAAAAAAAAGAAAAAAGAAAGTGAGGGGCTTCCCTGGTGGCGCAGTGGTTGAGAGTCCACCTGCCGATGCGGGGGACACGGGTTCGTGCCCCGGTCTGGGAGGATCCCACATGCCGCGGAGCGGCTGGGCCCGTGAGCCATGGCTGCTGAGCTTGCGCATCCGGAGCCTGTGCTCCGCAGCAGGAGAGACCACAGCAGTGAGAGGCCCGCGTACCACAAAAAAAAAAAAAGAAAGTGAGAACTTGTCTAATAAAACTTTTTAAAAAATTAAAAAACAAAAATGAGATTTTGCAAATGGCCACAGGTGGGCAGACCTCTCTCATGCACTTGGGAACATCCAGGTCACCTGGAATTAGTGAACTTCTGTGCTGAGTGAAGGAACCATTGCTTCAGGCCCGGCAGAAGAGACATACCTGCTGCAGCCACCGGGAGAGCCCTTGAGAAGACAGAGGCTGTCTGCCCCAAGGCCCCGCTGGAGGGAGGGCGGGGGGGTGGGGGTAGCAGGGGCACGGCTGTCAACAGACGCCGTAGACGTGTCTGTACCCAGGACCCAGATGTCAGCCTCTGGAGGAAGACGGCTCTTCTAGGCATTCAGTTTATCCAAGCAACATCCAGAGACTTCATCAAAAAGCTTTTCCGGTTGTCCCTACCAAACGCAAGGCTATATTTCATCTTGCAGTTGAGCAACCCTCTTTGAAAATAGGCTACAGCAGGGAGACGACTGATGAGGGAGCCTTGGCACCTCTGAGGGTTTTAATTCCCTCTTCTGCTCTGCCCACCCTGTTTGGTACCTGCCAGGCGCTCAGAGGCTCCATCCGTGCACACCTGGGTGCTGGGGGGCACTGGCGGTGTACGCACAGCACCCGGTTCCACCCATGGACGAGTGCAGACCACCGACAGTGCTCTGTTAAAGCCAGTCTCCATTCCCTGTCCCCACCTTAGCATGGGACAATCTTTCAGGATCTTCAGTAAAGGACCCCCTTTCCTCCCATCACTGGGCATTTGCACAGCAGCGTAATGAAGGCGCGGTTTACCTGCACATCAGCAGCTAACACTGCTGAAGACTCCCAGCGCCACGCGGAGTGCCTTCACATCCGCCAGCTCACGGCAACGCCGTGGCCACCGAGGAGCCCCCGCACGCCCCCTGCACGACCACGGCCCCTCCCGCACAGACAGCTCCCGGCCTGGGTCTTCCTCAACTCCGCCCCCTGCCGCTGTATCCCTGTGGTTTCAGCCACACCTGGATACCAACACCACCAAACCAACCCCGCCCCAGACCTCCTTCATGAGTGGCTCGTCCATAAAGCCACCTCCTCTGTACATCCACCCTTCAGGCAGCTGACCCCCAACGCGGGCAAAGCTGTTGCGATCTGCTGCGGCCGCTCCCTTTCCGACAGTGATCTAGAAATGATCCTCCCCCCACCCCCTTCCTCATACTCATGTCCCACCTGTCGCCCCTGTCACCATGTTGGGCACGTTCCTCATCAACAGTTGCAGACGCCTGTCTCCATCCCACTGCTGCTGCTTCTGGGGTACCCCCCCAGCCCCCGCCCAGGCTCCCTAGTCCAGGCCGCCAGCATGCATGAGTCACCCTCACAACACGCTCCTTCCCAGCCACTGAGACCGTTCGTCAGGCCTCCGCTGCACACCTACCACAGGCATCTCCTGGAGGCCCACTGGCTGACACTGGTCAAGGAAACAGTGATGCACGAGGAAAGGTGAGGTGGGCCAGGAGTGTTTACAGAGGTAAAGAAGGTAAAGTCTTAGAAAGGCCGAACTCAAGTTATTCCATAAAAAAGTTCTAGAAGAGGAGTTGGTTCAACCACAGAAGCAAACACAGAGCAGACACGTCTGCTGGGAGTGCTCTCATTATAAAGTGATTTCTAATACTCTTCTAATTAGAACTGATAACCAGTATTAAAAATCTTGGCATAAGAAAAAAAATGGGATGGAACTATAACCAGATTCAGTATCAGACAGACATTTTTCACAACAAAACTGTTATTAACCAGGGTGGAAAGAAAGAGCGACCTAAAGAATTTCATACCCGCCAGGCTGTCTGTTCACTGTTCAGACCACAGGAAACAGTTTGCTTCGCCAGAGCTTGGAGGACTCTGTGCCCCTGACCCCTACTTGAGGACATGTGTCTGGGAACACTGCTACACGAGGACCAACACGGGCACCTAATGTATTCACGTGCAAACCTACAAATACTGTGCACTCTGACAAAGCAGAAACAAATGCAGCTGAAAAATGGGAAGAGAAAGGACAGCAAAAGAGGGCAGAGTAGAGAAAACAGGGTCAGCGCACGGCTGTCCCCCAGGCAGTAAGTGGTGCCACAGGCCCCCATTTGGAGCAGGGATGGGGCACCAGACGTATAAGTGCAGGGGCAGCACCAGTACAAAGTCATAAACATTCCTAAACACCAAGGATATATAGAAAAAAAGGCAATCATCTTACACAGAGAGAGAATCAGCGAATATAAAATAGAAGACTTCCCTGGTGGCACAGTGGCTAAGATTCCACGCTCCCAATGCAGGGGGCCCAGGTTTGATCCCTGGTCGGGGAACTAGATCCTGCATACATGCCGCAACTAAGAGTGCTCATACCACAACTAAGGAGCCCACAGGCCACAACTAAGACCCAGCATGGCCAAAACACACACACACACACACACACACACACACACACACACACACACACACACAATAATTGATCTAATAATTACAAAATAATGCCAGGGCTGTCCTATCAATAGATGGAAACAGGCTCACCTCACCTGTAGATAAGACTGTCAATGTGGCTCACACAGCAGGACGGAGGCATCTCGGCTGTATGCAAGGAAATGACCTAAAACCAAGTGGCTCAGATAGGCCAGAAATGAAGGGATGAGGACAAAGGTGCCCTACCAGGCAAACAGAAACAGAGAGAAGGGGTAGCAATCACCATCTTAGACAAAGGAGAATTCGAGCCAAAAGTGTGAAACACAACAAAAAGGACATTTTTAAACAATAAAAACCACAATTCAATATAAGAAATTAGTTAGGAATATGCACCAAGTAACAAAGAAACCACCTTTATAAAGCAAAACTACAGGAAATGCAAGAAAACACAGAAACTCAATAATAAATAACAGAATATATGTCAAGAGGACAAAAAACAAGTAAGGATACAGAAGACCTAAACCTAAACCTAACTCAAAGATATATCATGGATATAAATATATATTTAGTTTAATACCATGATAACAAAGAAAATATACTTGTATCTCAAGTGAACACAGAGCAGTCACAAAAACTAGTCACAAAGAAAATACCAGTAAGTTTCATGAAGCAGAAATATTACAAACAACACTCTCGGATCACAGTGTACAAAACCTAGAAATTATTAACATAAACAAGGCTCTCCCACCTGGAAACCTAAAAGCCACTTATTAAACTATTGGGTGAAAGGGGAAAAGAAAACCACATGGAAATTACTGAATTTCTAAAAAAGAAACCAAACGGAAACATTATCATACACTGTGGGATATACTTCAAGGAATGATCAGAGAAAATTCAAGGTGCTAAATACTTTGATCAGTAAAAATGAAGGAATGAAAAGAAATGAACTCAATTCCCAAATCAAAAAGTTAGAAAGGGGCTTCCCTGGTGGTGCAGTGGTTGAGAGTCCGCCTGCCGATGCAGGGGACACAGGTTCGTGCCCCGGTCCGGGAGGATCCCACATGCCGTGGAGCGGCTGGGCCCGTGAGCCATGGCCGCTGGGCCTGCGTGTCCGGAGCCTGTGCTCCGCAACGGGAGAGGCCACAACAGTGAGAGGCCCGCGTACCGCAAAAAAAAAAAAAAAAAAAAAAAAAAAGTTAGAAAGAACAATGAAGTAAAACAAAAGGAAGCACAGGAAAAAAAGATAAAAGTAGAAATTAATGAGGCAGAGAAAAAAACAACTGTATATACCTAATTGATAAATCAAGAGCCTGGCTTTTGAAAATATTATATAGATAAACTATTAACTTTAACTGAGTCAAATATAATAGGGAGAAAGCACAAACATACAAAATAAGAAATGACAAGAGGAAAATAACCACTGAAAGAAATTTTTAAAAAAGTATGTACTCGGGCTTCCCTGGTGGTGCAGTGGTTAAGAACCTGCCTGCCAATGCAGGGGACACAGGTTCGAGCCCTGGTCTGGGAAGATCCCACATGCCATGGAGCAACTAAGCCCGTGAGCCACAACTACTGAGCCTGCGCGTCTGGAGCCTGTGCTCTGCAATGCGAGAGGCCGCGACAGTGAGAGGCCCACACACCGCGATGAAGAGTGGCCCCCGCTCACTGCAAGTGGAGAAAGCCTTCGCACATAAACGAAGACCCCAAAACAGCCCAAAATAAAGAAATTTTTTAAAAAAGTTTGTACTTTGCAGTCATCTATGTAAATAAGCAGAAAACTGGCTGAAAAGAGAATTTACTACGGAAATACAGTTTAGCAAATTAACCTCAGTGAAGAAAGAAATACTTAAATAGACCAATTACCATAGAGGACAGAGAGAATACCATCAGGAAACTACCCCACAAAAACGCACCGGGCCTGGGGGCTGTACAGGAGATTCCTATCAAATCATTAAAGCCTAAATAGTCCCAATGGAAGGTGAATTGCTCTAGAATACTGAAAATGAAAAACAAACAAAAAAAGCTTCCTAATTCTTTATGAAGTATAACAGGTCTAAGAAGAAAAATTATGTTTAATCTCCGTAGATACTAGAAAACCTCTGACAAAATTCAACACTCATTCCTGATAAAATACTCAAGAAAAATAGGAATTGTTGGATATTTTCTTAACATGATAAAATATATAAACCTTACCCTAAAGCCAGAATCTTAATGTAGAAACACCAGACGTTTCCATTAAGTTCAAGAATGATGCAATTAAACAAGAGAAAACAAGAAGCATAAGAATTGGAAAAGGAGAAGTAAAGCTTTCTCTATTTGCAAATAGATGACAGAGTACCTGGAAAACCCCAGAGAATCAACAATAAGACTCAAACAATGAAATAATCTGCTAAGGTAGGAGATATAAAGTTAACATACAGAAAGCAATAGCTGTCATATACACAAATGACCAGTTAGAGGAGCACTATCCAATAGAAATACAACATGAGCCACATACATAATTTAAGATTTTGTAGTAGCCACATTGAAAAAATTAAAAAGAAACAAGTGAAATTAATTTTAGTAATATATACTTTATTTAATTAAATATGTCCAAAAGATTATCATTTCAATATGTAATCAATGTAAAAAATTATACTGGGACTTCCCTGGTGGTGCAATGGTTAAGAATCCACCTGCCACGGAAGACCTAAACAGACATTTCTCCAAAGGAGACATACAGATTGCCAACAAACACATGAAGAGATGGTCAATGTCACTAATCATTAGAGAAATACAAATCAAAACCACAATGAGGTACCACCTCACACCGGTCAGAATGGCCATCATCAAAAAATCTACAAACAGTAAACGCTGGAGAGGGTGTGGAGAAAAGGGAACCCTCCCACACTGTTGGCGGGAATGTAAACTGATACAGCCACTACAGAGAACAGTATGGAGGTTCCTTAAAAAAACTAAAAATAGAACTACCATACAACCCAGCAGCCCAGTCCCACTACTGGGCATATACCCAGAGAAAACCATAATTCAAAAAGACACATGTACCACAATGTTCATTGCAGCACTATTTACAATAACCAGGACATGGAAGCAAACTAAATGCCCATCGACAGACGAATGGATAAAGAAGATGTGGCACATATATACAATGGAATATTAGCCATAAAAAGGAACGAAACTGAACTATTTGTAATGAGGTGGATGGACCTAGAGTCTGTCATACAGAGTGAAGTAAGTCAGAAAGCGAAAAACAAATACCGTATGCTAACGCACATATATGGAATCTAAAAAAAATGGTACTGATGAACCTAGCGGGCAGGGCAACAATAAAGACGCAGACGTAGAGAACAGACTTGAGGATACGGTGGGGGCGGGGGGGAAGCTGGGATGAAGTGAGAGAGTAGCACTGACATATATAAACTACCAAATGTAAAACAGATAGCTAGTGGGAAGCTGCTGCATAGCACAGGGAGATCAGCTTGATGCTTGGTGACGACCTAGAAGGGTGGGATAGGGAGGATGGCTCAAGAGGGAGGGGATATATGGATACGTATAGCTGATTCACTTTGTTGTACAGCAGAAACTAACACAGCATTGCAAAGCAATTATACTCCAATAAATATATTAAAAAAAAAAAAAGGAATCCAATGCAGGGGACACGGGTTCGATCCCTGGTCCAAGAAGATCCCACATGCTGCGGAGCAGCTAAGCCTGTGTGTCACAACTACTGAGCCCGTGCGCTGTAACTACTGAAGCCCGCACGCCTAGAGCCCATGCTCCGCAACAAGAGAAGCCATCGCAATGAGAAGCCCGCGCACTGCAATGAAGAGTAGCCCCCGCTCGCCTGAACTAGAGAAAGCCCGCGCAGCAACGAAGACCCAGTGCAGCCAACCACCCCCCACCAAAAAAAAAAAAAATATATATATATATATACTGAGTTATTTTAAATTCTTTTTTTTCATACTAGGTTTTCAAAATCTGGTTATGTTTTTACACTCACCCCCTCAATTTGGACCTTCCACACTTCGGTGCTCAGGGGTGACATGTGACTGGCTACTGCACCAGATGGACAGAGTTAGAAGGTATGATTGTAGAAAACACCCCGTTAAAATTAAAAGCAAGGAAGATTAAATACTTAGGAATAAGCTCAAAAAGAAATGTGAAAAACCTGTAAGAGAAAATTTAAAACATTCCTAAAAGACATAAAGTAGACTTGAACAAATGGAAAAACTCCCCTTGTTCTTGGGAAGGACGAACAACATCATAGACACCAATTCTCCCTAAATTATCTTATAAATTTAATGTAATACCAATAAAGATACCAACAAGGTTGTTTTTTTCTTTTTTTTTTTAAGGGAGCTAGGCACACTGATATCAAAGTTCTTATGGGAATACAAACATGAAAGAATAGCCAGGAAAACACTGAAAAAGGCTATGAGGAGAGAAGAGCCCTGTAAGTCATTAAAATGTACAGAACTTCTAAAGTAGCTAACTCAATGCAATAATGGCGTGTGAATGAACACAGAGGAAAAGAAGAGAAATTCCAGAACAGACCTGAGGACACACAGTGTAGCACACGGTGGCATCCTGAGTCACTGGGGCAAGATGAGCTTTTTAATAACTGGTGTTGGGACAACTGGTTAACTATTTGTAAAAGATAAAGCTGGATTCATGCATCATATGATACAAAAGAATAAACTCCAAATAAATGTATCAGGGAGCTAAGTGAAAAAAGTGAAACCACGCTAATACTAGAAAAAAACTTGGGCACATTCCTCCTTAACCTTCGTGTTAGTATAAACAATTCTGACAATTATTTAAAATCCAGAGGCAATACAAAATCAGTGAACTGACTATGTAAAGTAAAAAAGAAAACTTGTGCATGGCTAAAAAGCATTGTAAACATAGTCAAAGACAACTTAACGACCTCAGGGAATATCTGTAGCATGTAATGCAGTTAAAAGGCTAATATCCCCAATTCATAAAGAACTCTTAAAAAATGGAAGGAAAAGACCAAAAACCCAATTAAAAAATGAGAAAAAGATATGAATAGAAAATTCACAAAAGAGATATAGAAACAGCCCTTAAAAATATGACCTCACTGTAATTAGAGAAAAATGCATATGAAAACTACAGGAATAAGTGTGCCTAACAGATGGGCTCAAGTTACAAAGCCTGACAACACACTCTCTTGGTGAGGCTGTGGCCAAACAGGGGCTCGACAGGGTGGGAGTGCAATGCAGAGTTCAGAGGACCAGGCCACATCAACAAGCCCTGTCTGCACTGACCTCTGACCCAGCACTCCCACAGAAACACCCACACAGAGCACCTGCAGTCCGCCCCGCTGTGTGTCATTACAAACCCCGAGAGCGGGGCAGTGTCCAGCGGAGCCCACTCAGCACCTGAAACCACAAGGAAGAGCTGCAGAGGGCCTTCGGAATACAGGATGTGGGGAAAAAGCCACGGGGAAAGGCATCTCTAATATGCCAACTTTTTGTGTAAAAAACATAAAAGCAAATAAGAAACTAAGTAGGAATGGGATAGGGAAAAAGAAATCAGGATTAAGGACGGGAAACAAAACAAAATAGATACAATCAGAAACAAAGGAAGCCGGTTGCACTTCCTAGGAGTCCCCGTGGCTGTACTAAATGTGCCGCACTAGGTCCCCTGGGGGGAAGAGACCTACCAACCCTCAGGCTAGAGAAGGAACCCTGAACAGACACCGAGGGCAGGTGTGCCGGCTGGTCTCCCACCGCGGTGGCAGCAGGCAATTCTGAAGCCACCCATGTGTCCCCCCAGGACCGCAAGGAAGGAGACACGCTGTGGACCGCAGGAAGGGGGCTGCAGGGAACGCAGTGGCACCGGAGCCGGACTGCAGCTGTCAGGGTGAACGGGTGGTTTTTACTGCAGAGATTAGATACCGAAAGACACAGATGTGGTGCTGGTGGCGGGGCACGAGTGCACATGTGCCCGTGTACACACACTCACTCCTCCTCCTAGGCCCTGCCAACCACACACCAGCAGCACCCAGGTCTGGGTCTCAGAGCCAGGACATCTAACTGTGCACAGAAGGGCTCAAAGCACAACGGGGTGCAGGGGCCACGCAGAGGGGGCTCCCACCAACTGAATCTGGGGGCATCGAAATAAACAGTGTTAGTAAAGGACCGTAACCTATAGCATAAAGAAAGAATCCACTAACCCGCCCTTATATAAATAATGAAGTAAATGAAAAAAATACATGGGGAAGGAGAGCTCTTCCTATAGAACGCTGAGTAAGAAATGGAGAAGGAATAACATCAGAAAAGTCACCATCATGTAGGCAAACAGCACAGTAATAATCCCCCTGGGCAATAACTGTCGTCGACGGATGCTAAAAGTAGTGGATGAATGTCTGATATGGCATAAGGGACTTGTCTCCCCATGAGACACTCCGGGTTAGCACAGGTCAGGTGTCAGCCTGGCAGAGGAGAGACGGGCCGACCGCACGCACCACGGCCCAGGAGGAGAGTTACCGCCACCGGGCAGTGTGCCTCCTGACTGCAGGGCACCCACCAACACAGACCCGTCACCCCCAAGGCGCTGCCGCCAAAGCTGCGTAATCTGAACCTGGCTGTGAAGGAATGGCACCAAATTGAAATTACTCTAGATAGTCATTTACTCTAAAAAATGGATGGGTCACACTCTCTAGAGATGTCAGGTTGTGAGAAAGTGAGGAACTGACCCATTAAAAGAAATTAAAGAGATATGACGCGTGACCCTGGGTTGGATCCTGTGTCAGGAGAAAACAACTTTGTTTCCTAGGACATTAAAGGGATGAACAGAAGAAACATGAATAAGCCTACAGCTAGATAAGAGTCTTGTGTCAGTGTTAATTTCTTGATTTTAACAACTACACTGCGTTCCCTGCAGCCCCCTCCCCACGGTCCACAGCGTGTCTCCTTCCTTGCGGTCCTGGGGGGACACACGGGTGGCTTCAGAATTGCCTGCTGCCACCGCGGTGGGAGACCACCCGGCGCACCTGCCCTCGGTGTCTGTTCAGGGTTCCTTCTCTAGCCTGAGGGTTGGTAGGTCTCTTCCCCCACAGAGGACCTAGTGCGGCACATTTAGTACAGCAACTGCGACTCCTGGGAAATGCAGCCGGCTTCCTTTGTTTCCGATTGTACCCATTTTGTTTTGCTTAGTTGTTAAAATCAACAACTATATCGTGCCCCCCCCATCTGTATCTTGCTGTATCTAATCTCTTGTTTTGAGGAAATACACACAGCAGTATTTCAGGGTAAAAGGACACCATGTCTGAAAGCACTCTCATTTGGTTCAGAAAAGTAACCAAGAGGGAGAGACAGGACAAAGCAAGTGTGGTGACATGCTGAGCTGGACGGGAGTATGTGGGAATCCTTCGTACTCTTTCCTGCAGTTTGGGGGAAGTCTAAAATTATTTCAAGGTAACCAAATATAACAACAATTCCTACGTGTCCCTCATGGCTGGTGAAGAGGCCACACAAAGCACGAAGCCACGACACAGATGGCAGCATCCACCTCCAGGAGGGATGGACCCTGAGAGGCACCCGACCCAGCGCCCTCCTCGTCCCAAGATGCCCCAGCTAGACACACACCCCTTTCTGCTCTGTATTTATTTACCGATTGAACTGCTGCCTCTGTCTCCCTTCTTCTTCTTGCTTTTCTTGCTCTTGCCCTTGGGCTGCGGAGAGTCTGCTGGCACCGGCTTGCCGCTCAGTGGGTGCTCGCTGGGCGCGGCGGGCTCTGCGGGGCCCGGGCTGGGCTTCTCCTCCCGGACGTGGTTCAGCTGCTTTCTGTTGTTGTTGTTGCTGTTGACTTTCCTCTCCTCCCTTCTGTGCTCCGCCAGGGGCGTGAGGTCAAGCGCTCTGGTCTTTGCCTCAGCCTGGGGCCGGGGCCGGGGCTGGGCCTCAGAGGCTCTGGGGGGCTCCAAGGGCTTCCTCGCCGGCTCGCTGCCCGCATTACTGGTGTGCTTCAGCTTCTGTCTGCTGCTTCCCTCCTTGTGCTGATGCATCATGTCCAGGAGGAAGGACAGCGGCTGCTGCTGCTTCCCGTTGACCCTCTTGGGCAGAAGGAGCTTGGAGTCTCTGGTGGCCACGGGGTCGGGGGTGTCCGCGTCGGCCCCCGGCCCCGGCCCCGGCCCCGTCTCTCTGTGGTCCGTGTATCTGCAGGGGGAGCGAGAGGAGGTTTCTGGGTCTTCGGTCGGCTCCAGCGAGCCGTTGTGGACGCGGTCAGAGCCGGGCGCAGATTCTGTGGTTGCCTGCAGACTCCTGGCAAGCATGTCCAACTTGGGACAGGCCCTCCCTGGCCTCTCCTTCTTCTTCTTTTTCGCGGCTCTCAGTGTCTGGAGGCCCTGGAGCCGCCGAAGCTCCTCCTGGAGCCGCTCCTCCTCCGCCTCCCGCCGCCGCTCCTCCTCTCGGAGGTGCAGGTGCTCCCGGGCCCGGGCCTCCGCTTCAAGGCGTGCCTTCTCCTCCAGCTGCCGACGTGAAAGGAAAAGGCAACTTAGGACAAGAGTAAGTGCTCTAAAAAGTGAGACACGCACACAAAAGTGAGATAAAAACTGAATCGTGCGATAAGAATAGAAACCCTGAAAGGGGCTGTGATAGGTCAAAAGCTTAAAACACACCTCCATCAGAGCAGGGGGCGGTAGTCAACAAAACATCCCTTATAGCCTCTGACGCAGCCCCGAGCACAGAGGACAAGGTCAGAGAAGCTGCCGTGCTCCTGCCCCGCGTGGGCTGTCCCGTCTGTGCGCGGCAGGCGGGGGATAAACTGGACAATAACAAGACTGATCGCAAGGCAGAAGTTACACAGCCGCAGAGGTGCCACCAGAACCTTTCCAGGTGGGGAATGCTGCTGATGCATTCATGTGGGTCAAAGCAACATTCAAGAAAATGTGTATTGAAAAGCTCGAAATTTCTTTTTCCCACCCTAGCAGGTAAAATTCCCAATATATTTTCACTAGTGTGATAGAGCAAATGACTTCCTAAAATATTCAACATGATGTGGCAAACAGACAATGGTTATTTCTGCTGTCCAACTGGCAGGAAATTAATTTTCAACTCAAGCGAAGATTGTATTTTTTTAGTGACGCACATTCCAGGAGCATAAATGGAAAAGATTCCTTCCGATTAGAAAACAAACTAGGGACTTCCCTGGTGGTCCAGTGGTTTAGACTCTGCACTCCCAATGCAGGGGGCCGGAGTTCGATCCCTGGTCAGGGAACTAGATCCTGCGTGCCGCAACTAAGACCCAGGGCAGCTAAATAAATAAATAAATAAATAAATAAAAGAAAACAAACAAAAACCCAGAAAACAAACAAAAACTCAGTAAGAGTAAGGAGAACAGCTCCTCCATCACTGGGCTCCAGTAAGGCTCATGCTCGTAAGAATCTTTGAAAAAAACATTTTGCATGGGAAAATGTAAAGGTCCTTCCGAATTTAAATATTTTTCATGTTTCAGAAGGCAATATTTTTAAGAGACAACTTGCTTGTTTTTCTAAATAACTTAAACATAAAATTAGGTTAAAAATTCAATGACAGGTTTCAAAAAAATGTAACTTGACAATTCAAGTAAAGATTATTTAAAATTCTTGCTCCATCTGTTAAAGGAAAGCTTTGCTGGAGGCAGCACCTGACAGACAAACTCCCGCAGTGTCTCCCGCAGTGGCCCCTGCAGGCACTCCAGGTCCTCCAGTCTGCAGGCCTGACCTGCCACAGGACAGAATCTACAGTGAATCCGACCCCGGTGTGTGCTGCCTTCATTTCAACAACCGGCCGGCCAACAAGAGACAAGGCAGCTTTGTGGGTCCCTCTGCAAACAAGGTGCTCGGCAGAGAGCACGAAGGGTGTGAGCGGGTGCCGAGGACGACCTGGGATACACCTGCAGCATGGTCTGGATCCAGGCCGCTTGCAAGGACAGAGGATAGGAGTCCAGGTGGGGGCAGCCCTGAAAGCACCTGAACCAGTCCAGAGGCTTCCAATGAAGCCCAGTGGCGAGTCCCCAGGGCCTCGGACCACCTGGGACCCCGGGCGCTGAAACACCCCGGTGTGGAGGACACACCTTCTCCCCACACCAGGTCTGGAGCAGAGGCAGACCGCTCCCTCCAAGCCCCCTAATTAGACCTGTGGCCAATCCAGACCTATCTCGGGACTGGGGGTGGATACAACAGTGGCAGTGAATCCACTCAGTTCAATCACAGCTACCTTAAGAGTCACGGCAACTAAGTTGGAAGCAACACCACACAAGTGGCCCGACCCTGGGTCCACCGCGGGCACGTCTCCTCCTTCGCAGGGGCCTCACGCCCTTCCAAAGCAACCCATCCTACGGTCAGAACCCTGTGGCCCTGACGAGTCCCCTCTGGGCACAGCCCACACCTGCCTGCTGAGGCAGGCTCATGGAGCCTGACACCTTCAGGGGGCTGAAACCGGGAAGAACCTCCAAAAGAACTGGCGGGGGCGGGGAGGAAACCCTAGAGGAGATGCTGTTCCCATCACTTTCAACATCGCAGGAAGTAACGGATACAATTTCTTGCCTAGCGGCACAGTCTGCGCATCACACTCACGCGTTGAGACCGCGCTCAGGTCCGGCTGCAGCTCACCACTGGGCCAGCCTCGCCAGTCTCGGCAGCTACTTGCTTTTATGGCAGCCCTCGTCCTAATGGTGAGGTGGCCGCCTTACTCTCGACCTCACTGCCACGTGCAGGCCCTCCTTGGAGTGGTACCGCCTGATCCTCCTCTGCCAGTGGGGCCGCTCGGGGCCCTGTACCAGCCTCGGGTCAAAGGTGCTTCTTCAGCCCTAGTCTCCGGAAGCCCACAACGCCCTGCCCTCGACAGCCAGGGCTGCTTCCTCTGCTTTCCTGGGAAAGAAGTTCCTTTGACAGACAAGAGGCGGAGGGGCTGCTGCCGCCCTGACGCTGGCCAGCACAAGAACCGGAGGCCTGTTTTAGAGCCATTAACAAACCCCTGGCACAGGAGGGGGCTCCATGGCCTGAAAATACAACATGGGTCTTGAAGCAGCATCCAGTTCAGGCTGGCAGGGGCGGTCAGGGGCTCTTGAAGCAACACTAGGAGCCTGTCGCCCAGCCCCAACCTCAGAGGCCCCCCTGGGAGGCCGCCTGGTGCAGACCTTCTGTTTACCTTTCTCTGCTTATGCCGTGCACGCTTGGCGGCCCGGGTGCTGCTCACTGGTTTGGTCTCCGAGCTGTTTATAAACTGGAGCAAGTCTTCCACCCTTCGATGGTCAACCACACTCTCCCTTTCTGAGAGCTGATCCGTTTTCTTAGGTTGCTCTTCTTTCCTCTTGGTCAGCCGTAAACGAAGCTTTTCCCTCATTTCTGCATAATTTCTACTTGTTGGCGCAGCAGGAGGCTAAGACAAACGAAAACATGACGAAATGCAAGTTTTAATGATTTTGAATATACCAAATTTCAGACCATAGCATTAAAAGTGAAATTTTTATTGCTCAAGTAACACATGTTCATCAGGAAAAGTAACTAAATAAAAGAAACAAATGGCGAGAAAAAGAAAAACCTTTCATCACCAATTACCCGAAGGTATTATTTTGGCACTGACCTGTCAAGCTTTACATAGTCACAAAAAAATCTGGCAGAGGATGTACAACTATGTACACAAATGGTTATTTTTAAACTAAAAAAGAAACTATTATACATGCTGTAATTGATCTACTTTTAATGTAATATGGTGTGATTATCTTCTCACGTCAATAGATGTGTCTATAGTATTTTTCCATCCCCTCGCAGGTTTCCTTTTCAGAGCCGAAAAGACTTCTCACTGACTACTGAAAACACCTGCATGAGTTGAGGAAATGCGGAGAGACTAAAGCAGAAAAAGAACAGCTCCCGGCCCCTGCTCTTCCCACCACCCACCCCAGACACCATGGCTGACACCTGCTTGTACGGATGAAATGACTGTCCTGGGACACCACACAGTATGGATGTGTCTCAATGGACTGTGCAGTCGAGCAAGAGGAATCTGCCTGTACAGGCTTGTCCATTGTGTGGACTCAACAATTCCCACGCCTGGGTAGTCAGTAGGTCCTATCTAATCAGACGCAAAAATGCAGAGATGAAATACTCAAAACTAACTTTGGGCAAATACGTGTTATTATTTCTTTACGACAACTACAACCTAGAAGTGGAACCACCGTTTTAGACCGTATCTTGATTTTAATTATGCTCGCAAATAATGCTTTACACACAGTGTAACCATACCCTGAATTCAACCAGGTACATTATTCTTGCAAAGGAGTTTGCACATTTTACAATTCTAATTTAAACACGCAATTTACAAACATCCATGGCGAAACACTAATTTTACGCACTTAAGTGCGCTCTCCGGCACCTGCCCCTCCCCTGAGGAGGCCCTCCAGCAGAGGAGAGGCCCAGGCACTTACCCCGCCGTGCCCGAAGAACTCACAGTAGCAGCAGTCACAGTACTTGCCCTCCTTCTGGTTGGTGGAGGTGGAGGTGCTGGAGCTGTGCTCGGAGCAGCTGTCCTCGTCCGCAGTCTCGTCCCCATCGTCCTGCTGCGGGTCATAGACGCCGTTCTCGCAGCGATGCCCTTCACAGTCGGGGTCGCTGCAAAACCGCGCAGGGCCCGTCAGCAAGCAGCCTGCCCCTCAAGGGGTGTGAGCATGGCAGGCGGTGGCCAAGGCGGTTCTTTCCTACCAGCCTGCCCTTGCCAACGAGGCGCGGGGCCTGCACGACCCAGGGGCTGAGCAGGCAGGACAGACGCAGGCCGGAGGGCACACCCAGAGGGGCTTCTCAGGTGCACACACACAGCCTCTCCACTGTCCCTCCCACCACCATTTCATCCTGGGGGATGTCAGGGCGGGGGAGTGGCGGTAAGTTCAAAGGTAACGAACACTGACTTTTTAAAGAAAGCTGTTGAGCGTCCATTGCATTGTTCTTTGCTCAGTGTGTAACAAACGCGACTTCAAAACACCCACGGGCCCCCTGCCGCTGCCGGCAGCCTGTGCACAGACCCACAGTGGCCCTGTGCTCTGCGGAACTGGCCAAGACCAGAGCCCGCCCCTCCCCACTGCCATCCTGGCTGGTGAGCTGCGAGGCCCCAGGCGCCAGAGTGTCTCGGGCGGTCCTGCAGGGTTAGGTCGCACGGCACCCATTCTGAAGCGCGCCGGCCTCCCCCGCCGGCCCGGGCTCACCTGCAGACACTGGGAGGCGCGCTGACGGAGCCGTCTGTGGTGGGGGCCACGGGAGCAGGACAGAAGCTCTTGCGTGAATCCGCAAACCCGGGAGAGGTGGCGGCCGTTTTGGGGAAGGACGGGGCTGCCAGACTGGCAAGGTGAGGCGCAGAGGCTGGAGAGAGGGCGGCGGGAGGGAGGGCGGGAAGCGGCACCAGACCTGTGGGGCTGTTTCTCGGGGCCGCCGGCACCCCATGCCTGTGATCCTCCTTGTTGATGCCGTGAAAGACGTCACCTGCGTTCAGAGATGCCAGAGTCACTGCCGCTGGCCAAGGTCAGGCAGACGTTCAGCCTTCTCTAGGTTAAACTTTTTTTTTTTTAAACCAACTTTTGGTCTGAAAATGTTCAAATCTATAGAAAACTTGAAGGAATAGTACAAAGAATACCCATACACCCTTCACCTAGATTCAAGACTATTTACTATTTTGTTATATTTACTTCCTGTCTCTCTCTCTCTCTCTCTCTCACACACACACACACACACACACACACTTTACTGGTGGCTTAACATGTGGAAGCAAGCTGCACTCACTCCTAAACATTCCAGCCTGGACTCCTGAGAACATGCACGCTTTGCCGTAAACCTCGACACCAGCGCCAACTACAGACAATTAACCTCAAGGTGACATTCTCATCTCATGTATAACCCCATCCAGGCTTCTGGCCTCTCCCACAGTCCTTTGCAGGTTTTCCCCCAACCCAGCATCTTTTTAAACTTTCTTTCTTTCCTTCCACAATAGTGACATTTTTTGAGTTGAGGCCAGCTGTCCACAATTCTGGATTTACAGTCTCATGTCCGATTTAGCTGAAAATATTCTACGCACGAATCCTGCAAAAGTTATGCTGGATCTTCCCATCTGATTGCACAGGAAGCACCTAATGTGTTTGCTCCTGTCGGTGAGGCTACATCTGATCAGGTGTGCAGGGGGGCAGTCGGCACCTTATCTTCCCTTTGCAACCTGGCAGTCACCTGTGGGTGCTGCTCCCAGACACCGGAAATACTGCATTCCCCAAACTGAGATCCAACGTCCTGACGCCCATGAGGACGCTTATCCGGGCCCCTGTCACCGGCTGGCTGCAGAGCGGCCTTCTATCTGTACCGGTCTTGCATACGTAGTCAGCAGCAAGCTTCCACCCAGACAGCTTCCCACCTGACTCCCTCTTTTGAGCGTCCCGAAGGATTCTCGACTTTAGCTGCATGCTACAATCCGTTTCCTTATTCTTTCCGATGCTCAAACAGTCCTAACTTTGGCTAGTGAGGCCTCTCTGATCCGGCTCCCGTGTCTCTTTGACATTTGCCACTGGTCTCTGACTGCCCCCTTGCTTTCAAGCCCCCTCTTCGCTGTGCTCAGGTCAGACTGTGACAGCAACACCACCTCCACACCAGGGATCTGCACGGCAGCAGGGGATGCATCTCGGGCTGGTCAGCAGCCCCATCAGCTGACTCTCCATGAGGCTTCTACTTTCAGATGCCTAAAAATTCCTCCACGTGTTCAGGAAGCAACGACCTCTTCCTACCACAGAACAAGAAGCGCAGAGAGGAAAGGCAGGACACAGTGTGGCAAAGCCCTAGAGGGTGTCAGTGTGACAGTAAAATTCTCATCAGAGTCCTAGAGGACATGCTCTTCATGCATGAGCATTCTTAGGTGTTAATTACACTGACATCTCTGGCCAGGCCGAGTGAAAGGGAATTACCGAGATGCTGAGGAAGAAGGAGCGAATACGCAGTGCCAACCCCGAGGGTCCCTGCGAGCTGGTGGGCCTTACCGAGGGAGGGTGGTCTCTTGGACGACACTCTGAACTGGCTGTTGCTTGACTGCACCGTGGTGGCCGTGCAGGACACAGAGGAAGTGGCTGACGACGTGGCCATCACAACTTTGTTCGCTTCCATAAAAGCATCTTGGAAATTATACAAACATTTCTTTTTCGCAGCGTTTTTTTTCTCTTTACTATCAGGAACTGCAGGCGTTTCATTGCTAGATGGAGGTGGAAGAGCTTCAGGTCTTGTTTCTGAGAGTGTTGGCCCTAATATGTCATTCCCTTCAGAGAAGAATGGGAAAATTAAGGCTTCTAAAAGAAAGAGCATTTAGCTAAAACCTAAAGGACACCTGCTGACTAAACTGTTAACACTGGGGCTGCTACTAAGTTAGGATTCCAATGGGATGACACTAGTCAACTAGTTTTCATCTCAGAAGAAAAATTTATTGAGCACCTACTATGTGCCAATTCCTGTGCTAGGTGCTTTCCAAAAGTTATTTAATGTCTTAAAACTACTTTCTGAGCTTAGTACTATCATTCCTATCCTGAAGATGAAGAAACTGAGGCTCAGAGAGGCTAAGCAACTTGCCCAAGGTCACACAGTTAGAAACCCTTTCTACGCACAGACCAGATGTCAAGTCTAGCTTGCTGTTCTGAGCACATGCAGGGGCGGGGGTGTGGGACCACCAGGGGCTCTGACCACGTGAAGACAGAGATGAGGTAGAGGTACCAACCCCTCTTAAGGCATGCCCTGCCCTGCCACTGAAGGAACAGCTGCACCTCAGCAGTTGAGGCCGCAAGGAGGAAGGTGCTTGTTAGAGGGGACAGGTCCCATGTAGGGTCAGTGCAGAAAGAGAGAAAAGGAACGTAAGTCATAGCATTCAAGCCACACCACCCTGCTGCACTGGGTCGAGGTCTGCTGGTCACCAATGCTCGAGAACCAAAGGCCCAACACTGCACCCTGGAGCCAAGACGCTCAGCAGCCCTGGGGCGGGAAAGACCCAGTGTCCGAGGCCCGTCCGGCTCCTGTGCCGGCAACGGGCCACCAAGCCCAGAGCCTTGCTCCGCTCCTGGCGGCAGGCATGGGTGGCTGGAGCAGCCTGAAGGGGCCAAGGGGCCTCCTGCCAGAGGTGGAGGTGAGGGGAAGCAGCAGCCCGGGCCCCTACTGGGGAACTGCAGCAACAGAGAGGGCAATCCACTCAGCACAGATCATTTTAAACTTTAAGAAAGTTTTAATGAGTTCCTTACCAGAAATTGTATCTGGCAAGAAAGTGCCAGGATTCCAGTTCTTATCATTCATCACTTCTGATCCCCAAAGACTTATAAATTTAGAACTATTCCACTCTGGAGTATTCCCAAAACAGCTCGGATAAATATGGTCTTGAAGAGATGCATTGAATACCTGATGTTTATTTGTGTGATTCTGAACAGGTGCTGGCGGTAAAGCCTACAAAAAAAAATGTTCTAATCATATATCAAAATTAATATTCTATTTACCTAAGTAGTTAAACTACAAACAGACAAGTCATTACTGAAACCTTGTGGGATACGCCTGCCGTGAACAGGTGTCCTGGGGAGCACATCTCGCAGAGGCTTACTTATTTATGAGGCTGTACGTGACGGGGCAAATTTGAACCAGATGTAGATTTTAAAAGCAACTGATGCTCAAGGAATATATCAGACAAACTTTAGACAACTCAGTGACTTCTAACATTCCTCCCTAGTCACATATTTTATTTTTTTAAATAAAATTATTTATTTATTTGTTTTTATTTTTGGCTGTCTTGGGTCTTCCTTGCTGCGCGCGGGCTTCTCATTGCGGTGGCTTCTCTTGTTGTGGAGCACGGGCTCTAGGCGCGCAGGCTTCAGTAGTTGTGGCTCGCGGGCTCTAGAGCGGGCTCAGTAGTTGTGGCGCATGGGCTTAGTTGCTCCACAGCATGTGGGATCTTCCCGGGCCAGGAATGGAACCCGTGTCCCCTGTATTGGCAGGCAGATTCTTAACCACTGTGCCACCAGGGAAGCCCCCAGTCTCATTTTAAACGAGGTCCATTTGCATGAGATCTGTTCCTGTGGCTTATTCTCATCTGACATTTTAAAAATCACCGCACACCGCAAGGAAGAGTAGCCCCTGCTCGCTGCAAAGTCAACTTTGGAATCACTCATAAAAATGTTCCCTCACTGTTCCCTCCCTTACACTGTTCCCTCACACTTGGACAAAGTGCAGTGTAAGTGTGAAGAAAAGATGGATTCTACATTGAGCTCTAAACCCACCCTCCCCGGGGCGGGGAGGGGAAGACCCTTGTCTTAAGGTGCCAAGGGAGGGCGCTGGGTCCACACATTTATGGGGTGACTGGCCGTCAGCTGCTCCCTGTACACGTCCTGGGCCCTCCCTCCCCTTGGCCCCCGTCTCACAGCCCCCTGCCCCCGCCCCCCATATCCCCAACAGTCTTCCCCACCGCAGCCAGAGTGGGCTCATGGAATGCGAGTAGGAGGGCGTCACTCCCACACTTCGGCTGTGCCACTGGTCTCCCACTGCTCTGACGTAAAACCCAAAGTCCTGAACGTGGCCGGCCTCCCCCGTCCTTCCTGCTCACAAAGCCCCTGGACACACGGGTCTTTCCTTGGTCCTCAAACTCCAAGCTACTTCTTGACCCACAACTTGGCTCACACTGTGTCCACTTTCTAGGAGGTCCTAATCTCAGCTCAGACCTTGCTAACTTACACTTATCCTACTGGCAAGAGCCTAGATGTCACGTCCTCGGAGAAGCCAGCACTGCCTTTGCTCTCACCACCCAGCACCCAGACCACAGTGGGCCTTCCCATCAAACACACTATAAAGTCCATTAATTTTCCCTCTCAGCACTTACCACAGTCATAATTCAAGACTTATCTTTAACCTATTGGTTTAATGTCTGCCTTGCCTCAAATTACATAAGATGCAAGGGGACGGGGCCGCCTGGATCCTGGCCCAGCATCTCACGGATGCAGCACACGGCCTTCCCTCTGCAGGTGTGTGCCCAGGCCCACCCAGAGGAGCTACAGGTCTGCGCTGGGAATGTCCCTGAGGACACAGGAATGAGCAGTGAGTGCTGTGAGCTCACGTGGGAGGGTTTGGGGATGATTCCCAGAGGTGGTGATGGTCTGGCAGAACCCTGAGGGCCTGGCTGGGCAGAGGGTCGAAGGGAAGGGTCAGAGCACGGGGATGGCCAATGTCCAGGGGCAAGTCTGCCACAACCTGACGGGCTGCAGGGGCCACAGCAGAGACAACTCCGTGTGACTTCCGTCCTGAAGGGGCTGGGGAGCCACAGAGGTTTCTACGCAGCAGGGTGAGACGGTCTGGTCAGCTGATTAGAAACATGGATCTGTGGCAACCTGGTGAAGGAGCCAGAGGGGCAAGGATGATGCGGAGAGCAGTTAGTAAGGGGCCGGGGAGGGCTGGAGCGCTGGCGGGGCAGGTGGGGAGGAAGGGGAGGGTTCGACAGCTCCAGGCCGGCAACGTCTGAGCTGAGACTGAGCTCAGGTCAGAGCTGCTGTCTCTGGCCCCACCCCTGGGAGGCGTGGCCAGTGATGGAGCTGGACGTTCCGGGCTGCCCAGTCTGAGGGGTTCAGGGCCAGCTCGCCCTTTACTAGCTGTGTGACCTCAGGCAAATTACTCAATCTTTTTGTGCTTTAGTTTTCTCATCTGTAATTTGGAAATACCTACCTCCAGGGGACGCGGTAAGAATTAAACCAGACAGTGCATGTCAAGGGTTTAGCGTATGGCCGGGCCCAAAGGAGGCATTTCCCGAGTGCTAAGGTGGGTCTCCCTAGACACGAGCCAGCCCCCAACCCCACCCCCGCCCCCGCTTCCCTCCCTCATCTCGGGCCGCTGAGCAGCTTAGCGCACCCGCTGACCCTGAACGGGCTCAGAGGGACGAAGGTGGAGGGTGAGGCTGGAGCGGATTCAGGATTTGAAAGTGGGAAGAAACAGGGCTAGACTGGACGCCCAGGACCAAAGCAGAAGCCTGGACCAGCTGTTCTGGTGGAGTAGCCCCAGGGGCAAGGGCAAGGACAAGAAACCTGTATTTCAGCAGATGTCAGTTTCCACAAAGAAGTGACAAACTAAGAGCTGCTTTGCTGAGAAGGGACGGATGAAAACTAACGATCAAATGGAAGAAGGTTTCTTAGTCTTGAAGACCTTCTGCTAAGGGCAGACATACCTGACAGGTGGGAAGCAGCCGCTTGCTCACCATGTCAGCTCTGAGAAGCAGCTTGGAACAGCAGAAGCACGTTGAGGGCTCGGAAGCTACTCAAGAACTTCGGAGACCCTCTGGGCACGGCCAAGCGTTGCTGGCTCCTTCCTCCTGGAGAAAGCCTGGCTGACCGCCGGTAGCCACCGCCTGCATCTTTCCAGAGAGCTTTTGCTCACCCTTCAGGACTCTTGATACCTGAGCATCACGTCTTTGCAAACCCACCCCACAGGCTCAGGGAGTTCTCCTTCTTCAGTGTTACTTTCCTACTCCGCATCTACAATTCCCATTAAGGTACGTCATAGTATTTTGAGTTTTCAAATTTGACTATGTTTTTGTCTTCTCTTTAGACTGCGAGGTCTCTGAAAACAAGGACTGGGACTAACTGGCTTTTATCTTTCTAGCATGTAGCACAGGGCCTGGCACATACTGGATGTTCAATAAATGTTGGGCAGAATTTAACTTGGCAGAATAAGGGGATGTAGCCATGGAACTGTTATGTTGGAGACATAAGTTAGCGATTCTATACATCTGATTCACATACTTCTTCAGAAGCCCATCTACTCAAAACAGGAGGCCCAGCCAAAGAGAACAAAGGGAGCAGGGGTCCGTAACAAGCAAGCTGTATTTGTACAAATGCTTCTGCACAAGACGCCTACTAACTTCCATAGCTATGGGTTTCCTTCAGGGAAAAAATAGGCACCTGTCACCCAGACCATTCTGGGGCCACGCCTCCATAAAAACACTAATGATTTAAGCACAAAATAAGCCTCTCAACATGTGGATAACGCTATTAAATTGGAACACTGCTTTCAATCTTTATACAAATCCACATGGCTTCAATTAACAGAAGTTCTCAATTGTTCTCCTCTTTGAGACAAAACTGACTCACGGGAAAGCAAAATTTTGCTTTCAGTGGAAGCTCCGACACACACACTAACTGATGCCCTCACCACGCACGCCTCTGCGTTTATGTAGGAACCTAAGACCCAGCCCGTCTCACACCCAGATGTCATCCCAGATGCCATGAGCACGGAGCCGAGAGAGCACAAGGCTGAGCCACTGAGCACGGGTGGGAGAGGCCGCTGACGCCCAGCATGCAAACAAAAGGGTCCACTTATATCCCAGCGAACAAAAGAGTGACAACCCCTCTACTCTGCACTTCTTCTCAGAGGCTCTTCAATACTCCTGCCAGAGGAGAAGAGGCAAGAGCCCCACCTCTGTTTCGCTGTTTCTTAGGCTCAGAAGAACTGAACTCTGCCTCTGAAATAAAACGCAGATCGCAGGTCACAACATGACCCCCAGATGGCAATCTATTTATGTCCCTATTTTCCACACAGCATTTTTCTCCCTCGAATTCCAACTGAACTTACACTTGTACCACGTTTAACTTTATGAGACACTTCTGCAGTGGTTGTACACAAGTAACCCGGCGAGGGGGTGACAGGTTCACAGGCCCACAGCCCCGTGGGAGTCACGCCACCAGGCTCCGCTCATTGCACTGAACTCACTGACTGTTTCCAAATAACCCTTATGCTCCCGTGGAGACTTCAAGACATGTGTCCACCTTCAGCTCCAGGCCCTCCCTAATGGGGCAATTGCTTCAAAACACATTCTCCAGATGGAGAAGACATAGGACTTAAAGCTGGAAGCCTCGAGCACTGCTCCCGGGCCACGCGCAGCAGGGGAGCCTGCTCTGCTGGGGAGCAAGAGGTGTGGCCCATGCACTCGTCTCCAAGGCCGCAAGTTCTCCCTCCCCGGGCGGGCGTGTTCCAGTGAAGGGGGGCCACTTCACTCGACATCCCAGATAAACGGCACCAAACACTTTTGTAACAAAGGGCTGAGCTATGGAGAAAGCAAGGGAAATGGTCCACAAAGAACCAACAAGAACATGGCAAGAAAAACAGGACCCAGTGGAGGTGCGGGAAGGGATGGCTGCCCTGGGGACGTGTGCGTCATCGTCACCATGAGGAGGGGATGGGTCTGTGGTCCCACGGGAGGAAGGAGAGCTGGAGACAAGGGGAGCTGGAGGGTCCCAGGGGGTCAGCTCCCTGCTGGCACCTTTGCACCAGCAAATGTGAACCCTCTTGAGGAAGCATCCCCCATTCAGCACCTGCTGAACAAAACATGATCTCATGATAAAAACAGATTTAGATCCTCAAGGTTTCATTCAAACACAGAATAACTATGTGTAAAATGCTTAAAGAGAGGAAAGATGAAAGAAAAAGTGATCAAGGAACAAGAGAGTATAAAAAGTTTCTAACATATTTGAAAAATAAATAAATTAAAGCTTAGAAATAAGAAGTACAGGTGAGATTAAAAACTCAAACTTAAGAGGCAGGTTAGACCCAATTATAGAGAACCACTTAACTGGAAGACTGATCCAAGAAAAGTTCTCAGAACAGACCAAGAGACAAGGAGACACATTTCAGGTATGGAGAGACCATCAGGTATGACGTGCAGGATGAGAAGGTCTAACCAGAGGTCCAGGGAGAGACAGCAGAGCAGTTAAGAGGGAATACAAACAAGATAAAATGGCTGAGAAGCATCAGACAGGGAATTTAAAATTACTCATACGCTGAGGGCTCTGATGGGAAAGGTATACAACATGCATGAACAAATGGGTAATATGGGCAGAGAGATTCTAAGAAAGAATCAAAAAGAAATGCTAGAAATAAAAAACACTGTAAGAGAAACTAAGAATCGGTAGACTGGACACAGCCAAGAAAAGAATCAATGAGCTTCAAGATAGGTCAGGAGAAACTTTTCAAACTGAAATGCAAAGAGAAACAAGAATTTAAACAAACAAACAAAACCCCCGAAAAACCACCACCAACAATGACCAAAAAAAAGAACAAAATGTCCAAGAGCTGTGCAATTTCAGAAGACATTTCAATATGGTGCCTGGAGTCTGGAAGGAGAGGTGGAACAGGCAGGAGGGACATCTGAGGGAGTAACAGCCAAGAACATCCCACACTCACAACAGATACCAAACCACAGACCCAGGAAGCGCGGAGGACACCAGACAGAATAGATACCTGCAAAATCCACACCCGGGCATATCATATTCAAACTGCAGAAAACCAAAGACAACGAGAAAATCTTGAAAGCGGTCTAAGGGGGTGGGGTTGGGCAGGGGGAGAAACCCCTGCACATACAGAATGAGGAACGCAATCACAGAGGACATCTCATTTAAAACCATGCAAGCAAGAAGAGTGGAGTTAACTGTGTTTTAAGTGTTCAAGGGAAAAAAAACCCCACCAACCTAAAATTCTGTATCCAGCGAAATTATCCTTCAAAACTGAAGGAGAGGGCTTCCCTGGTGGCACAGTGGTTGAAAGTCCACCTGCCGATGCAGGGGACATGGGTTCGTGCCCCGGTCCGGGAAGATCCCACATGCCGCGGAGCGGCTGGGTCCGTGAGCCATGGCTGCTGAGCCTGTGCGTCCGGAGCCTGTGCTCCGCAACGGGAGAGGCCGCAGTGGTGAGAGGCCAGCGTACCGCAAAAAAAAAAAAAGAAAAAAAAAGTGAAGGAGAAATAATGACTTCCTCAGACAAACAAAAACTGAGGGAACTCATCTCCAGCAGACCTGCCCTGCGAGAAATGTTAAAAGATTCTCTTCAGGCAGAAGGAAAATAATATAGGTCAGAAATTTGGATCTACATAAAGAAAGGGAGAGCAATGGAGAAGGAATAAATACAAGTAAAATAAAATGTCTTATTTTTCTTATTATTAATTGATCTAAGAAATAACTTTGCTTGAAGTAATAATAACAGTGTACTAGGTGATTAATATATGGATAAATGAAAATAATGACAGCAATGTCACAAGGGATGGGAGGGAGGAATTGGGAATAATCTGTTAAAAAGTACCTATGCTACATATAAAGCACAATAGTGGTATCTGAACAGGGACTGAGATTAGTTAAAATATATGTTCTAATACAACTGCTAAAATTGAAAAAAAGGCATAATTAATATACTAAGAGAAGACATAAAATGGAATCAGAAAATGCTCAATTAAAAGTGGAGAAGGCAGGGCTTCCCTGGTGGTGCAGTGGTTGAGAGTCCGCCTGCTAATGCAGGGGACATGGGTTCGTGCCCCGGTCCGGGAAGATGCCACATGCCGCGGAGCGGCTGGGCCCGTGAGCCATGGCCACTGAATCTGTGCATCTGGAGCCTGTGTTCTGCAACGGGAGAGGCCACAACAGTGAGAGGCCCGCATACCACAAAAAGAAAAAAAAAAAAAAGTGGAGAAGGCAGAAAAAGAAGCCTCTGATAAACAGAAAACAGTTACAAACATGGTTGTTATTAATCCAAACACATAAAAGAATCACTTCAAAAGTGAACGGTCTAAATACACCAATGAAAATACAGAGATTATCAGAGTATATTAAACAACAAGAACCTTCCCTCCTCCCAAAAAACCCAAGATCCAAGGATACCTGTCTACAAGAAACCTACTGTAAGTGGTGGGTGGGGAGAGATACACCATGGAACACTAATCGAAAGCTGGTGGAGCTATACTAACTGCAGACGGAGCTGACTGCAGAGCAAGGAAAGTTATCAGGGATAAAGAGGGCCATTACTTAATAATAAAGGGTCAACTCTCCAAGAACATATAACAATCCTAAACATGTAAGCACCTAACAAAAGAGCATCAAACTACATGAGGCAAAGCCTGACAGAGCTGCCAGGAGAAACAGGTGGATCCACTATTATAGCTGCAGACCTCAACCTTCCCCCATCAGAAACGGGGAGATCCATCAGGGAGGGATCAGTAAGGACACCCCTGAACTCAACAGCACCATCAATCAACTGCTACTTCATCCAAAAACAGCAGATTACGCATTCCTCTGAAGGAACATGGAGCATTCACCAAGAGAGACCACATTCTGGGCCACAAAGCACACTTTAACAAATTCGGAAGAACAGAAATACAGTGTATGCTCTCAGACCAGAATGTAATTAAAGTAGAAATCAGTAACAGAAAGATAGCTAGAGGATTCCCAAATATTTGGAAATTAAATCCCCTATCACTTACAGTTTTAATTTTTTCTCTAGTATTTCATCACTATATTTACCTCCTGCAACTACTTTTAACTTTCAAATAACACATCTGAACACACAAATGAAATGTATCATTGGTATGAAGACATCTGAAAACAGAAATAGTCTTCAAGTTTTTCTAATTTCAAGAAAATAAAATTTTAACAGCACTCATTCCAAGCATTTTAGGTCCTAAATATATCTGCCCCTGATGGCAAAAGTATGAATTAAAAGAATTACAACTACAGTGACATAAAGTCTTCAAGGCGACAGCTGTCATTTAACCAGAGCAGAAATTTCTAAAGGCCCTGACAACACAGAAACACCAGCAGGTCAGAAGAGCCTCAATGGGGACAGCTGCCCGCCACACTCAGCACCACCTCCCTCCTCCCAGCTGTGCGTGGACCATCACGCTGAACGGTGCTGGCCTCTCTGAGAAACCTGCTCTGACGGAGCTGAGGATGAGTCTGTGTCCTTCTAACACAGTGCATTTCTTCTCTACCGTCTCCTACGGGGCTGGGAACAAACGATGTATTTAGGTACAGACGCAGCCACAGTACTCAAGTAAGTCAAACTAACTCCAATAACACAAACCAACTTTGCAAAACCTGGTTAAGTGACAACGTAAGATTGTTTAGAAAAGCAAACATTTTTATACCAGGTACAAATGAAGTTTTCTGTCAAATGTATCTCATTTTTCCAAATAAAAATGGCATCCAACTAGTGTATTTTAAATGTATTTGAATAATCTTGACCTTAATACTAAAGTGGCTAAAATACAGCTTAACAGCTTGTCCTCCATATTTGCCTTTCCAGCCACGAATCTTTCACATCTATCTACTGGATTACAGTTTAATGGGTATCAAATAAATAGATTTCGATACAGATGATGCTCCCCCCGAAATGTTCTCCTTCCCCTTTACCCTTCTATAGACTACTTATGACGTCCTGAGAAAAGGCCAAAATTCAGGGGGAAAAAATCAGTTTTAACTAGAGGTCCCAATAGCCTTTGGGAATAATCAATTTCACTACTTTACTTGAAGATTTTTAGGAACTAATTCTTGAACAGCTTCCACCAGCAAGAAAGTATGAGAGACCATTCTATACTCTTTTCTCTGGGTAGTTCCCTAGGGACTAGAAACTGGAGCTCTATGCAGGGAAGAACAGGGGGCCAACAGCTTCCCGAACTCATACGTTCACCCAGAGGGCAAGGGCTGTGGATCAGGGAGACCATGAGAATAGCCTGGCCTTGAATACATAGCTGAATAATGCTACTTAAAATCACCCGATTAACAAAGCTATCATTAAGTGTTCAAACTGAGCAATTCAATCTAATAAAATTTAAGCATAAATGTGAGTGGTCACCAAGCACTTATCATAAGAGAACATGACAAGCTGATGACACTCTGTTATAAACCAGTGCTTATAATCTCTCGCCTGTGCCCCTCCCCAGCTATGGCAACGTGTGGCCTTCTTGAGAAAGCCCCTTGCAGGCCACGTCCTCCCTTTCTCTCCCAGTGGAGAATCACTGCTTTAAGTAACGTTATCAGTAGAGTTTGGGGAAAATTCTACTTTTGACTGACTAGAACTAATAACACGAGGCAGAATAAGTGACCAAAAAATAAAAATTCATGATAAGAGTCAATAAAGGTAAGTTCAAAATAGCTAGAGAGGCACAAAGAACAAAACTAACCTGAAAATCTCACTGCAAAGTCTAAGATACTAAACAAACCTGAGGTTCTCGGAGAAGAAATGCACGCAAAACACACTTTCCCAGCCCCTCACTACTCTCCTGGCCAGGCCTCCCGGTCTGCCCCCAGCCCCTCCCACTCACCTGCCGGCACACGGGCTTGCACTGCATGGCACCCAGGGTCCCTCCTTCAAGCTTGTTCCTTTCTACATAAAAGTCCTCGGTCTCATGCTTAGAGGACAGTCATTTTAATTTTAGACCCTGTAGAGCCCAGCCAGCGTTAGAGGACTCATGTCACATTCGAATTATTTTACCCACCACACTGAGAAAAAGAGTCAGGCCTCGAAAAGCTGCGGGTAGAGAACTGACCTGCTCTCTGAGTGGGGAGAAGCCCCGTGTGGAAGGTCCCTGAGCACAACCCGTCACTCCGGCACCATCTGAAAAAACTCTTCACGTACTAGTTAATTCTGGAGGAATAAACCATGACTTTCATGATTGTTTTTACAAGTGTAAAGGTTCAAAATTCTAAGAGTTTAAGGTATTACGGTAAAAGGAAACATTTACAGACCCTCCAATCAAGCGTGGATGCTGTCCTACACAAGCTGCCAATTTCTGGATTTCCGTTTGTTTCAACATGTACCCCTCAAGGTCTGAGTGACGGGTGAGCTTTCCAGCCCTTTCTGCCCTGACTTACCTTACTGTGTGTGAAGGGGGGCGCTGTGTACAAGGTGGGGTGGATGAGAGGGCGAGGCAGGTGTGGGACGGCGTGCAAGGGCACATGTCCATGGATGTGGGGGTAAAGATGCAGAGCGGGGTGTGTGGGCTTCTCGGGGCTCAGGAACTGGTGGCCGGGAGGAAGGGCTCCAGCGGTCACTGCCGACGGCGTCAATCCAGACGCCTCTTGTTTACAGACGTGACATTCACAAGTGTTTGGGGCTTGCTCTGCCTAAAGGGAAAGAAAAAAGAAGTATTTAGTAAATGAGTATTTAGTATTTAGGGAAACAAAGAATTGTACGGACTGAATTAGAGTCAGTCACACAGCAGATACAAAGGCAGCAGGGCCCGTCCTGACACCCCAGGTTGACGGGTCCCTCCTTGTGAGGTAAACGAGGGCCCCCAGGACTGGGACTGAAGAGACCTGAAAAGAGAAGGGGGTGCGCACCTCACCCCAGCTGGGTGTCTGCTGAGGCAGCAGCCACACCCACCTGCATTCCGTGCCTGTCTGAGCAGGGGCAAGGGGACTGGCACGATGGCAGAGTGGAGAGAGGGAGCTGGGACCAAGGACAAGGCCACCAGTGCCAGGCTCCGCCGGGCTCACACTGCTTAACGGATGGTTACACAGAGATTCTTCAAAATGCACCAGAGATGGGACTTTGGCTAAGTTGGAATGAAGCAGTCGGTGACTCTGCTCCCTCAAAACAAGTGTAAAACTGAACATAATTGTCAAAGGCAATCGTTTTGAGGCTCTGGAAATCAACCAAAGGAAAAAAACAAATTGAGAAGCGTTTATTCATGCAAATCTGCTAGAACTTTTAGGTAAGAGCAGAAGGAGTCTAGCCTTCTCACCCAGGGCTCTTCCTATTCCCAACTCCCCACACTCCTTAAAAAACTAAACTTTAAAACAAACAAACAAACAAAAAAATGTAACTCTAGAATCAATAGCAGAATTAAAATGGTACACTAAAATTTTCTTTGATATGAAAAAAGGAAGTAAAGGAGGGACAGAGGTACAAAAAACATGATACATATAGAAATAACCAGCAAAATGGTAAATGTAGATATTATCAATAATTACATTAAATGTAAATGACTCATTTCAAACAAAAGGCAAGGACTGATAGGATAAAAATATGAGACCAAACTAAAAGACTGGAAGGCAAATTTTAGACTCAAAGACACAAAGAAGCTGAAATTAAGAGCTGAAAAAATATATAACATAACAATATTCCGAAGACAGGTGGAGTATTAATATTAGACAAAATAGTCTAAGATAAGAAGTATTAGCAGGGAAACCGTTCATAATGACAAAAGGGCCAATATATTAGGGAGATAGAACAATAATTACATGGATACACATTCAACAACACTGCCCCAAAATGCATGAATCAAAAACTGGCAGATTTGAAAAAGGAACAGACAACCCAAAAGGTATACTTGAAGACTTCAATATGTCTCTCTCAAAAATTTTCAGAACTAGATAGAAAATCAGTAAGGATATAGAAGACTTGACTAACGCTATCAATCAACTTGACCCAACTTTCATTTACAGGCAGCTCCACCTAACAGGGGCAGAATACAAATTATTTTCAAGTGCACCTCTAGCACAGACCACATGTTAGGCCATAAAACAAGTCTCAATATTTGGAAGCTCTAAAATCAGTTATCTAAGCTTTAGATTCAACAAGCTAGAAACAGAACAAATCAAACCCAAAGAATATAGAAAGAAATAATGGAGATCAGAACAGAAATCAATGAAAGAGAAAAGAGACAAACAGAGAAAAGTAACAAACCCCCAAATTGGTTATTTACAAAAATGGACAAACCTATAGCCAGACTGACTGAGGGGGTTAAAAAGGAGTAAACAAAATTACCCAAATCAGGAATTAACATCACTACAGACTCTACAGAATTAAAAGACAGTATAATAAACAACCATATGATATCAAATTAGACAACTTAGATGAAATGGATAAATTCCTAAAAAGACACAAGTTATTAAACTCAACCCAAGAAGAAACAGAAAATCTGAATAGACCTGTAGTAAGTAAACAAAATTTGAATTAGTAATTACAAAATTTTCCACAAAAAGAGACCAGGCTCATGGGATTTCACTTGTGAATTCTATCAAATATTTAAGAAATCTCAATCTTAGACAAATTCCTTCAGAAAAAATAGGCAGAACAAACAATTCCCAACTCATTCTATGAGGCAGGTATCACCCTGATACCAAAGCCAGACAAAGACATCATAAGGATGGACAACTATAGACCAGTATCTTTTATTAGCACAGATGCAAAAACCCTAACAACATAACCAATCAAGCAACATATGAAAAAGGGACTCTATGCCATGAGCAAGTGGAATTTATCCCAGGAACACAAGGTTGGTTTGATATATGAAAATCCCTTGATGAGATACACCACGGTAACAGAATAAAGGATGAAAACCACATGGACATCTCAACAGATGCAGAGAAGGCATCTGAAAAACCCAAAGCATGTTCATGATAAAACTCCCAAGAAACTAGGAGTAGAACAGAATTTCCTCAACTTGACAAAGGACATCTATGAAAAACCTACAGCTAGCATCATACTTTACTGGTCAAAGACTGAATGCTTTACCCCTAAGACTCGAATAAGCAAAGACATCTGCTTGCACCACTTCTATTCAACACTGTACTGGAGGTTCTAGCTAGCTCAATAAGGCAAGAGTAGGGAATTAAATGAATCCAGATTGGAAAGGAAGAAGTAAAACTGTTTATTCACAGACAACATGATCTTGCATGTATAAAGTCCAAAGTAATCTACCAAAAAAAAAA
This sequence comes from Hyperoodon ampullatus, assembly GCF_949752795.1. Taxonomy (NCBI): domain Eukaryota; kingdom Metazoa; phylum Chordata; class Mammalia; order Artiodactyla; family Ziphiidae; genus Hyperoodon; species Hyperoodon ampullatus. The sequence continues at coordinate 126,141,374 of NC_136914.1, read as the reverse complement.
AACAACCCAAAAACAAACCCACAAAACTTCAACCCTTCTAAAACAAGTTTATTAGCAAAGCTGCAGAATTCAAGATCAGTATATAAGAATCTATTGTATTTCTATATATTACCAACAATCAACTGAAAATCAAAATTAGAAAACACCTTTACTATAGAATCAAAAGACATCTAATACTTAAGAATAAATTTAAGAAACATGTTCGAGAACCACAGACTAGAAATTTTTAAAAACTGCTGAGAGAAATTAAAGATGATCTAAATAAATGGAAACAGCATGGTCACTGACTGACAGATTCAATTTTGTTAAGACTGTATTTTCCCAAAATTGATCCTTATCATCCCACAAATAAAAGATTAGGCCCAGAGAATTTTGCTGATGAATTCTATCAAATATTCAAGAATTCAATGCAACCTCTATCAAAATCCAAGCAGGACTTTTTGTAGAAGGTAACAAATTGTTCCTAAAATGTATACGGGGAATTCCCTGGTGGTTCAGTGATTAGGACTCGGCGCTTTCACTGTGGTGGCCCAGGTTCAATCCCTGGTCGGGGAACTAAGATACCACAAGCCATGCAGTATGGCAAAAAAAAAAAAAATAAATAATAATAATAATAAATAAAATAAAAAATAAAATGTATATGGAAATGCAAAGGACTTTGAAAAGCCTAAACAATTTTGAAAAAGGCCCGCCAAGCTGCAGGGCAGATCCTACCCAATTTCCAAACTTACAATAAAGCAATAGTCAAGTAGAGTATGGGTTTAAGGACGCAGAGATCAAATGAACAGGATACTGAGTACAGACATTAACCCATACATTTATAGTCAATTGATTGCGACAAATAGCCAATGCAATTCAACAGGGGAAAGGATGGCCCTTTCAACAAATGGTACTGGGACAACTGGATACCCAAATATGCAAAAACATGAATTTGGACCCTAACCTCAGACCATAAGCAAAACTGAGTCAAGGGCTTCCCTGGTGGCGCAGTGGATGAGAGTCCGCCTGCCGATGCAGAGGACACGGGTTCGTGCCCCAGTCCGGGAAGATCCCACATGCCGCGGAGCGGCTGGGCCCGTGACCCATGGCCGCTGAGCCGGTGCGTCCGGAGCCTGTGCTCCGCAATGGGAGAGGCCACAACAGTGAGAGGCCCGCGTACAGGAAAAAAAAAAAAAAAAAAAAAAAAACTGAGTCAAATGGACCACAGACCTAAGTAAGAGCTAAAATTATAAATATTATAGAGGAAAAGAGAGTTTTGTATTAGGTAAAATTTTCTTGGGTATGACTTCAAAAGCATGATTCATAAAAGAAAAAATTTATAAACTGGAATGCATCAAAATTAATAACTTTTGCTTTTCAAAAACACCATAAAAAACTAAGACATACCACAGACCAAAAGAAAATATTTGTAGATCACATACTTGATAAATGACCTGTACCAATATATAAATAACTTTTTTTTTTTTTAATATTTATTTATTTGGAGGTGCTGGGTCTTAGTTGTGGCATGCAGGATCTTCATTTTGGTATGCGGGATCTTTAGTTGTAGCACGTGGACACTTAGTTGAGGCATGCAGGATCTAGATCCCCAGCCAGGGATCGAACCCGGGCCCCCTGCATTGGGAGTGTGGAGTCTTAGCCAATGGACCACCAGGGAAGTCCCCACAAAGAATTATTAAACTCAAAAACAAGACAGAGGGGCTTCCCTGGTGGCGCAGTGGTTGGGGGTCCGCCTGCCGATGCAGGGGACACGGGTTCGTGCCCCGGTCCGGGAAGATCCCACATGCCATGGAGCAGCTGGGCCCATGAGCCATGGCCGCTGAGCCTGCGCATCCGGAGCCTGTGCTCCGCAACGGGAGAGGCCACAACAGTGAGAGGCCCGCGTACCACACACACACACACAAAAACAAGACAGAGAAGGAAATGCAACCCAAACGGCCCTTAAATATATGACAGAATGCTCAACTTTGCCCATAAAAAATGGAATGAAAGCTGAAACCTCACGGGGTTACCACTTCTCATCTATCAGACTGGCAAGAGTTCAAAGCTCTTCCAAGGGTAGGGGAGGACATCACGCTCTGACCCAGTAAAGCCACTCCTGGTTACCGCTCCTAGGGACAGAACTGCCTACGTATAAAATGTCAGATATGTAAGGTTACTCACTGAATAGTTTATGATGGGAAAACAAACGGAAGCAAACACAAGTGTCCATCAGCAGGGACTAAAGATAAAAACAAAACAAAACTATGACACGTCCACACGATGGAATACAAAGAGACCAGCAGCGGAGCAAGAGGAAGTGCGCTCTGTACAGGTGAAGCCTGTCAGGACACACTGCTAGGCAGGGAAGAGAACAGAGTGTGCATTAGTATAAGCCTTTTTCATGAAAAGGCGAAGAATATTTGTATTTGCATAAATAAACACTGGAAGGACCTAGTTTTAAATAGGTAAAACTGGTTACGTATTGGGACTAGGGGCTGGGGGTGAGCAGGCGCTGCAGCCGGTAGATGAGGAAGGAGGTGGGAGCGAGACTTCTCAGGGTAATAATACCTTCTAGTGTCCTTTCCTGCAGATTTACACCACCTATTAAAATGGTTTTAATCAGCCTGGACCTTCATTTGTTCTTCCTTTTATTTAAAAACTGCTTGAGCATCTATTATAAAACTCTAAGTCTCTAAGAAAAAACAATAGTCTGGTAAGGTACCCGCACCTTCGGTTAACAGAAAAACAGATACCTATCAGGAAAGAAAAGCTTCCTTACAAAACCAACCTTTTCTGAAATTTTAACATTCCACTCTTTCATTTTATTAAAAAAAAAGCCCTTCCCTTGCTTCCCAGACAAAAAACCTCCACAACACTTAAATATCTGGAGCTACTCTGCGGTGCCACAAAAAAAAAATAACGTTGATTACAGATTCAGGAAAGAGGAACAAGATTAAAGTGAGGGTACGAGTCACATTTGCTTATTTTGCAAGTATGCCTCGACTCTCTCCAGGTCTAATCTTCAGAAGTTTTTCGAAATAAAATAATTCTGTATTCAATAACGCTCATGTTTAGAGAAACTAGAGGCAGAAAAGAGACCTCTGGCAAAACAAAGTTCGAAAAAATAAAATCATACCTGCTGAGTTGAGTAAGACGGGGGTGGACTGTCCACTTTACTTTCCTCCTTCCCAGGGCCCCCGTTTCCTAGAGCTGTGTCTTCCTTTGGGGCTCCCGGGGGCTCCCCACTACTTTCGCCATCTGCCTCCTCGTCATCAGCCTCTGAAGAACTACTGCTGGTACTGCTTACCTGAGGGGACTTTAAAAACAACCCTTTGTAATTTACACTTTTTGAAACAGAAGAATGGAGGAAACTGACACACCAGACACCGTCTGATGTCACTTACTGTCACTATGAAGACGCATGCCCATACCTCATCCTTCAGGGCCATGTTTTCCCCGCCGCCGTTCAGTTCACTGTGGATTCCATTCATGCTGGCCACCACCTCGGCATCATCATAGTTACTCAGCGGATAAATATCAGCAAATTTAGCTGACAGTGGTGCAACATCTTCATCATCACTACAACTGAGAAAGCAGAGACGTCAGCACGAGGCCGCTCACGGCGAGCACAGCGAGTGCACCACCTGCCAAGCAGACGCTGCTCTCGCTCACAGGAGTGTTACACTGAGTGCCACGCGTGCTCCTCAGCATCTCCTAGTAACCTGAACGCAAGAGGAAATGCCTGGAAGATTACCATTTGTGCTATTTGGAAGAACGGAAAACAAGACTCCAGAAGGAGAAACATTAAGGAAACCACAAAATTTCATCAGATTAATTGATGTTACAAATCTATTCAAGTTGAAGTGCCCTGGTGTACAACTGTTCTCTCTGCCATTTCCAAGCAGACACAATTTTTGATTCTAATTAAAGGGGTACGGAGAACAACCGTAGATCTTTACCATTTGTTTTTATAACTGCCAATATTTCAGACACAGCCAGCTGAACAAAACTTAAAGGCACTTATGCGACAAAATACTACGAGATTTTTCACTACAAGGCCAGCTGTGGCCAAGTCCAGTCATAATCTTAATCATCAGCTTTTAGCAAGACATCCAAGCGATGGGCAAATGGAATATCTACCAAAAAAAAGTAAGAAGACTTCACGGCTAGAGCCTATGAAGACCACTTAAAATGTATGACTTTCTGGTACGTGAAAAGAGCTGGCGCAGAGTTCCTGGCTCAGCGTGCATGGTTCAAGGCATGACTGTAAGTGGACACCCCACGGGTCCACGTAAACATGCCACCACGTCCGCCTTGAGCCTCAACACTCAATGGCCTCCAGAAGGCACAATCCTAAGAACTGGAGACCTTTTGGCTTTAGGGAAGAGTGTCCAGAATTGCCAAACTCAGGTTCTTTTCCACTTTTAGGAAAACAAGAGTCAAAGGACTACAACGTGCTATCATCCGGAGCTCATCACAGCAAGCACGGACGGTGCCCAGCAGGCCTCCTGGGGGCCCACTGCACCTGAGCTAACAGCAGGCTTTGCCCTGGGCTGCACCCACACCCGCTCCTGAGGTGTTAGCATCACCACGACCCAGAGGAGGAAGCCAAGGCGCAGAGATGAAGGAACTAAACCACGTGCTCCATGCGATGGAGGCGACCCCAAAACCTGTGAAGTCCAGACAGCACTGCAGCCCAGCAACTAAACTGCCACGCTTCCATTTCACCAACTTAGAAGCGGCACCACGAAAGACAACACGAACCAGCGGCCACATGGAGGTCCGCGGATCACAGAGTGTCTACCGGGAAGACACGGATCACAAGGTGCTGGCGGCCAGACGCCCAGAGCATCTGCATGTGGCCCCGGCTCCGCCACTCAACAGAGTGTGGGAGGCCACGGCTGGTGCCAGCCGCCACAACACAGGAGTGGGGCGAGCTCTTCCAATGTAAGTTCTTATTCGACCACACAAGCTGAGCTGCGGGACGCGCCTGTGACGAGCTAGCCAGCTGCTAGCCGGGAAGCCCCCAACACTCTGCGCCGGCTCTGAGAGCACAGGGCTTCTACAGCTTCTACGGCTACGAAGCACCTTGAATTCAGTGAAAGGAGTCACGGCGTTCAGGCCAATCAATCCCTTTACACTAATTTTGTGTTTGAGACCAAATCCATATTGAGAATTGAAAGACTCCAAAGGAAAGCCTCAGAGTCACCGTGCGAAATCCAGACGGGGGAAGCGAGAAGTCTGAGAAATGCGGGGCCCCATCCCTCCACTGGGAGCCGTGGCGGGGGGGCCGGTCACCTCCACAGGGCTCCCGGCACCCACACACACTGTGACATGCAGAAGGCATGTTTTATTTCTTAAATAAAAGCACATACCCGCGTGCAGCCTGTCCAGAAGCTAGAGCAGGTAGCCTCAACACAAGACATGGCCACAAGTCCGAAGAAACACGGGCCCACTCCCCTCCCTGTGAACTGGCGACAGCTGCACAGCCACCTCGCTTGTACAAAACATCCTTCTAGGTCACGTGGGAACACAGAGAACAGAACCCTTCAATCGCTTGCTAAAGCGATCATCTGAGTTCTCAGCAAGACATGGAACAATCATGGATGCTGGGCTGACGATGAGGCGGAATGAGCAGCGGGCTGGCCACCCACGATCCAGTGAGTGCGGGCCAGGCCGGCGCTGGGAAACACTTCCCTGCAGACCAGCATGTGTTTGTTTGCCTTACTGCATTTATTCATTCACCTTCTTTTAGGCAGGTCATGAAACAGTGTCAAAGTTTGGGCTTACTGATTCCATGTTTTAAAAGCTGTTTAAAAAAATGAAGGGTCCTTTTTCTTGAAAAGCACTATAATGCTATCCATCCTTCTGCAGACATTACTGTCTCTACTTCTCATCACTGGATTAGTTAAATTTCTGAAACCTTACGACAAAGTCACGACTTACAAAGTTGGTGCAGAGCCATTGTCTGTGAGGATGAGTCTGGGATGTTGCTGAACTGTAATGGGAGAGCTGGAACCTGACCCTGAGCTTGCTGATGACACGCTAGGTGGGCGCATCTCAGAGAGATAGTCGGGAGCAGAGTCCACCTGGAGTGGTAGCTGGTGAATGTGGATGTCGCCAGTGACGGGGGGGTCCATGATACCACAAGTGAGGATGTGTGAGAGGCTGCAGTCATCGCAAGCACATCTGATTGGGAATTAAGGACAGTTACCGAGACAGCCAACAGAGAAGGTCAGACCGTGCTCTTTAGAGGTCGGTGCCGGCCCTCTGTGGGGTCAGCGAGGGTCCCGCAGGCCCGCGGCGTGCACACGCAGGCTCACCTCCTCCTGTAGTTGCAGTTGGGGCAGTCGGGCATGCTCAGTCGCGACGACAGCACGTGCCTCATGGTGTCTGTGAAGCTGTTCTCGCCAGTGATGGCCTTCTTGTTCGTCAACTGGAGGAAACCACGAGACAACGGGTTAGTTTTGCAAGACGCGCTGCCCCATGACACAGCTTATATCTTCCAGTAATTATGGTAGTGTGTGTCACACTCAGAACCAATGACCACAGCTTCCTAAGGTGGGGCAGGGCCAGGAAAAGGGGCTGCAGATGTGTGATGCACACAGCCGTGGGGCTGGGAGAGGCCCTGACACAGGCCAGGGACCAGTAACCCCTAACAGCCTTCCTCACCAGCAAACACGCTGCAGTGCCCCTCACAGCAGACACCCAGCCTTTACCCTGAATCTGCCATGGGCTTGGTACTTGCTAGGTACCAGGAATGTAGAGATAATCACTGCCCTCAAGGAGCTTAGATTCTGGAAGAGGGGACAGGCAAGAAACCAAATTTGAAAACCGTGATGTAGAAGGTGCCCCGGGAGATCTGCTCAGCATGCTGGAGAGGTGGGGAAGCTGCCCGGCAGGTGCCAAGACTCAGCAAGGCCCAGGTGCAGTGCTGGTAATCCCATCAGAGGCAAGGAGGGCGTCCGGGCGAGCAAAGAGCACTGAGCTGGGCATCCCCTCACAAGACTCTCAACAGCTGCTGAGCCTGGGCTGAGCAGGAGTGAGTCTCGGGGAACAGCCTCACCGCCATCAGGCCTGTGCACACAGAGCCGTGGCACCCAGCGCCCATGAGTTTAACAGACGTTTATGAGGCAAGATGGAAGCTGGACAGTCAGCACCAAGATAGCAGTGGGTGGGTGGGAAGGAGCGCAGCAGGGAGGAAGGCCAGCTGGAGAGGACGCCAGTGGAGCACGGAGAAGGGGTGGACCCGGGAACCACCTGGGAAGCAGCACCTAAACTTCCACTGGAGCGGGCGAGCCTCTGGATTTTAGAGAAGGAGCCTGTGGACCGGCTTGGGCAATGGGATGGGTGGTGGCCAGAAGAGCCATGGGACAGGACAGAAGCCACACAGGTAAGCGAGTGGAGCACGGGTGCCCTCTGTCTACCTGTGGCGCCCAGAGGAGACCACAGGTGCGGGCGAGGCTGGGGCCACCGATACCTAGGGAAGGCCAAGGGAGCATGCCCGGCAAGGGAGACTAACTGGGAGAGAAGCCGGCACATGCATGGGAAGCAAGTTTCCCAATGAAGTCCAAGGCCCTGAGACCACCACACCGCAGCCCCCGGGAGTCCTGCCAAAGCGGCAGGCAGAGGGGTGGGGGGAAGAGCCGCTGGAGGAAGGGGTGCGCCGGGGCCGCCAGCAGCCATGACAAAGGCACGGCCCCTGGCACATGTGGAGCGCACCAAGTCCCAGCCCTGCGACTTCACTGTATGCACCCTGGCGAGTAAACCGGGGACACGCCACCCACCTAGGAGGAGTCCGTGGGGACTCAGGGGTGGCTGTGGCCCGAGAGGGTGGCTCTGTAAACGTGGATGTCCCCTGAGGGATGCAGGAGAGAAGGAAGTCGGAAGGAAAACCAGTTTACACCACTGCCACAAACAGTGAGCAGAACATGCAGTGTGGTGTTGAAGCGCTGGTCTTTTGGAGCCGTCCACCCGCAGGGAGCAATTCCCATTCCTGTGAACCGCCCCTCCGGCCCACAGCCTCACCTGCTCTTCCATGAACCGCCTTTGTTTAAAGAGCTCCCAGTCTTCTGTTAGCATGCGCTGTTTGGTTTTCATTGTCATCTAATTCATGGGGGATGTAAAAAACAAAAAGTCTTAGTACCAGCAAGAGCTACCCCGGACATTTTCAAGGGGAGACTTTTAAAATGATACATACGAGAGACCGCGTCTGCAGACAGAAGCTGCAGCACTACAGAAACGCTACCTGACACTCGATCTCAGCGCCTCACATGACTCGCTCAAAATCATCGCAAATACTTTTCTTGCATGAAAAACACAGCGAGGAGTTCAGGTTTTAAAGAGAAATTAACATATCAGAGGTGGATCTGTCAATACGGTGAGTGGACAGTCATGGTTCACTGAACAACCACGAGGGGCCCTGCACGTGAAGTGTGAGCCCTGGGGACGTCACCCTGAGTGCCACAGCAGGCACCAGGGGCTGCGGAGGGAGGGGGCAGGGGCTGCTGTTTAAGCACAGGCTTCAGCTTGTGAAGATGAGAGAGTTCTGGAGGTGAACAGCGGTGACGGTCACAGCAATGTGAGCGCACTCAGTATGAATGAACTGTGGACTTAGAAATGGTTAGGGTAGTAAATTTTGAGTAATGTAGATTTTACCACAACTAAAAAGAAATTGAGGGGAATAGGGAATTAAGAATGGGCTCAAGGCACTGCCTTATTTGAAGGAGGAGGCTATGAAATGATTAAATCTTGGTGTTTATATAAATGTATTCTTGTAAATTAGTCACTGAAAGGATATGGGATACATATCTTCAAAATTATTAGAAGAAAAAAAAACGGAAGAGGGCATATATTCAGTCCTACAGGGAAGAAAACACTACCAACCGGGAGCATGCTCCCAGCTGCTGGACGGGATGCTGCTCGATTTACGAACCACCTAATAAATAGCCTATTAGATCTTCAAATTAAAACAAACAAACAAAAAACTGCCCGTAAACCCTCCATAATAAAACAAGAGGAACTCAATAAAATCAAATTCATGCACTTAAAATTTTTTAATAGTTTAAAAGTATTAGAGAAGAAACCGAAGTTGAAATTACAGTCTGTTTAGAAATAATTGACAAGGAAAGTCCCACAAATCAAATTTTATAAGATGAGCCCAAGATATAGAAGAAAATGTATAGTTTGGTGGCATTTATGAGAGAATAGAACAAAAAAAAAAAGCCTGAAAAGTATGCGTTCAATGTAAGAAGCCCAAACAAAATGAAACAAGAAATCAACTAATAAAGAATTAAAGGTAAAAGCTGAAATTTGGAAAACCAAGAAGTAAATGTGATCAATAAACCCAAAAGTTGGTTCTCTGAACTTCCTCCCAGGCCGAACAAGGGAAGAAAAGGAACAACAAAAACAGCGGGAGTGAAAAAGGACACGGACATATACAAAGATTTTCTAAAACCACAAGAGAAAACATCTATACAAGTTATGCCTTTCATATCTAAAGAACAGCTGCAAACAGGTGGCTCACGGCTATCTTGTTGGCCCTGCACAATGTGTTTTACAAGCTGAGTCAACATGAAAAAGCTTTTGAGATTTCACCTAACAATCTAGACTTCTGGCCTCTCTCGACAGCTGGACAGCTCAGAGGGCAGGCTGTGGGCACAGCTGGGACACCAGGAGCACTGGCCAGCCTCCTTTTAGGGGAGCAAGTGCTCTCCCATTACAGTGTGAAGTTAGAGGTAGGGGAATTCTCCTGTAGCCATCATGCACCCATTTTCATCAGCTGCCCTGTAAGCACAAGCTTAAGCCCACCCCTTTATATGAATGATGTGGATAATTTCCCAGGCAAATATCAATTTGTAAAACTCACTTAAGAAGTAGAAAACCCCAAGTAGGTTCATGAACACAATGTTTACTGAAAAGGCAGTAAAAGATACTGAGTCCTTGTTCCTTCCCCTGCAAAAATGAACCAGGCCCCAAAGTTTCATGGTGGGGTCTATGCAAACACTTTGTAGATTAGGAAAGTTGAACTATTCCTAAATACTGGAAAAACATGGAAAGTTCTCAATTCATTCTATGAGATTAGCATAATTATCCTTTATACAAAACAAACAAGACCTCAAAGATGAAAACTCAGCAATACCTCAGAATACAGATATAAAAATCCTAAATAAGATACCTAATAATGGATTAAAGAATAATAAATTATAATCTAGTAGGATTTAATTCCAGGAATGCAAGGATGTCTCAAAATTAGAAAGCCTAATCTAATTCATACAGAAACACATAAAAACAGAAAAAAAAATACAAATTTAATGTCTATCCCTACTTAAAAAAATTTTTTTTAATTAATTAATTTATTTATTTTTAGCTGTGTTGGGTCTTCATTGCTGCACACAGGCTGTCCTAGTTACAGCGAGCCGGGGCTACTCTTCATTGCGGTGCGCAGACTTCTCACTGTGGCGGCTTCTCTTGTTGCACAGCACAGGCTCTAGGCGCACGGGCTTCAGTAGTTGTGGTGCGTGGGCTCTAGAGCGCAGGCTCAGTAGTTGTGGCGCATTGGCTTAGTTACTCCGCGGCATGTGGGATCTTCCCAGACCAGGGCTCGAACCTGTGTCCCCTGCATTGGCAGGCAGATACTTAACCACTGCGCCACCAGGGAAGGGCTCTTTAATTTGCTAAAAAGTATCAAAAATTTGTATGGCAAGCATCAGACTTAATGTGAAACCTCCAAAGATTTCCACAAAAGCCAGGAACTGAACAAGGATGCTACTGCTAGTAACACTTTTACTCATGACGCTGTGAAGATTCTAGCTGAAGTGAAAAAACAAAACACAAAGTTCAAATGCTAATAAAGAGGATAAGACAAAACTATTATTATTTGTAAACGATATCACGGTCTCCTAGAAAACTCAAAGCAATCAATTCCAGAACTATTTGAGAGATGATAACATGGTGAGATGACTGGACACAAAGCAGAACTCAGCTTTCCTATAAGGACCAGCAATAACTCCTTAGAAAATTTATTCCACCATTTAAGATGCTACTAATGATAGTCCCTAAAAACTGTAAAACACCTACGTATAAATTCAGTAAGAAATGTACAAACTATAAAACCATAATATAGGCTATAAAAGACAACCTAAAAAAAGACATACATGCCATAGTTTTGGATGGGGAGATTCAATATTGGTGCTAATTCTCCCTTTACGTAACGTGGGTCTTCAGTTTTCAGGAGAAACATTTTTCTTTCATGAGTAACTATTATTGTTGCAAATTTTAAAAATGATTTAAAGTGAGCTAAACATTAGAAAAAGTAATCATTTCTTTATCTTATTACAGAGCTCAGTACAGAGTTGTTTGATAAATATAATCAATAGAAACCTCCTCTTTGACCTTCTCTTTGCAGCCTCTGGGATTAATTTTGTGGAACATTTGGGTACCTGTAGGCTTATATATGCGTCACACAACAAATAAAGGATAAATCTTTACAAGCAAACAAGAACAACGGATTTCAAAGCTGTCAACTGTCTCCCCATGGCCATACTTATTTGTGAATACTAATTATTTTACAGATGTGCAACATTTTGCAATCTTGAATTACTATGTAGTTTCTAAAATGCTACTTGATCAGAAGAGACTGATATCCATTCCAAGGATTCTAGAATGACTGGTACCCTCTGGATGCAAATAAAATTGCTCGATTTCCCTAATTGGTATTAATGGCATTGTAGTTCCTTGACAGGTGAATGAAAATAAGAATGCACCTTTGGGTTGCTTTAGTGAAAGAGGATGGTTTTCCACTGTGAAAAGACAGAGAATGCTTTTTTTTTCCCCTTGTAAAATACGTGTAACATAAAATAAACCATCTGAACCATTTCAGTGGTATCCCCATCTCTCTTCATCTTGCAAAAGTGAAACGCAGCCCCCATTAAACAATAACTGCCCACCTCCCCTGGCCCCCGGCACCCACCCTTCTACTCTCTGTCTCTATGGATTTGCCTACTCTAGGGACCTCAGGTGAGTGGGATCAGACAGGATGTCTTTTTGTGTGTCTGGCTTATTTCACTTAGAGTAATGTGTTCAAGGTTCTTCCACGTTTTTAGGTCTTCCACGTAGGTCCTTGATTCACTTTGAGTTACCTTTTCCATATGGTATTAGATAAGGGTACAACTTCATTCTTTTGCAGGTGGATACCCAATTTTCCCAGCACCATTTGTTGAAAAGACTGTCTTTTCCCCATCGAAGGGTCTTGGCACCCTTGTCAAAAATCACCTGACCATATACGCAAGGGTTTGTTTCTGGGCTTTCTACTGTATCCACTGGTCTGTATGTCTGTCTTTATGCCAATACCACACCACTTTGATCACTGTGGCTTCGTAGTAAGTTTTCAAATCAAAAGTGTGAGCCCTCCAGTTTTGTTCTTTTTTTCCCCAAGATTGTTCTGGCCATTCTGAGTTCCTTGAGATCCCATATGAATTTTAGGATGGGTTTTTCTATTCTTCAAAAAACATCATTGGGGGGCTTCCCTGGTGGCGCAGTGGTTGAGAGTCCGCCTGCCGATGCAGGGGATGCAGGTTCGTGCCCCGGTCTGGGAAGATCCCACATGCCGCGGAGCGGCTGGGCCCGTGAGCCATGGCCGCTGAGCCTGCACCTCTGGAGCCTGTGCTCCGCAATGGGAGAGGCCACAACAGTGAGAGGCCCGCATACCACAAAAAAAAAAAACCATCATTGGGATTTTGATAGAGATTGCACTGAATGTGTAGACCACTTTGGGTACTACTGACATTTCAACAATATTAAGTTGTCCAATCCAGGAACACAGGAATGTGTTTCCATTTATTTATGCCCTCTTTATTTTCTTTCAGCAATGTTTTGTAGTTCTTATTGTACAAGTCTTCCACACCTCCTTGAGTAAGTTAATTCCTAAGTATTTTACTCTTTTCAATGCCACTGTAAATAAAACTGTTTTCATAATTTCCTTTTCAGATTGTTCACTGTTTGTATGTACAAATGCAACTAATTTGTGTGTGTGCACTCTGTATCCTGCTACTTTGCTGAATTCACTTACAGTTTTTAAATTCTAACAGTTTTTTTTTTACAGAGTCGTTAGGATTTTCTACATATAAGATCACATCATTTGCAGAGATCGTTTTACTCTTCCTTTCAGATTTAAATGCCTTTTATATCTTTTTCTTGCCTAACTGCTGTGGCTAGATTTTCTAGTACTATGTTGAATAGAAGTGGTGAAAGCAAGCATCCTTGCCTTGTTCCTGATCTCAAGAGGATTAAAGGCTTTCTTTTAATCTTTCATTTCTTTTAAAATTAATTTTTTTGGAGTATGGTCACTTTACAATGCTGTGTTAGCCTCCACTGCAAAACAAAATGAATCAGCCACACACATACAGATATCCCCTCCCTTTTGGACTTTAATCTTCCATTACTGAGGATGATGTTTGCTATAGGTTTTTTATATTTGTGGCTTTTATTATATGGAGGTAGTTTCCTTCTATTCCCATTTTGTTGAGTGTTTTTAATCATGAACGATGGTGAATTTTGTCAAATGCTTTTGCTGCATCAACTGAGATGATCATGTGGTTTTTCCTTATTGATGTGGTATGTTATATTAATCAATTTTCATACCTTGAAACATCTTCGCATTCCAGGAATAAATCCTACTTGATCATGGTGTAGAATCCTTTAAATATGCTGAGTTCTGTTTGCTAGTATTTTGTTAAGGATTTCTGCATCAATATTCATAAAGGACACTGGTCCGTAGTTTTCTTTTCTTGTAGTGTCTTTGTCTGGCTTTGGTATCAGACTTATGCTGGCCTCACAGAATGAGTTAGGAAGTGTTCCCTCCCCTTCAGTTTTCTGGAAAAGTCTGAGAAGGATGGGTATTAATTCTTCTTTAAATGTTTGCTAGAATTCACCTTTGAAGCCACTGGGTCCTGAACTTTTCTTTGTTGGGAGATTTTTGATTACTGATTCAATCTCCTTACTAGTTATAAGTCTATTCAGATTCTCTATTTCTTCATGATTTAGTCTTGGTTGGTTCTTTGTTTCTAGGAATTTGTCCATTTCATCTAGGTTATCCAATTTGTTGGTGTACAATGGTTCACAGTACTCTCTGGTAATTCTTTTCATTTCTGTAGGACTGGTAGTAATGTCCCTACTTCACTTCCGATTTTAGTAATTTCAGTCTTTTTTCTTTTTCTCTTAGTCCATAAGCTAAAGGTCTGTCAATTTTGCTGTTCTTCTTGAAGAACCAACTTCTGGTTTCACTGATTCTCTCTACTGTTTTTCTATTTTCTGTCTTTGTTTACCTCTGCTCTAATCTTTATTATTTCCTTCCTTCTGCTAGCTTTGGATTTAGTTTATCTTTTTTTTTCTTTCTACAAGTTGCAAAGTTAGGTTGTTGATTCGAGATCTTTCTTTTTTAATGTAAACATTTATAGCTATAAGAACAAGTTTGTTTTTTTTTTTTGCAGTACGCGGGCCTCTCACTGTTGCGGCCTCTCCTGTTGCGGAGCACAGGCTCCGGATGCGCAGGCTCAGCGGCCATGGTTCACGGGCCCAGCCACTCCGTGGCATGTGGGATCCTCCCGGACCGGGGCATGAACCTGTGTCCCCTGCATCGGCAGGCGGACTCTCAACCATTGTGCCACCAGGGAAGCCCAAGAACAAGTATTTTTAAAGAAATAAATTCACTTTCAGTTTTACTTTTTAAGATCGTATTTTCCTTTTAGAAAAAACATGTATATTGTTATTTTTACACACACTCCATTTTTATCAGAATAGCAGTGATAATACTGTGTATTATATTCCTAATATATTATATTCCTAGCAGCAAGGAGATTATTGCTTAGCACAGTGCTTAGCACACTGCACAGTAAGTCACCATTTATCTTCTTTCTCTTCACCTGAATTATCATTTTAGTTACACTGTTTTCCTGAAATCATCTAAATAAGATCACAAGTTATTGATATCATCAGAAGCTTACACTGACAAAACATAATGGAAAAGTCAGGGATAAATCAGACCCCCCACTCTAGTGGATGGTACCAATCTCTGCAGAAGGAACCACCAGCTGCAGTGGAAGCCCCTTCAGATAAACTCCAGACTGAAGGCTCCTCTGCGACAGACAGCGAGCCCCCTGCTCGACACGAGGACCAGCACTGCTTACAGGCCCGCAGGCCTTCGTTTGCACTTGTACTCACAAATGAGCGGCTCCCCACTGCCACTATGGAACTCTGCAAACTCCCCGAGTAGCGTTCAGCATCAAACACGAAGTTCAACAAGCCCCACTGTCAGGGCCAGAGATGCAGGGGACCTCACAGGTCACCTAGTCCAGCCACATCTAAGATTCCGATGTCAGGACTCCCCTGGTGGTGCAGTGGTTAAGACTCCACGCTCCCAATGCAGGGGGCCCGGGTTCGACCCCTGGTCAGGGAACTAGATGATCCCACGTGCATGCTGCAACTAAGAGTTCGCGTGCTACAACTAAGGAGCCCACATACCACAACTAAGGAGCCGGAGAGCTGCAACTAAGGAGCCCGCCTGCTGCAACTAAGACTCAGTGCAGCCAAATAAATAAATATTAAAATAAATAATAATTAAAAAAAAGACTGCTGTCAATTCACTTCTGCATGTCTCCTCTAACAGGGAGGGGGCAGCTCTGTCTTCCTGTGCTTCTCCCTGGGGTCAGACTTCAGTCGCTGGGCTGGAGGTCTCTCTCTCCATACCTCCTCACAGCACTGAGGACAGGGGCTGCCCCAAGTTCCTGAGGCTGCACTGCCATTTCCTGTTGGGGGTCTGGCCTGTTCAGAGATGCCTTGAGGACAGACAGTGCAGCCCTCCCATCTGGACTCCAGAACTCTGTCTAGGACTCTCCCCAGCACAGGCTTCTAAGTGACAGTCTGTTTGCTGCTGCCCATCAATCTTTCAGCATCTGATCCGCCCTCCAGTTGATTTGCCAGGACCCAGCTTCTCTCTACACGTGTGTTACTACTGTAGATACTAACGGGGTGGCAGAGGGGCCCAAGGCAGAGCTGCCAGTGTCGCTGTCCAGGCCCACAGCAAACACTGCTGGGGGCGCCGTCTGGATGGACTGTCTGTTGTTTTCCTTGCAGCAGTTTATTGCCCACATGGACCCAGAAGGTTCTCAGAGGACGCGGCACATGGCTTGTGAGGTTCTAGGGTGTCCATACAAATGGTGCCTCCCTCCTCTCCTAGTCCAGGGACCCTGAAGACAAACTGAGGGCAGTGTAAGCAGCAACCCTTGGTGAGGACAGACTCATCCTCAGTCTGCTGGACGGGGGCTATTTTCTTCAGCCTAATGTTGGGGACAGGGGTTCCGTGACCTGATGCAATCCACCCTTCCTGTAAGCCGAGCCGGCAGGACAGAGACTTAGCAGGTGGCGTAACCTCGTGGGTTCCCACAAAGCAGCCCAGACCAGCTCCTGTTTCTCACACGTCTCTCTCCCTGAGAAGCCTTCGCACATCACTCGTTCTTTTAAAGCAAGAATGCCTCATCAAATTTCTTCCATCATCAGCTTGGGCCCCGATGACAAGAGTTTAGCCAGGGAGAGGCTGGCGTCTAGTCTTTGGTCTTTTTCTGAAGGTCCCTCCTTCAGAGAACTGATGCCTCAACGTCCCGGCAAACCACGGCTCCCAATTCTCCCCCCTCCTCTGTACTCTGGATAAACCACCGCACTTAACTGACGTGGGGTTCCCTCTAAGGGTAACCCAGTAACCGGCTCGGTGCAGCTCAATTCAGAACACAAGGGACTGTTTACTGAAGTCCTGCTTTTTAGTAACCACACACACACAAAACTGATTCAGAATTATAAAATACAAAGGCTCAAACAAAACCAAAATGTCATCTAATCCGATTCTGTCATTTCACAAGTGGGAGACTAAGGCCCAGGGAGGGGAAAGGCTTGAATGAAGCTCACCAATCTGGGGCAGGGCCTGGCACCAAGTGCCCTTCAGGGTCCTCCTCAGGACCTGAGTCCAGAACACCCCGAGGAACAGGCAACAGCCCCTGTCCCCACGCACCAGTCTCCCCTCCGGGCTCCTGTGCCCTCTACTACCTGGACAGCAAACTCCTGCAAACGGGCTGGTGCACGTGCAGGCAGCAGAGGGGAGGGAGCTGTCTGCTCCTCTGCCTCTGAGTGACTCAGCTGCCGGCTGCCTGGCTGCACAAGGCCTCAGGGGACGAGCTGGTTGCAGGTCCAGGTGGAGGATGCACAGGGATGGCAGCTGGAAGGCAGCCGGGGTCACGGCTACCTGACCCTGCGCCAACATTTGCAACCTGGGGCCAGCCCTGCCCCCACAGCGGCCGAAGCTAAGGCGTCAGTGGTCAGGGATGAGCCACAGCTGGAGAATACGAGTGCCCCGGGGGCCCCAGGACAGCGGGGAGCGTGTGCCAGGTACAGGGTGGCTCCCGAGGCCACGTGCTACACACGCAGCAACTGTGGAAGAGGCCAAGCGCATGGCGCCGGCGGAGCCACCTGCCCAAGACAAGCTCGGCTCCACAGCGCTGAGTCCTGTCACGTTACCAAGGCACACCTGACAGAGGGGAAAGTCAGTATCACGCGGGAGAATGTAGTCAGAACCGTTCTCCTAGGTTCTGAATGAGAGACTACTTATAGTAACGGTCCCTGAGGCTGCAGAGGGAGAACTGCCACACAAAACACGGAGCGAGGCTGGCATGAACAGTGACATGGGCACACGCCAGCCCCTTCCTTCTTCCTAATCCCTCACCACGCTCAGGTGGCAACGCCGAGACGAAGCGTCATAGCCAGCGGCCAGGCGGCACCCAGGATCCCAGGCAGACACTGCACCAGCACCCGCCCTATGCCAGAACCAAGGTTCTGTTTTCCTACAGCCTCACAAGTACAACACAGAGCTCCGTCACTGTTTCCTTATTACTCCTCACACCCTGCATTACCCTGGAAAACATCCACACTGAACGCCTCCCCTGCCCAACCCTCCTGGGGGTTTTAGAAAGGCGGGCTGGCTGGCCGGGACGCCGGCTGGAAGCCCTGCCCGCAGGCCCCATCCCCACAGCAGCGCCTGCCTTCCACCCTCCTCCACCCCTGCAGACCACCTGCCCAGCACAGCCGTGTGTGTTCGTGTCTGCGCTCCCACTCGACATGCTTAGGGACGGGGGGAGAATGGGCTCTGAAGCTCACGTGTGGCCAGTGTTCAGTAAACGGGTCCTGACATGACCAGGCTCAGCCGTTTCCAAAGGCCTCAGAGGCCCCCGCCGGCAGCACCGAGGCTGGGCAGCAGCCTGTGCCCGTGACCGTGGCTGTACCCAGGCCAGCAGGGACCTGACCGGCAGCTGACCCTGCGGGCATGGCTGGGCGTCCCCTCCGGAGCAGCAGCAGCTGGGAGCCCCCGTTCACACCCCTCCCCTGGGCACACGGCCCCTCGCGGTGGGCTCCTTGCGGCCGCCCCGGCGGTGCACACCCACCTGCTCGTCCACATAGGCGTCGATCCTCTTCTGGCACTCCAGCCACTCCTCGGCCACCCCGCGCAGCTCCTCCTCGGAGCGCTGGTACCGCTGCAGCAGGGTGCTGTACGTGTCCTCGTTGCAGGTGTCGTGCGTCGTGGTCCCCAGCCTGGGGAGAGAGGCCTTTCAGCACTCTGGCCATCATCTCCCCTCCCGAGGTGGCAAGCGGGGCACCACCACACACCCCACGAGGCTGCTGTGCAGGATGAGTTAAGCACACAGCCCAGGCACCCACGACAGTCTGGCCTAGAGAAGAAGCTCCAGGAAGCAACAGCTCCTAAGAAAAAAATGAGTGGTGAGTAACGCTGTTCTACAAAGACTAAGGCCCAGAGATTCAGTTCACTAGATGTGGGGTCGTAAACTATTTTTCCCTACTGAGATTCACTGACCCAGAGAGAACAAAACATTTAATGAGAAATACAAAATTTGGACCTGGTTTTCAAATCAAGTAAAACAGGAAATTCAGTTCAATAAAAAATATAATTATAGTTTCATTTACTCTGTGTATCTTGTTAAGAAAGATGGTAAGATGGCAGATGAGAAAATAAACAGAAAACAAAAGACACAAATAGAGGTAAACAGCTGAGCTTCTCAAGAGGAGGGTGGCATGGAAGAGGAGAAGCAGGAGAGTGGGGGAGGGGTGCAGGCTCACAGGCAGGTTCTCTTCAGACACCGTTCCTTTTCCTAATACCTAAACATGTCAACATCTGAACCAAAGCAATGGTGATAAAGACCTCATAACAAAGAATTTCAAAATCAAAGGCAACACTTATAATCGCTCAGGAGCACAAAGATGATGTGCAGGCTTAATAACCACTGCTGTTTACACGGAAGAACTGAAGTTACCCACTGGGATCAGTGATGCCACACCAGACAAGGCTTCTAATTATAGGCTAAGTTACACCTACTTGTTCACACTCAGACTCAGACACACATGCACTTACAGACATATGTTTTGAAATGGAGATGCTCCCATGTTAAGTGAGGAAAGGACTATGTCACCATGTGTAAAGATGCACATGTGTGGGAGGCATGGACACTGGAAAAAATCTGGAAGCAGCACCCAGTTGTTTATGGTACCTACCTCTCTTCAGGGTTTCCTTTGCTTTCAGAATTGTATTGCAGTGACAATCTAATAATTTTATAATGAAAATAAACAATAGCGATTTAAAAACAAGAACTTTTCCACGGGTGCAGACACCTCCCTTTCCACCCTGGTGACCACTGCATAAAGACGCACGTCGTGCGAATGGACTCATTCTTGCCGAAGCCGTCTACACCGGCTCCATCACTTCAAGGAGGGAGCACGTGGAAAACAGGGTCACTGAAAAGCTGCACGGGAAAGCCCAGAGCCAGGAAAGGACACGACGCAACCCACGTGGTGATGGGGCTGGCTCAAACACCAAGGCTGTCCCCAGGAAACAAAAGTCCTCAAGACCCAGAATCCAGGGCCTCTCGAGGCCCCCCTGGCTCCGCCCAGCATGTGGGCGACCCCAGGCCTGAGAGCACGACAGCCCACGAGGCAGCGATCTTCTCCTCAAGCCCTGCCTCTGCAGCCCTGCTCATCACAAGCTGATTTCCACTCTTCGTGCAAACCCCACCTTCCCCATTAGGCCACCCAGAAGACTGGGGTGGAGGCGGAGGGGACTCGTGCTCTCCCCCCGCTCCTGCCCGAGGTGAGAACTGCTCCCCTCCTGTCCTACGCGCAGACTCTACTTAGAGCCGGTGGAGGGCAAAGCAGCCGGGGGTCCTAGGACTTCTGTGGTGGGGCACTCAGAGCACAAGCTGTAGGCACGGGGCTGGAGTCCAGAGAGGAAACGGGGAGCTGCTAGACTGCAGAAAGTGTCCTCAGGGTCAACAGCATCAATGGGTCAGCAGACAGGTTACTACCTAAATATTCACTCTGCAAACACATGACAGTTAACAGCTGGTAATATCTACTATGAATATTGTCTATGTGAAACAGTAAGTGATAAGGAAAATGAGATAAAATCAGTTCAGGTACGTTTACTGACAAGCCTAATTAAACATTCCCCTAACAATGAATATATCAGTATACTTAAAATGAAGACCACATTGGGCAATAGCTACTAAAACCACCACAACAAATAAGGAGACACAATGGGGCTCCTGGTCTTGCCAGAGGGATGGAAGCAGAGTCTGACAGAGCTTCTGGTTTCTCACGAACTCTCAGGCAGCACAGACAGTGGCCTGCTGGAGGACCCAGACCCTGGCATCGCTACACGACAAACGGAGCTGGTTCCTTAATGGGTAAGTTGTAAGGGAAAGTGGACAGGGGTGGGGGCCTGCATGTTAAAGAATCTCAAAAGGCACAGAGAAAAAGGGGCCAGGAGTGGAGGTCAGTGTTTAACGGTGACAGAGTCTCTATCTGGGGTGACATCCAAGTTTTGGAAATAGTGGTGACAGTTGCCCAACGTTATAAATGTAATTAATGCTATTGAATTGTACACTTTAAACTAGTGAACTATATCATGTGTGAATTCTATCTCAATAAAGCTGTTAAAAAACAGAGAGACATAACTTTCCTAAATTAAGTCAGTTCCTTTAATGAAGTCAACCTTTGGGTAGATCATTTGTATTTAAAAAAAAGAAAAAAAAAACTACAGCAAATAAAAAAGCAGGCAAGACTATGGAAATGCACATGAGCAATAAGAGAATAAAGAAAGGGGGACTTCCCTGGCGGTCCAGTGGTTAAGACTCCACGCTTCCACTGCAGGGAGCACACGTTTGATCCCTGGTCGGGAAGCTAAGATCCCGCATGCCGGACAGCGTGGCCAAAAAAAAAAAAAAGAGAGAGAATAGAGAAAGGGAATCACGGGATCGCTGTGTAAGCCAACTGAGTGACAGCTCTGGGCGAGGCTCCTGTGCCCGGTGGGGCATGCAGATGGACTTGCTTCTAGGTGAGCACACTGGGGTGGGGCTAAGGGATGTTCACCTGCTATCAATCCATTCAGTTTACATTTATTTTGTGTAGTTTTCTGTATCTGTATTTTACTTTAAAATAAAGTTAAACAAAATGCAGGCCCAGAGACAAAGTGTCAGTGTTAAAATACTCACAACTATGGATTTTGTGTGCCACAGACATAGTTATTACTTTAGGGGGTAGTGTTTGTATATAAGTTGTCACAAAATTTTTAGGAGTTGTTAAATAGGTATCTGTAAACTAGAAGCTCAAATCTGAACTGTTCTTGGGTCCAACAAAGGTGTCTCCTGGGGAACTCGAAGGAATGGCTCCTTCTGGTGCCCCAGAATCCTGGGGAACGCCCTGCTTGCCTTCTCCCCAGCTTCCATCCCCATCTCTATGCACCCTGTTCCTCACCCGCTCCTGGGAGCAGCTCTGCAGCTTGACCCCAGGATTAACACTTTAGACTCTAAAACGCTGCTGATCTTTGGAGACACCACCATTCGCAATGAGCAAGATGAGAAATCCAGAGCCAGGGCACAGGAAAAAGTGGAGTTCTATAACACATTTCAGGCTTCTGCCACCCACCCACGGTTTGATGAGAGGCCCATCAAACTCCCTGGCTCACCATAAAAAGAAAAAACAAGGCTAAATACCCTGGAATGCTACTATAAGGACCCCCCACCCCCCCATGCACACACAAGATGCGTGTCTTTTCATAAAAAGCACTCTTGCTGGATTTGAGCATTGTAACTGGGCACAATCTCCATGAGGGTCGCGGTTAGGACACTCATGTCTCTGTGCACCCACCATGGAAAGTAACGGCGCTGTCAGAGTGGGCGGGAAGCAGGCGGTGGTGCGGGAGATGCTGGAAGCAGGGTGCGGGCCACACCAGTAACTCTTTGTCCTGACCACTTTAGCCCCAGTCCTCCTTCCCTAGCTGCTTTTAAGGTTATTCTTGCTCCGGAGGTAAGGGTGAGAAGTGGGAATAGCTAGGACCCCTCAAATAGGAGTTAGGAATACAGGAAACAAAGACTGGATTGAAACATGGATTTCAAGAAAAAAAAAAAAAAAGGTGACTACTGTGTAAGTTAACTGCAACAATAATATACTGACGTAAAAATAATTCCCCTTCTTTGCGAATCTGGCCCAACCATACTTTGATGTGGACCTTTAAACCAAGATGACTACAGTCTGTGCTGTTCTATGATGCATCTACAGCCTGGGAATCTGTTCACAGGTGGTAAGCAGATGAGGAACAAAATCACCCGCTCCTGGGCTGAGGTAGTTCACACCTGGCTCTCTAGCACAGGGACAGCAGATCCAAGGAGGGGCCCAACTTGTCAAGCCACCTCGGAGCAAACACCCTGGCTGCACTTTCCCCTTCCCCCTCACCAGGGCAAGCGACCCAAGGCTATACTTGGGACTCCGGGCTTGGCACACCTGGTGAAGCCCCACGGAAGCTCTAGAGCAGAAAGAAGAACCAAAGCCATGAGCCGCGATGTGGAGCGAACGCTTGAGAGACCTGACAGCGTGTCTAACACCTCCCCTAGCGCCCCGGAGCCCTTAGCACCACCAGCCCTCCCCTGGCCCCCCAAGTGCCCCAGCACAGACCACACCACAGCCACCTGGCAAAGCCTGGGACCTGTCAAGTGAACTGCTATGTTTACCGCAGCTTTTCCTTATTCAGGAGAAATCTGTGATGCTAAACCTTAGTAGCAATGATACTGGGTTTATTATTTTACAGTTCAATCGTATTACTCTTTGGGTTTTGAGCTTTCTAGCCAAACTGTATTTTCCCCTAAGCCCGGTAATTTTCTGGCAAGAACTGCCCCTGCAGTGGCATTCAGGTGCACACCTGCTGCACCCCAGGGACAGGAGCAAGCCATCACGCCAGCAGGACACATGCAGGTGGAGACCGAGTACCTGATCTGTGACACTAGTGCCGGCAGGCTGCTCTGGAGAAGCGGCTCCGAAAAGACCAGATCTTCAAAGAGGTGCTTATTGTGCAGCTCCCACGTAACCTGGAACTTTTTCAAGTGTTCATTTTCCTAGTTAGATAGATACATAGAAGATACACCCAATCAAAGACTGAAAAATTCCCATAAGGGTTTCTCCCCCCCCCGCCAAACCCACATCCCTCTGTCCAGGCCCAGAACATTCTGCTCATGAGGGGTTGCTACTCCCTGTGCATCCAGCCTCCCTTCCAAATGACTCCACACAAAACAAAGGGGTGGCAAGATGCACACAGATGAGGGGACAGAAAAAAGAGAAACCAGCGTACACGACCGGCAGCCATTTCTCATAACCATGCCTCCCAAATGTATCGCAAGCCCTACCTCTCAAACAACTTAAATAAATGCACACAAATCCTCTGATGCCAAAGGACAACCGTCTCTGAACCTGTCTTGAGAAGTCTCCCGTTCCGACAGACACAGTAACTTCCCTGATAGTGACACTGTGTGGAAGGTCAGCTCTTTCTTTCCCTGGTAAACATGGGCGACCTCATCAGTTGCTTTCTTTCTTTCTTTTTTTTTTTGCTGTACGCGGGCCTCTCACTGTTGTGGCCTCTCCCGTTGCGCGGAGCCCAGGCTCCAAACGTGCAGGCTCAGCGGCCATGGTTCACGGGCCCAGCCGCTCCGCGGCATGTGGGATCTTCCCGGATCGGGGCATGAACCCGCGTCCCCTGCATCGGCAGGCGGACTCTCAACCACTGCGCCACCAGGCAAGCCCTCACCAGTTACTTTCGACAACAACTTTTGAACATTTGAAAGCATCCTGGTCATCACAACAAGTGACCTCCAGAGAGACCAGGGTGACCGGGGCAGACAGCGCCACGACCTCCCCACGTGCAGCGTTCACATTCAACAGCTTCTGGCCGCAACCACGCGTGTGTGAACCCACACGTCCGTCTGTCAGTCACACGTACACTACTCATGGTGCATCACCTCGCACCTGGGGAAACACTCCTCACCTGAGTGACCAACAGTCTGGAGAGGCTTCACTGGGCATCACACTCCAGTCCCCTCTGAACAGGTGACTCATGCCACCCCATGTACTGGTCTGTTCCTATTTACTGTGTAGCCCAACTGAGCTGAAATTATGACACCTGGAGACGTCAGGACACGATCTACACGTGGAGATCCCATTGCTCTGTGCCCTGATCACCGGTGGACGGAGGGGCTGAGAGAGCAACTTAGGGTGAGCAGCTCCTGTTCCTGAGCACACACCTGCAGGACGCTGCTGAGCACGTGTGCTCCTGCCCTACCACGCATGCACACCTGCTCTCGAGTCGCACGCAGCCCTCTGCTTGTACTTGAGATCCACACAGAGACTTGGCAGGGTATCTATGACATCTGCAGGGAAACTCAAACCCTCAACTCTGTCAACGTTTCCAGTGCCTGTCCTCACTGTACGTTTTACCAAAACACCAGTGCCTCCCAGGTCTAAATTTTATCATTCTTGTTTCACACGCAGCATCTCTTGGAGCAATTACGATACAGGAAAGCTGGGTGGGGCAGGAGACCAGCGTCTGGGAACCGAAAAACTAGGCCCAAGGCCTGGAATGAGGCCTGATTACAAGCACATAATATTAAGAACGTGCTTGTAATAATGACATAGCCACCGAGGCAGTGAGGAAAGGACATGTGTCACACACTTCAGCAGAGACCACTCTGCACAGGCGCTGTGCCAGCATGAGGACACAGAGACTAGCGCAGCAGGTCCCTGACTGCCGGGAGTCCCCAGGGGACAGAGGATTGGCGATGGTCTGATTTATGATTTGTCTCCATGACAAAGGAGCTAAGGCAGCAGCCAGACTAGGCCCTCAGCCAGATGAGAGAGGGTCCAGGGAAGGCATCCAGGAGAGCCGAGGTCCTGCCTGGTCCCCCCTGTCAATCTCTGGGACAGAGTCAACAGTCCCTGCCCGCCAGCCTGTGAGCAGCCCTGGGCACTGAGCTACAGTACTTGCAGGGGTGGGACCACAGCTCTGGATCTGGGCTCACATTAACTAAAGGTAATAAAGGTCAAGACCAATTCACGAGGAAGATGTTTGGCATTGTTTATGAAATCTGAAATTATACTTCCAGGTGAGTCACGCAAGAGAAACACCAGACCCCAAACTCGTTTCACAACCTCAGATCAACTTGGGACAACAACACGTGCTAGTAGTACGAGTACTTCCCGTGGGCCAGGCCTGGATCCTAGTGCTTCCCACGTGCGAACTCATCAGCGCCCACAGGAACCCTGAACTTGGTGCTGCCGTGCCCCATTCACAGGCCAGAAACAGTGTACAGAGGCTGAGCAACATGTCCTGGGCCTGGGGGGACGGGGTCTGTGGGGGTTGTGCTGTCACAGCTGCTACAAAAGACGAGACCCGGGGGTCGGCAAAGACTTGGTGCTGCCCCAGCCGGAGGCCAAAGAAAAAGCTCCCGGATGACCTGAGCCTAGGCACTTCCACCCAAACCACTCGCACTTCTCACTTCACCTGCAGGGAGGTGTTTGGGGGTTGGAAGAAGAAAGAGGAAGTGTGTACAGTCAAGTCCTATAGCAGAGCTTGAGAAACAGCTGGAGATTCAAGATTCTTCTGGCCTTGTAAATGGAAATTCAGATTTCACAATTCTTACAGCCTGGGAAGGCATTTCCTAGGTGAATGGAGGCCTAACTTTGGTCCCAGTTTTATTTCAGTGTGTACAATCATTAGAAAACCTGTGGCCAGTTTGATGCCCGGGGGCACGAGCACATTTCCCAGGAAAGGCATGTGTTTGAAGACGCCTCTCTACGCCCTGACATGGTCCGTGGTCCTGCAGCGGCAGGAGGGCAGGAGGGGCTGTCTCCAGAGAGGCTAAGGGAGTGAGCACAGCATGAGCTGGCAAGGTGTGCACGGCGAGTGAGCTTGCTGCTTCAAGGACAACTGACCCCACTTGTGGCCAATCCCAAAATCTGAGCTCTCAAGCAAAAATCAGAACTTTGGAAAACTTACACCTGCCACTGTGGCCTTGAAGCTTCTCCACATTTAAAGATCTTTCTGATGAGGGTGACAGGGATGGTGACAAAGGCCATTTTTTATATTGAATATCGTGTTGCCTAACATGACACTGAATATCTTCAGCAAGATCTGTGTAGCTCACTCAGTGAACCAGTGTTTTCCAAACGACCGACGTCTGATGCTAGAAAATGACTTGAAGTGTGAGCTTCACCAGTGAACTGTGACGGAACACAGCCGGCTCAGCTCAGTGACACGGTTTCAGGTTCTACACTGCAGCTAACCATTAAGAAGCACTGGGACTCCGGTGTATTCTCTCAAAGAAGAATATCCACAACAAACTGAAAAGTCTATTAGACTATTCTTCCAAATACATATCTGTGGGAGGCCCAATTTTCTTCAAAAACTTCAACCCAAACAACCTATGAAGACAGATGGAGCACAGAAGCAGATGTAAGAACCCACATGTCCTCCATTAAGCCAGACACTAAAGAGATGTGCAAACATGTAAATGGTGTCCCTCTTCTTACTAAACGTTTTGTTTTGGAAAAGTTTTTTTATTTAGAGATATGTTGTTTATGTTATGCAATGAGCTGTTATTTTAAAAGTGATTTAATGAATTATCTTTAAATTTCTCCGTTTTAATTTCACCACAGTAAATACTGATAGATAAAATCTGCACAAACAAAAGCTATTTGGGGCTCTCAGTTTTTTTTGTTTTTTTTTTTGCGGTACGCGGGCCTCTCACTGTTGTGGCCTCTCCCGTTGCAGAGCACAGGCTCCGGACGCGCAGGCTCAGCGGCCATGGCTCACGGCCCCAGCTGCTCCGCGGCATGTGGGATCCTCCCACACCGAGGCATGAACCCGCGTCCCCTGCATCGGCAGGTGGACTCTCAACCACTGCGCCACCAGGGAAGCCCCGGGGCTCTCAGTTTTTTTTTTTTTGCGGTACACGGGTCTCTCGCTGTTGTGGCCTCTCCCGTTGCGGAGCACAGGCTCCGGACGCGCAGGCTCAGTGGCCATGGCTCACGGGCCCAGCTGCTCTGCGGCATGTGGGATCCTCCCGGACCGGGGCACGAACCCGTGTCCCCTGCATCGGCAGGTGGACTCTCAACCACTGCGCCACCAGGGAAGCCCCAGGGCTCTCAGTTTTTAAACTGAAAGGAGTCCAAGTCCAAAGATGCTGAGACTCTGAGACACGGACTTGGAAGTTAATCTCACCTCGGCTCTGTCAACTCTTACCCTCCTCAGATCATGGGGTAGACTTGGAAAGACGCTGTTATAAATCTGTGAACTGTTCTCAATCCGGTTTAAACAGCCCAAACACAAAAAGAGGTTTTTGAGGTAACTGGGACACTTTTCTGAGTGCACAGAAATCACCATCAGTTTTCTCAGGTGTGACAACGGTACAGTGGTTACATGGGATGAAGTGAGCTCGCAGAGGGGATCTGTGTGTTGCCCAACTCACTGACTTCTAGGCTTGGGGGTTTTCACATCACATCAACAGCCCCCCACCCCTGCCAAGGTCACCCTAGGCACAGGCCCTTGCTGTCCCTCCGGTGGGCAGGGTCTCTCCTGCCCCCTCAGACGCTGTGATCATCTGTGGTCCCAGCGTTATGTGCTGGACCTAGGCTGTACCTCCTATCTCCCAGGAGGAGAAGAAATCTTTGGAGGGAATGCTGGCTTCTGAGCACATGACTTTCTCAGGATTCCACCAGCTTTTGATTTGTTTTTCCCTCCAAGGATTCTTGCCTTTCATGCCAACTCAGCAATGCGTTTTAAAAGATGCTACCTTGTTTTAGCCTGTGTTATCCAGAGTTCAGCTGTCCCCCCTGGAGGAAGGAAGAGTCCAGGTTACTGGTGTGGTGTCTCACTGGAAACCAAAGTGAGTATCTCCATGTGCAAAGAAAGTGAAATAGATCACTGACCAAATAGCTGTATTCTAAGCTTAGAGCTTATGCTCAATAAACACGGTTCAAATTATTTTCTGGTAGCTGAGTAAGATGGCGTGCACTCTAACCGGCCGAGGAGGGTGAGGCTGAGCTGGCCCTGGCTGGTTGGGGGGCGGCAGCAGTTCTCCGCACCGCTCTGGGCACCAGGCTCAGGCCAGTGTTGGCACAGGGGAAGCCGCAGGGGAGCTGGACTTCTGGAGGACAGGGAGACATTCAGTGAGCCGGGGGCGGGTGCTGCTTGGGACGCCCGGGGGTCAGCCCCTCAGGCTCGGGGCTGAACAGGGTAACCGCCCGCCCATGCATTCACCCGCTCCTTTTCTCACAGTGGGAGCTTCCCTCGAGGTTTTCGGGACTCACTTGCAGGAACGGCAATGCTCTACTGAAGTGATGCTTCTTGAGGAGCTCCGTGAACCCCCCGAAACTACCTGCAAAATTGGTTAATTTTTCTATCGAGGTCTATCAACTTTAGAGTCACATAAAGACCTTACGCTTAAAACCTTCGGAACCACTGGTTACTGCATTTGTTTCAAAATGCAGTTTTACCACTAAGAAAGCACCCAAAACCAGCCCAATGAAGTCTCACTTAATAATAAAATTTGAGTGATGATGAGAAGCTCCACAGACTATTAGTAAGTCGAGAAAGCAAAGACGGCTCGTCCCTCCTTCCAGCCGGCAGGTGCGCTTGAGGCTGTCGAGGACCAGGCCCAGGAACTGAGTTTCTACCAGAGGCCTCCTTCCACCCCGTTGTGGTCACTTCCCTTCTGAGGCGGTCAGAGACCGCCCGCAGGGGGTCGGCGACTTATGTGGTTCTATGACCCTATCCTCAGTGCAGCGCTGGGCTGGAGAGTATATCAGTGACGGCGAGCCGGGGGGCTGGACACAGGTGCCCTGCCGTCCCCATGCTCTGCACTCCACCTGAGAACACAGCCCCATCTGCAGAATTCACAGCACAGCCACTCCTCTGTCTCCTTCCTACTGTCACCCGCTCTGGCCCTCACCTCACACGGTCCCCATACCGTGCCCCCAGGACCCAAGGTCCCCGAGCAGTATTTCCGCTTTCACCCAGCAGCCAAGTCCAGAGGGGAGAGAAAGAGGAGAGGAATCAGGCCCCCAGCCCCGCCTGCACATCTCGGAGGAGGGGAGGGGCGTGACGGGCCTCCAGACCCCCCCACCGCCTCCCGCCCCGGGCAGGGGACGCAGCCAACTCACCAGGGTGCCGAGGAAGGTGCTGATGGTGCGTGCCGCCTGGCACAGGGCACCGTACTCCTCGAGGAGCAGGGAGATGAACTGGTGAGCTTGTGGGGGGCCCTGCAGGGCGGACGGCGCCTTCACCCTGGATGCCGCCGACAGCTGCCGCAGGAGCCGGACCTTCATCTCTAGCACGTACTCTCTGGCCTGCTGCTCCAGCCGCTGGTATAGCTGGTAGGGGTCCCGCTCGCAGAGCCTGCACAGGACAGAGAGTCACCACTCGCCCGCAGGGGGACCCTGGGACCCCGGAGGGTGCCCACCTAACAACAACCGCCGTCTTCTCATAGTCAGCCCGCTCGACACAGGGGGAGCCCCCAGAGTCACTGGCCAATCGGCAGTGACTGGCATCCAGTGAGAGCTCGCTGTCAACCCCCATGGCGACGCCGGGTCAGACGCAAAGCCAGGTGGCTGGGCAAGTCCCCGGACTCAGGCAGCCAGCAGGTGGCAGAGCAGGCACAGAGGAGCCGTGCAGGGGCCACAGAACTGCCGAGCCCGGGAGACCCCAGCACTCATCTCTGACCGCTTATATGCGGACAGGTGAAAAGCCACGGCCCCCAGAGGTGACACCTGGGCTGCAGCACGGGAGTGGGCTGCTCTTTCTTCTTCCTAGGAATTCAGTATCTGATCCAAATGGGCCTCTTCTACTATTTTCATAATCAGAAGAAACTTTACAGACAGTATATCTCCTTTTAAATCATCCCACCAAAAAAAAAATAAAAGCGGTAAGATAAAATGTGTAAGCTGAAGATCAGAGACAACAAATCGATACATGCCCCAATCAGGCCACACAGCAATGATCATTTTCATGAATTTCTTCCCTAACTTGGAGATCATCAACTTTCACAAACTTGTTCTATAGTAACTGGCATGACTATGTCTAAAGTGACCACTCGCTTCAGTTGTGCACTTCTGAGGAGCCTCCAGATGGAAACCTACAACCGCTGAAGCGACAACTACAATACCCGTCTAGAGCCCGTCACCAGGAGGAACCACCGTGACTTCAGCACACAGGCTGTGAAATACATTAAGCTGTAGTTCCTGGATTTGGATAATGAATCCTTTCACCTCTGGGCACCACGCTGGGTCAAAAGAGAAGACGGTAAGTTGTCACCTATTCCACTTTTAAGTCACCACACTACCTAGGTTGTAAAAGACAAGAGCCGAGTGAAAATGGAACTTGTGTAGCCTTACAAAAAAACGTGGCCAGAGAAACAGTAAGAACTGATGGGACTCCCACTGTGGTGAGTCTACTTCAGATAGATATATTAATTTTTTAGCTTAGCATGACAATCATAATTTTAATTACTAGTACAGCAACTGTTCTCTGAAACAGAATGTATTTCATCTCTTAAAGTCACAGAAGACTCAAAATGACACAGGGACAATCGAACTTACAAGGAGACTGGATGCCTCCTTCTTGGTTCTCTTCGCCTGCTGGAATTAGATATGTGTTGCATTTTATTTCTTTGTCCATTTCTGTATCTTATACATTTAATGACCTGACCACATGGTACTTTTGCAAGTAGACTTTTAAAAAGTGCTATGGCCAAGGGGCAGGAAGATGAAGACGCTGTGGAAGCTCACCGAGCCGTGCGTTCAGCAAGCACTGGCCCAGGTGGCTGTGTCAAACCCACAGCAGGAAGACGCCAGGAAAACAAACTCTCAGGCCGCTGGATGCTCAGAGCACATGCACATACAGAGTGTAATTCCAGGTAGTGGCAGTAACACGATAAAAAAGAAGGGAAGGGTTGATAAAGAATGATGGGGGAGGCCCCTTGGAGTTTAGGTCAGGTGGTCTCTTTGAGATGGTGACTCTGCAGTCTAAAGTGAAGGATGGAAGGGAGGAAAAAAAACCCTGAGCAAGGAAGAACATTCCAGACCGAGCAAAGAGCAGAAACCAGCAGGTGTGTGGAGGACGGCACGAGGGCCAGTGTGGCTGAACGCAGTGATGAGGTGCGAAAATGGGGGGCGGGGGGGGAGGGAGGCAGAGCAGCAGGATGCCGAGGGCCACGGAAAGGGGCAAAGGAGAATCGCCGCCAGCTGTACAGGTCCTAGACACAGGCTTTACAGACAGCCCTTCCTGGTGTGTACTGGCATTTAGACAACAAGAGAGGGGTCCTTAGACATGGAGACTAGGAAAAACGTAGTACATGTAAAACATGTGAAAAACACACGACATATATATACCCAGACCTCAAATGGGGACGTGGAATTTTTCCACTCTTAATGGTATGTTTCATTACTAGAATACTGCTGTTTCCCAAACCTCTCTGCCATAACATCCCATCTGAACAATTATTTACTGAGCATTTCCTTTCAATTGTCTCTTATTTTATTTTGGTCTCTTCCTAAGCATTCACAAGCTGTGAAGCTGCAAGTGTGACATGCAAGTTATATATACTTTCCTAATATTCACTAGGAAACCTAACTTCTAAAAAAGGCACACACCACCTAGAGACATTTCATGTAGTCAAACCCTAGACACACCGGTCGAATCACTAACTAGTTAATACAGCCCATAGCCAGTCACCACACCCATCTCCAGGATGAACTCTACAGTACAGCGAACAAGATGTTACAGAACCCCAAAGGCGCTGCATTCAAAACGTGAAAAAAGGACCAAAATGAGAATCAGTTCATGGAATGCCTCGCTCAAATTTACTGCTTTCACTTGGAACATCTCTAAAAAGAGGAAAAAAATGGTACAAACTCTAAGGAAGAATAAAAATTACACCCACTTCAAACTCTGTGCTGTCACTGAGCACAAGGTCCCCGCTTGCGCAAGCGCGCCCTGCCGTGAGCCCCGCCCAGTGAGAAGCACCTGTGTGAACAGGCCTGTGACAAATGGCTCTCCATCCGCCACCGGACCTCACGGGGCCTTGGTTTTCTCATCTCCGAAGTGGCATAACTGCCCCTCCTCCGTGGGGTGATAAAGCAGGAGAGCCTGAGAAAGTGCTCAGCATCATCCCGGCACAGCAAGTGCCCAGAAGGAGTCTTACTGTCAGCCTCAACACTAAGGAAGGGGAGAAGTACGTCCATGCGCTTTCATTACAAAGGTAATAAGCCTTCCATCAGAATGAGAATCTGAGAGTTCACCCAGCCTGTCTGCTGCAAGCCTGCCACGTGCCCGGGGCTGAGCTCGCGGGACAAGCTCTCCCAACCCCGAGAGGGGAGTCCCCCTGAGCAGAGGGGAGGCCCGGGTGGGCGGCTGGTGGGGGAGGGCCGCGCCTGGGCAACACGCACCTGTCCACGAGCTCCTTCACCCCCTCCTTGTCGGGCACCAGAGACTGGTCCTGGTCGTCCGCCAGCGGGGTGCCCGCCTGCCGGTAGATGCAGCGGACCGTGTAGCGCACTTCCGACCAGTAGTTCTGCAGCTGCTGAGGTTCCCGCTCCGCCTCTGCCGAAATCTCCCTGGGGACAAACGCCCATAGGACCGGCGCCATCAGCCCCGGCACAGCCCCCAGGGCCCTTGGCCGTCAAGGCTCCCATGTGCCCTGGTCCGCCTCGGTCGAGCCGGGCCCAGAGGCCAATCAGGACCCGCGCGTCTGGCTCCTCTTCCCAGTCCTCTGGCAGCGGCAGTGATGGCCTCCCCAGCCTTCAAGTCGGAGGCATCCATCGACCCGAGATCCTAACTATTTCGGGGAGGCTCCCGCCCTTTGTGAGGACGTGCCTCCTCCCACCAGTCGTCAAGGGCAGCAATGAAGGAGGACCCCACCCCCCACAGGCGGAGGGTCCCCCATATCCGTACCTGCGCTCGCTGCAGGCCTCGCAGGCGCACGCGGTGTCTGAGGGGGCGGCCGTGGGCAACGGCTGAGCGCCCAGGGTGAGCCTCCCGCCACCGGCCTCGGGCTGCGAGCCGCCGAGCGGGGAGTGAAGGAGGAAGTCTTGACCCTGCTTTAGAGAAAAGAGAACAGACTCATTATGAGTAATGCTCACGGCCCAAATTCGTTACTAACTATTCAGGACAATGCCTTTCAGAAAAAATGTAAAACCTACACATCAGAAAGAAAATATTTCCACCGACACTACATAGGAAACTTTCTCTCTGACACCCAAGAATTTTGTCTGGAACCGATTATTTTTCTACCTTCTGATAGTCACATCATAACCACATGAGGACGGTCCATGAATCTCCTTCATACATTAAAAAAGAGCAAGTCTACTCCCAGTGCCCTAACTGGTACCTGCAACCACCATCCCGGGGGACACCGCTCAGCAGAAACCTGAGCCTCTGCCCCACAACATCCAGGAGGAGGGGGGCTCAGACCCTGCCACCCAGCGGCCGCCATGGAGATCACGACCCCTCACCTCCCCCTGCCTAAGGACACGGTCCCACAACCGGCACAGCCACCACCTGGTCCCTCAGGGATGCGGGCTCCAGGTTTAGGGCAGAGGACCCCCACACAGTGCAGGAAGGTGCTTGCACGTCCCCCAGGGCTCGTGAGCAGGGCAGCCAGCTCCAGCCAGCACCCCAGTGGCCTGAAGAGAAGGGCCGAGTCACGGGAGAGGCTCCTGAAGGGAGGACAGCATCGTTCCTCCTCCCGTCACCGTCAGGTCAAGTGTAAAGGCCCTGAGACAAGCCCGGCTCAGCCCTCAGCCGGGTGCCAACTCCCCCACCTGCGGCCCCACCCCATCCACTGCTGGATGAAGCGCAAGAAAATCCTCCAGTGGAGGGGCCGGGAGCAGGGGAGCCACTCCCAAGCCGAGGGCAGGGCTTGCGCCATCATCAAAGAACACCCCCCAGCCCAAAAACGTTCCTGCTGGGTGAACAGACCCCGGAGTTACGGGGGCAGAGGCAGAGTGGGGAGGGGGGTGTCACACAGTCCCTAGCAGTCAGTCCAGTGCAAGGTCTCGACTGAGGCCTAGGAAAACCTCAACAGGGCCTCCTATGGGCAAGAGCCACCTGCCAAGGACCACGTGTGAGGACCGCAGGGCCTGGGCACCAGAGGGGACCACAGGGAGACCAGCAAAGAACGGAAGAGTGGGGGGCGGGGGTGGCAAGGGGAAGGCCGCAGGACAGGCACCGCTGCCCTCCAGCCCCGCAACATGCCCTTGGGTGACGCCGACGTCACTCATGGAAGCTTGGGAGAAGCTCTGAACCGGATGAGACACTTGCGTTTTCTGCAGATGGAACATGCATTCCTGAAAATGAGACAATGCTGATTCTAACTGGGACTGGAGAGGCCACGGGTCTGACGGAAAGTCAGCGAGGGGCAGGAACGGGCGGTCAGACGAGACAGGTCTGAGGCAGTGGTGGAGGAAGCAGCTACTCCCCGAGAGCAGCGAGGCTGCCCGTCCTACCTCCACCCACCACGCACCCACACTCCACCCACGTGTCCAGCCCAGCCGAGGCCACTGTCACCCACCCCAGGCCTGGATACCCCGGTGCTACAGCCACCTTGCATACCAAGGGTCCGGTCTCCAAGCAGCAGCCAGAGTGGTGTTTAACGTACCAATGAGACCATACAGATCCCTGCAAAGACCCTCCCACACCATTTGAATAGACCCTCAATGTCTTCCCGCTCTTCAAGGTTGGCCAGGACCAATGTCTGCTTTTATTTCACTGCACTTGCTCCCTTCACCCAGAGCGCTAATCTACTAAGCCTTTGAATGGCTTCCGACAAAAGAAGAATTCTCTCCATCAATCACGCCTCAGCAAAAAGATACCTACTCAGGGGGGCTGGTTGAACCAGTTCTCAATTCTTGCGTCTCAGCTCCAAACCCACCACTTTCTGCCCTGCAAACACTGCTCCTCTGCTGTGGTCGGCATCTGGCCTCTTCTGCAGAGGCCTTCCTCCGGGTCCCCGGCTGCACTGGCCCACTCCTACCGCTCCGAGGCCGAGGCACCGGGTGCAGCCCCTGCTCCGGCGAGCCCGCCAGCTGCTGCTTCAGCCTCCCAGCAGCCCCTCTGCTCCAAGTGTGTCCTCGAGCCCTCCCCTGACCCAGAGTGGCTGCTCCCTGGATGCACCACGGCTGTATCCTTAGAGCTCCCTTCTCGGGTCTGGGCACGGGTCTCCTGTCACTAGCTCATCACTCTCCACATTCAAGTGACCCTGTTCACATCAGTGGTGCACTGCTGCCTCCTGACCTTGGTCACCCTGGCTAATCTCTGACATCACAAACTGCTATCTGAATTCCTGGGGTTTTCCTGTTTTAGACCTGTCTTCACCACAACAAGATCAGTTCCGTGAGAGCAGGACCCGTTCTGATCCGCCTGCCACTGCACACGAGCACCAACGATGCTGCCTGGTACCCTGGGCAGACTCAGAGCAGCGGCCAAGAACCTGAAAAAGTAACCTTTCCTACTGACACGGGAGGAAGCTTTAGACCTTTCAAAACAGGGCGCGTGGCGACCATATGGTAAATCCTTAAACGTGTCACCTTACGGTGTGCGTCTTAGACAGATTTAACTTCAGGTACTATGTTCTGCCCAAATCCAACACAGTTTAAAAGAATACAACAAAATCCAACACTTCAACAATGTGAAATGTACAATGTCCAGCATCCAATAACAAAGCCAAGAGGCAGGAAAATACAACACATAACCAGGAGGGAAACCAATCAATAGAAACAGACCCCCAAATAACAGAGACGACGCAACCAACAGACAAGAATCTGGAACTAGAGACTATGAATAAACTCCATATGTTCATGAAAGTAGAGAAAAACAAATATGATGAGGTGAGAGGCCAAAGATGTAAAAATAAGCAAATGGAACTTCTGGAGATGAAAAATAAAAAATATCTTGAAAGAAATAAAATACATGAGATAGGCTTAAGAGCAGATTAGACCCAGCGGAATATCAATAAACCTGAAGACAAGTAATAAAAATAAATATCCAAAATGAAGCATAGCGAAAAACAGGATTGAGAAAAACAAAGCATTTGTAAGACAAAATCAAGATGTCTAACACACAGGTAATTGTGTCCCAGGAAAAAAGGGGCTAAATGATTGAAGATTTCCCAAATTTGATGAAACTGTGAACTGACCTATCTTAAAAGCTCCTGCAATCCCAAGCACAATAAACCAAAGCTAACAACCAAGGCACACAGAGCAAAACCGCTAAACACCAGTGAGAAGTACACAGCTGAGAAGCAGGCAGAGGAAATCACCTTCCGTCTACAGGAGCAAAGAGAAGAACAACAACGCCACTTCGCATCAGAAGCGGGTTGGGCAGCAAAGACCTGACCTACAGCCTAGAATTCTGAACCAAAGTAACAGTTAAAAATGAGGGCAAAATAAAAGCCCTCAGTCAGACAAACAGAAGCTTCCCTGCACGACAAGAAATGTTAAAGGCAGTTCCAGTTAAATGGCCCCAAGTGGAGATGTTGGGCTACACAAAGGAACGAAGAGGACCACACATG
Organism: Hyperoodon ampullatus; assembly: GCF_949752795.1. Taxonomy (NCBI): domain Eukaryota; kingdom Metazoa; phylum Chordata; class Mammalia; order Artiodactyla; family Ziphiidae; genus Hyperoodon; species Hyperoodon ampullatus. The sequence goes on along the minus strand of NC_136914.1, from coordinate 126,104,400 downwards.
ATAAAGATGTGGGTCAAAGACCTCTCTCATTTGTAAACTCTTCTAAAAAGATAACTAACCTGGGAGGGGCGGGGGTGGGGTGGGGAGAGGGATAAATTAGGAGTTTGGGATTAGTGGATACAAACTACTATATATAAAATAGATAAAAAACAAGGTCCTACTGCACAGCACAGGGAACTATATGCATAGCACAGGGAACTATATTCAATGTCCTGTAATAAACCATAATGGAAAAGAATATGAAAAAAGAATATGTATGTATAACTGACTCACCTTGGCTGTACACCAGAAACTAACACAACACTGTAAATCAACTCTACTTCAAAAATAAGAGAGAGACTAAGCAAACTATGATATCAGAATGATGGAATACTCTGCAGCCATTAAAATATGTATAGAATCTATACAGGGATATGAAAAAAGAAAGTTAACTATTTAAAGCAAAAATAATAAAATCTATGGTAAAGTTTACAAGAGATATGCAAAAAATATATGACTACACTAGCACAAAAAATGGTGGTGCTCTGAGTACAATATTGAAAGGTTCTTACACTACATATTAAGTACATAACATTCTTTGAAAGTAGAGGCTGAAAAGTTGAAGATATATACTGTAAACTCTAGAACCATTAAAAATTATGAAACAAGGTGATACAGGTAATAAGCCAAGAGGAGGTAAAACAGGGTCATAAAAATATTCAGGGACTTTCCTGGTGGTCCAGTGGTAAAGAACGCACCTTATAATGCAGGGGACGCGGGTTCAATCCCTGGTCAGGGAATTAAGATCTCACATGCCACGGGGCAACTAAGCCCACGTGCCATAACTACTGAGCCCACGCGCCTCCACTAGAGAACCCATGTGCCGCAACTACAGAGCCCACGCGCCCTACAGCCTGCACGCCACAACTAGAGAAGAGAAAACCTACACACCACAACTAGAGAGAAGCCCACGTGCCTCGACGAAGATCCTGCATGCTGCAACTAAGACCCGATGCAGCTAAAAATAAAAAAATAAAAAATCTTTTAAAAAAGAAAGAAAGAAAGAAAGAAAAATATTCAATTAATCCAAAAGAAAAGAAGGAAAAGAACAGCAAACAACAGATGGGAAAAATAGGGGGAAAAAAAAAAAGCAAGATCGTGTATTTAAATCCAAAATATCAATAATTACATTAAATGGAAATAAATATTCCAATTGTTAGCAGAGATGGTCAGATTGGATTAAAAAGCAAGAGCCACTATGTTTTCTACAGGAGATTACAAAGACACAAATAGGTTGAAAATAAATGTTAGGAGACAAATTCCATGCAAACACTAACCAAAAAAAGCTGGGTGGCTGTATTAGTATCAGCAAAAGTTGGCTTCAGAAGAAGGAATACTGGCACCAGTGAAGGAGACGATGAATATGATGATGATAAAATAATGACAACGAGACTGATTCAACAAGAAGCAATAACAATGCTAAATGGGTAAGCACTCTAATAACAGAGCTCAAAATACATGAGGCAGGAATTAAAAGGATAAATGTAAAAGTCCACAATTACATCTGGAAATGTCAACACTCCTTTCAATAACTGGACTAGATGGAAACATCAGAAAGGGTGTCAACATGACCACCACCGTCAACCAATCTGATCTCACTAACACTCACAGTACACTCTTCCCAACAACAGCAGAACACAAATTCTTTCAAGTGCACACGGAACATTAACCAAGACTGAACATAAAACAAATGTCAACACGTTAAAAAAAATTCAATCATATGAAGTACGTTCTCTGATTACAGTGATAATAGTAATAAAAAGAAGGTCAAAAGGTACAAACTTCCATTTATAAAATAAATTAAGTCAAGAGGATCTAATGTACAGCATGGTGACTGTTAATAATGCTCTACTGCATATTTGAAAGGTGCTAGGAGAGTATATCTTAAAAGTCCTCGTCACACACACAAAAAACTGTTTTTGTAACTATGTATGATGATGGACATTAACTAGACTTACTGCAGTGATCATTTTGCAATATATACAAATACTGAATCATTATGTTGTACACCTGAAACTAACAGAATTTTGTATGTCAATTATACCTTAAATCTGGAAACTCCCTGGTGATCCAGTGGTTAGGACTCAGCGCTTTCACTGCCAGGGCCCAGGTTTGATCCCTGGTCAGGGAACTAAGATCCTGCAAGCTGCGTGGCACAGCCAAATTAAAAAATACATATATATATACATATACCTCAATTAAAAAAAAGATATCTAGAAAACACACCAAATTATAAGGAAGTTTAAAAACACACTTCTAAATAACCCATGGGTCAAAGGATAAATCATGCTAAGAGTAAGTATAAAATATTTTGAACAGAATGAAAAACACAACATATCGAAATTTGTGGGATGCAGCTAAAGGAATGCTTAGATAGAATTTTAGGGAATAAAACACATATCAGAAAAGAAGAAAGGTCTCAAATCAATGATGTAAACTTCTACCTTAAGAAATCAAAAGAATAACAAATTAAGTATAAAGTAGAAAGAAAGAATAAAACTAAGAGCAGAAATTAATAAAATAGAAAATGGAAAATCAATTAAACCAAAATGTGGTTCTTTTCCCTATTATTGAAAAGATCAATAATCAGGGAGAAAAAGAGACAAAAACAAAACCCAAACAACAGGTATCAGGAATGAAAGGGAGGGCCCACCATCACTACAGATCCTGTGAAAAATTAAAAAATAACAAGGGAATATTCTGAACAACTTCATACCAATATATTTGACATAAAAAGGGCGAATTTCTTTTTTCCCCCAGTTTTACTGAGACACAATTGACATATGTCACTGTATATGTTTAAAATGTACAGCAAAACGACTTGACTTGCATATACTGTGAAATGATTATGCAAATTTCTTTAAAGACAAAAATTAACAAAGCTCACTCATGAAGAAAGACTATCTTTACTAACTAAATTGGACTCACAGTTCAAAACCTTCCCAATAATGCCAATTCTAGGTCAAGATAACTTCACTGATGAATTCTACCAAACATTTAAGGCAGAAATAATACCAATTCTACGCAAACTTTTCCAGAAAATTAAAGGAGAACACTTCCCAGCTCATTCTAAAAGGCAAATATTACCCTGACACCAAAACCATATAAAGATATTGTCAGACAAGAAACTTAGAGACTAATATCCTGCATGAACACAGATGCAATAATCTTTAGAAAAACATTAGCAAATCCAATACAGCAATCTATAAAAAAGATAATACACCATAACCAAGTGTGGATTATCCCAGGAATGCAAGGTTCATTCAACATTTCAAAAATCACCATAATTAATTTTGTTAACAAACTAAAAAAGAAAAGCTCTATGATCACCTTAATAGATGTAGGAAGAGAATTTGTCAAAATTAAATATCCATTCATGATAACTCTCAGCAAACTAAAAACAGAAGTAAACTTCTTCAACCTGATCTACAAGATTCTACTCCTATACTTAACGGTGAAAAACTAAATGCTTTCCCCTTAACACTGAGAACAGGGAAGGATGTCTGCTCACACCACTTCTATTCAACATCATACTGATGGCTCCAGCCAACAGAATAAAGAAGAAGAAGAAGAAAAAAGACATACAGATTGGAAATGAAAAAACACATTATTTTTAGATGATGTGATCAACTATGTAGAAAATCCTACAGAGTCTACCAAAAGACCACTAGAATTAATAAATGAATATTGGGACTTCCCTGGTAGTCCAGTGGTTAAGAAGCCACCTTCCAATGCAGGGGACACAAGTTCAATCCCTGGTTGGAGAACTAAGATCCCACATGCCGCGGGGCAACTAAGCCCAGGCGCCACCAACTACTGAGCCCACGCACCACAACTAGACAGCCCGCGTGCCACAAACTACAACTCTGCAACTAAGCCCGTGCGCCATGACTACAGAGCCCACGCGCTCTGGAGCCCGTGTGCCACAACTAGAGAGAAGCCCACGTGCCTCAACAAAAGATCTCGTGCCGCAACTAAGACCCAATGCAGTCAAAAAATAAATAAATAATTTTAAAAATAAATGAATCCTCACAGGATATAAGGTCAATATACAAAAAACAGTTACACTTCTATAGACTAGCAATAAATGATTGGACACTGAAATTTTTTAGAAGTACCATTTAAAATAGCAAGAAAAAGATGAAATGCTTTGGAAATGTTTCAATATACTGTGTGTAAAGCCTACATATTGAAGACTACAAAACTACTCTTAAGAATAAACTTAAAAACTAAATAAATGAAAAGTCATATCATGTTCATGGACTGGGAGACTCAATATTACTTTGATGTCATTTCTCCCCCAGTTGGTCTACAGACTCAACACAGTGCCAGTTAAAATCTCAGTGGGTTTTTCTGTAGAAACTGGCAAGATGATTCTAAACTTTATATGGGAATGCAAAGGACCTAGAACAGCCAAACACTTTTTAAGAAGAACAAAGTTTGAGGATCTTTACTACTTAATTTCATAACTTACTATAAAAAGCTTCAGGAATCAGGACAGTATGGTACTGGCAAAAGCATGGGTATATATGTAGAGTGGAAGTCCAGAAGTAGACCCACACATACAGCATCAACTGATTTTTGACAAAGATGCCAAGGTATTTCAATGAGGAAAAATAGCATTTTCAACAATAGTTCTTGAACAACTGGATGTCCATATACAAGGATGAACCTTAACCCTTACTTCACAAAAGATACAAAACTTCACTCAAAATGGATCAAGAATCAAATGTAGAAGCTCAAACTATAAGACATCTAGAAAAAAACACAGGGCAAAAAAATCTTTATTAACTTTGGGTAGCAAAGATTTCTTATATAGAACACAAAAAGCTCAAATCATTTAAAAACTGATGAACTGGACTTGACCAAAATGAAAATTTTTTGATGTTCAAAAAACAGTGTTATTGGGACTTCCCTGGTGGTCCAGTGGGTAAGACTCCGCGTTCCCAATGCAGGGGGTCTGGGTTCGATCCCTGGTCAGGGAACGAGATCCTGCATGCATGCAGCAACTAAGAAGCCCGCATGCCGCAACTAAAGGATCCCGCATGCCACAACAAAGATTCCGCGTGCCACAACTAAGACCCAGCGCAGCTAAAATAAATGAATAAATAAATATTAAAAACAACAACAGGGCTTCCCTGGTGGCGCAGTGGTTGAGAGTCCGCCTGCCGATGTAGGGGACACAAGTTCGTGCCCCGGTCCGGGAAGATCCCACATGCCGCGGAGCGGCTGGGCCCGTGAGCCATGGCCGCTGAGCCTGCGCGTCCGGAGCCTGTGCTCTGCAACGGGAGGGGCCACAACAGTGAGAGGCCCGCGTACCACAACAACAACAACAACAACAACAACAACAGTGTTATGTAATGAAAAGGCAAACCACACTGGGAGAAAATATCTGAGAAACATACCTGATAAAAGGCTTGTATTCAGAATATATAAAGATTTCTGGCAACTCAATAGTAAGATAAACCACCCAATTAAAAATATGCAAAAGGGGCTTCCCTGGTGGCGCAGTGGTTGAGAGTCCGCCTGCCGATGCAGGGGACACGGGTTCACGCCCTGGTCCAGGAAGATCCCACATGCTGCGGAGCGGCTGGGCCCGTGAGCCATGGCCACTGAGCCTGTGCTCCGCAACGGGAGGGGCCACAACAGTGAGAGGCCCGCGTACCGCAAAAAAATAAATAAATAAAATAAAATATGCAAAAGGTTTGAACAGTCACTTCACCAAAGAGACAGAAAATAAGCACATGAAAAGATGCTCAACAAGTCATTAAGAAAATGCAATTTAAAACCATAATGAGATAACACTAGAAGCCATTATTAGACTGGCCATAATTAAAGACTATCAATATCCAACCTTGGTGAGGATGGAGATACAAAGGAGAACTCTCATACACGGCTGGGAAACAGTATAAGCATTTTGGAAAATAGCATGAGAGGTCCTTATAATGTTAGTCATACACTTACCCACAACCTAGCAATTCCACCCCTAGGTATTTATCAAAGAGAAATGAACTCTGTCCAAACAAAGACTTGTACTCACATGTTACCAGCAGCTTTATTCATGATAGCCCAAACGAGGAAACACCACTGTACGGTTCATCCACACAGCAGAATACTACTCAGAAATAATTAACTACTGATACATGCAAGAACATGGATAAGACTTAAAAGCATTATACTAAGCTAAAAAAGCCAAAGACTACCATCCAGATTATCTTTCTGTGAGGCTGACTCAAGTTCTGCCCTCTCGATCTGACAATCATGGTAGCAGTGACACATTTTATTAGCACAACCACTTCCATGAGGTTCATTACAAAGGAATTTTATATGTTTGCATTATGAACCAAGACTCAACAGAGCAAACATTCGAGATAAGGACGACTGTTAGCAAACTCTTAAATGGTTGGTTTAAATTGGAACTATATGCCTTTGATTAGAACTGTGGTCATGGTAACTATTAAGAGAACCTGGCTCCTTAGTGTAAAATGCAAGACTCACATTTTAACAATATATATGTGAACACAGACACAAATGCTAACGTCCACAACCAAAACAGAGCCTTTATACATCAGTCAACCTTGAAAACAGAAAAGGAGAATATTAATTTGCTAAGTAGTCATCCTTGTGGCAGGATGCCTGAGGGCTACACAGGCCCCTTTCAAGAAAAAATAGGGACTTCCCTGGTGAAACAGTGGTTAATAATCCACCTCCCAATACAGGGGACAGGAGTTCGATCCCTGGTCCGGGAATATCCCACATGCCATAGAGCAACTAAGCCCGTGTGCCACAACTACTGAGCCTGCACTCTAGAGTCCACGAGCCACAACTACTGAGCCCGCATGCCTAGAGCCCGTGCTCCGCAACAAGGGAAGCCACCCCAATGGGAAGCCCACGCACCGCAATGAAGAGTAGCCCCCGCTCGCTGCAACTAGAGAAAGCCCGCGCACAGCAACGAAGACCCAACGCAGCCATAAATAAATAAACAAACAAACAAATAAATAAATAAAAGAAAAAATAATTCTCCAGAGTACCATCTCCCACTCCCCCACACCAGACTTAAAACTGTTTTTGTTACTTAAACAAACACAAATGTAAAATGCAACATAATTTATGTTTTTAAGGCCTTTTTACAACTATAAAAAACCAAGCTGGTCTACAACTTAAATACAAAAACCCCTGAAAATCATTCAAATTCAAATTAACATTATTTTAAAGACACAGATGGGGGAATTCCCTGGCGGTGGTCCACTGGTTAGGACTCGGCACTCTCACTGCTGAGACCTGGTTCAATCCCTGGTCGGGGAAATTAAGATCCCACAAGCCTCACAGCAGGGCCAAAAAAGAATTAAAAAAAAAAAAGGATGATTGGTTGAAACCAAGTTGCTAAATTCAACACAGCCTGGTTCTGACAACAAGTGCAGGCAGGCTCTCCTGAGTCAGGCCTGCACCCCGGGGGTCTCTGCACAACGTCTCAACCATCCCACATCTTTGCCTGTCTGAATTTCTCCTGCACAGAGCGGGTCACACCTTTGATGGGTCTTTGCTTGGCTTCAGCATAGAATGTGCACATCAAGACAACTTCTGCTGCTGCCTCAGTAACCCTGAAAAGCAGTGCACCCAGGCCCACAGAAGTCAGGGGCAAAGCCCTCCACATGATCTGAGCGGGCCCTCCCCCGTTATCAGAATACAAACCGTCAGAGAATTCACAGATCAGGAACACACGTCCACAGCCCCAACAAGGTGTGAACTCTACTGTACAGGATGTATACTGTAAACATTCTTAAATCCTGAAACATTATCTGTGGATACAAATCAAAGGCAGGCTCGGTCCTTCATTCAAAAATCATTCCCAGGTACCTGCTCTGTGCCAGGCCTGTGTAGACACCCTGAGATGGGTGAGACAGGAACCAGGGCAAAGGAGTTGCAGTAGAAATTCGGGGTGGGGTTAGAGGGTGCCGGCAGGTCGGAAGGGCTGAGGTGCATGCCGGCGGTAAAGGGTAAGCGACTCTGCTCTCAGTTACCCTGGGGCCAGGCCTCTGCTGGGCCTGTTCAGCCAAGCTGTCCTGCCTGGCTCTCTCTCTCCAACACCGGATGCTGCTGAGGGGGAAGGTTCTTGCCGATGGGCAGGTCGGGGCCACTGCTCAGTGATGTCTCCACCTTCAACAAGCACCTCAGGCTGTCCAGCAACCCGGATGCCCTGCCAGCTTACTGTTCTCACTGAAACCTTACCCACTCCCTTGCTCCTTCCCAGTCCCCTCAATCCACTCTCATTCTCAAAAACAAGTTTATAAAAAAATTCTGGCAGCAATTTTCTCAACTTCTACACTCCTCACCCAATCTTACTTGCATCCTCTACAGGCTTGCCTGCAAATCTGTCTCTTCTAAAAACAGATACTGGCTCTCCTGTCTTAGTGGGACCTCATGAGGGCCACCATCTATCTACCTTACTGCTCCCTCACTCCAGCCTCAAGCTCTGCCTCCCTGATGCCAAGCCTAGGTGAGAACACAGGCGACCGGGACTCAAGTGCTGTTGGCGCTCACTCCAGAAGCTGGGACTGCCTTACGAATGTCTGAATTACCTGTAACCCAGCAACTCTACTCCACAGATAAACACTCCGTGATGACTGATTTTGTGTGTCAACTTGACTGGGCTCAGGGATGCCCGGAGAGCTGGTAAAATATCATTTCTGGGAGTGTTTGTGAGGTGTCTCTGAAGAGATCAGCACTGGAATGGGCAGACTGAATATAGAAGACGGCCCTCCCCAGTGAAGATGGATATCGTCCATTCCTCTGAGGGTCTGAACGGAATAAAAAGGCAGAGATGTCCATCTTCTGCCCTCGGACACCAGCACTTCTGGTTCTCTGAGTTGCAGAATGTGCATAGTGAGACTTCTGGCCTCCATAACCACTTGAGCCAGTCCCTATAATAAACCTCCTCTTCTTTTCTTTTCCCTATCTATCTATCTATCCATCCATCCATCCATCCATCCATCCATCCATCCATCCATCTCCTGTTGGTTCTGTTTCTCTGGAGAATCCCAACTGAAACACACCCTAACAAAACTCTTACAAACGAGTACCAAGAGATGGATATATAGATGCCCAACAGCATTTTTTTAAAATAACTGCAAAAACCAGAAAACAACTCTGTATCTTCCAACAAAATTTGTTTAAGTAGTATTTTTTAATGGGAATTTTGTTTTCGATACTGGGCTTTAATTTTTCCCCCAGATTTATGGAAAAATAATTGATGTACATCACTGTAAAGTTTAAGGCACATAGCATGATGGTTTGATTTACCTATATTGTGAAATGATTACCACAATGGGTTCAGCTAACACCCATCTTCTCATACAGATACAGGACAACCTTCTTCCTTGTGATGAGAGCTGTTAGCATTCACTCTCTCAGCAACCTTCCTATGAATCATACAGCACCGTCGGCTACAGTCACCATGTTGTACATCACATCCTGGGGACATGCTTATCTTGAAACTGGAAGTTTGCACCTGTTGACCACCTTCTTCAATTCCCCATTCTGTCACCCTCTGCCTTTGGTAACCACAAGTCCGATTTCTTTTTCTCCAAGTCTGGCTTTGGGTTTGTTTTTTTTGTTTTTAGATTTCACATATACGTGAGATCATACAGTATTTGTCTTTCTCTGTCTGACTTACTTCACTAAGCATAATGCCTTCAAAGTCCATGTCTATCCATGTTGTCCTAATGGGAAGGCTTCCTCATTTTTTATGGCCAAATAACATTCCATTGTTTTTATATGTGTGTGTGTATACAAACACACACACACACACCCCCCACATCTTCTTTATCCATTCATCCAACAATGAATACTTAGATTGTTTCCATGTCTTGGCTGTTGTACATAATGCTGTTAGGAACATGGTGTTGCAGGTACCTTTTCTAGTTAGTATTTCATTTCCTTTGTATATATTCCCAGAAGTGGAACTGCTGATGCATATGATAATTCTATTTTTAACTTTTTGAGGATCCTCCATACTGTTCTCCACCGTGGCTCCACCATTTTACAATCCCACCAACAGTGCACAAGGGTTGCTTTTCTCCACATTCACGCCAGCATTTGTCATCTCCTGTCTTGCTGATGATACGGCCTTTCTAATAGGCCTGAGATGATATTGCACTGTGGTTCTGATTTGCATTTTCCTAACGACAAGTGATGTTGAGCATCTTTTCATGTACCTGTTGGCCTTTCATATATATTATTTAGAGAAATGTCTATGGGTCCTTTGCCCATTTTTCACCTGGCTTATTTGGTTTTTTGCTGCTGAGTTGTATACAGCTCTTGAAATATTTTGGATATTATCCCCTTAACAGATATATATATGGTTTGCAAACATTTTTTCCCATTCTGTAGATCTTCCTTTTCACTTTGTTGATGGTTTCTTTTGCTGTCAGAAGCTTTTTAATTTGTTGCTTGTGCTTTAGGTGTCAAATCCAAAAGGTCACTACTAAGACCCATGTCAAGGAGCTTTAGTCCAAGGAGTTTCATGGTTTCAGGTCTTACATATAAGTGTGTAATCCATTTTGAGTTAATGTTTTTGAGTGGTCTAAGATATGGGTCAAGTTTCATTCTTTCACATGCGAATATCCAATTATCTCAGAACAATTTATTGAAAAGACTGTCTTTTCTCCACTATTCAACAAAATTATTGATGAATAAATTACAGTATAGCAACATATTGGATTATATGTGAATTGTATTGTGTGAAAAATGAATGAATTATATTAGGGAAAATGAACAAACTGCAGCTACCCAGACAGCATGAGGAATCTTATAAACAGAGAAGACAGCATAAGCACACACCACTTTCATAAAGGTCAAAAACAAACAAAAATAAATAATTTATTATTTAGAGATACACATATAGGCAGTGTAACTTTTTTAAAGGGTTTAAGAAAGTAAGGGAATGATCAATACAAAACGAAAGTGTTTACCTTGGAAGGGGAGGAACAAAGATGGAGAAGGGAAGAGCACACAGGCACACAGGTGTTAGGGATGGCCTGATTTTTAATGTTGACTGGTGTTCACTTTATCATCCCTCATAACATGTATACTGTAGACATAATTCATATATATATCAAATATCACATAGTAAAAAAATAAAATTTAAATGGGAGGTAAAACCTCTCCCCACTACCAGTTCTTTTCTTCATTATTTCAACATTTCCAAGTCCCTCCTCCAGCTGGGTCTGTCCTCTCCTCCCCTCACAGTCAAGCATCTGAAAGATCAGCCCCTTAACTGGACTTTCTCAGCTTCCTCTCCACTGAGTTGTTCTTCACACAGTTCAGCCGGGCTTGTGCTCCAACTGAACACAGGCCTATCAAAGGTCATATACCACTTCTCTGCTGCCACACCAACACTCTGTGTCTTCTCTCAGCTAACTTTTCTCAGTGTCTGTCAGGACTGCTGGCAGAGTGTCCGCCAGGGGCATCCCAGGCTCTCCTTGTCCTGCTGAGGTACCAAAGCTACAAGGCTCTGTCTCCCCTGCCCACTCCCCACAGGCCACTTCTCAGGGCTGTTTATGCAGCTGAGGACCTTGAGACAAAGGGCAGGCTTGCTTACTGCTTACAATAAAAGGGCCAGATCCCCGCCCGCACTCCACCCTCCCCAGCCAGTGCTCCTGAGCTGTGACACAAACCCACTATACCCCCTGCACTGATGCGGGCCTTGGGGAGGGGAGAGGGTGAGGAGAACCCAAATGTTCGTGTGCGTTCGGGATGTTTCTGCTGTGCTGAGTAACAAAGTCCTTTGTCTCTGACTCAGGATTCTCAAGTCTTCTGCCAGCACCCATGAAACAGGAACAAGCCAGCTTATTACCTTCAGGTAGGGTAAAAAAAAAACTAACTCCAGACCCAACGACGATGACCTTCTGCTTGTCACACTCTCTTGCTTTTCGTTCTACTTCTCCACCGTCTGCTGCTCAGTCATCTCCACCTCCACTGTCAGGTGTTCTCTAGAACTCCTCCTCAGGATCCCACCCCTCCCTCAACCCACTGACTTGGGTATCGTGCCAGGGACCAATGTTGAGAAGAGGAGTAAAAGCCATCTGTTTGTTTGTTTTTTAAATTGAAGTATATAGTTGATTTACGATGTTATGTTAGTTTCAGGTGTACAGCAAAGTGATTCACTTACACACACACACACACACACACACACACACACATATATTCCTTTTCAGATTCTTTTCCATTATAGGTTATTACAAGATATTGAATGTAGTTCCCTGTGCTATACAGTAGGCCCCAAAAGCCACCTGTTTTAATGACTGTTGCATGAATGACCAGCAAAGGACATCTGAGACAAACAGCCTGTAACCTAAAATTGCAGATCTTGAAAAAAATTTGGGATTCCACTTGACAGAAGTAAAGTCAAAAGACCTGTTTAACGTATATTCAGATGGGGGGTGTCTAGCAATGTCCCATTAACAATTTAAAAAGAGAAGTCAATTACATCTACACCAATAAAGTTAGAGGAAGAAAAATTAAAAGATATCATTTAAATAGTATAAATAAGGGACTTCCCTGGTGGCACAGTGGTTAAGAATCCGCCTGCTAATGCAGGAGACATGGGTTCGAGCCCTGGTCTGGGAAGATCCCACATGCCACGGAGCAACTAAGCCCGTACGCCACAACTATTGAGCCTGCGCTCTAGAGCCCATGAGCCACAACTACTGAGCCCACGTGTCACAACTACTGAAGACTGCCTAGAGCTTGTGCTCTGCAACAAGAGAAGCCACTACAATGAGAAGCCCGCACACCGCAATGAAGAGTTGCCCCCGCTCACCGCAGCTAGAGAAAGCCCGCACACAGCAATGAAGACCCAACGCAACCAAAAATAAATATAAGATAATAAATAAATTTAAAATAAATAAATAAATAGTATAAATAAAAGTATCTATGGGTAAATGCTTTTTTTAAAAAGGTGCAATGGGGACCTCCCTGGTGGTCCAGTAGCTAGGACTCCACGCTCCCAATGCAGGGGGCCTGGGTTTGATCCCTGGTTGGGGAACTAGATCCCACACGCCGCAAAGAAGATCCTGCAGGTGGCAACTAAGACCTGGTATAGCCAAATAAACAAATAAATAAAAGGTGCAATGGCATAATACAGAAAAATATGAAACACTTATAAATGCAGAAAGACCCCATTCTTACGGGATTAGAAAACTCAATATTCAAAAGAAGTTAATTCTTCTCCTACTGACTTTCAGTCAGTGCAATCCTGGTCAAATCTCAACAGGGTTGTTGTTGTTGTTGTTTTTGGGGGGGGGAATTGATAATTATCATTTATACAAAAATGTAAGGAACCAAGAATAATCAAGACATTTTTGATGAGTACAAGGTAAGAGGGCTTTCCCTCTGAATACATTTGTTACAGAGCTACAGTAATTATGACAATATACGCAGCAAAGTAGACTTAGTAGCCACTGTGTTCTTCACCACCACGTGCTTAGTTAAAAAAAGGCCAGTGCCACTTAAGAGTGTCCTAGATGCTGCAAAATCATTAACTGTATTAAATCTCAACCTTTAAGCACATGGCTTTTGAATATTCAATGTGATGAAATGGGAAGTCTGCATAAAGCATTTTTGCAATGTTCCAGAGAAAAGCACTGTGCACTGTGAGCTGAATGAGCCACTTTGTCCATGAAACATCAATTTTACTTGAAAGAATGCCTGACAGACCAATCTATGCTTATTCAGACTTGGATACTGTCAGACATCTTCTCAAAAATGAATGAAATAAGCCTGTCCCTTCAAGGAAAACAGCTGATACTACTTGTGGCCAATCATAAAATCTGAGCTTTCAAGCAAAAATTGGAAGTTTGGAAAACTTGTATCCATCACTGTGGACTTGAACGCTTATCCACATTTAGAGACCTTTCTGATGAGATCTGTGGTGATAGTGACAAAGTGACTTAAAAAAAAAAACAACCTGAATGATGAAAGGTGTCACTATCTCAAAGACCTCCCTTACTCAGTAAACTGCTATTTTACAAATGACCAACGCGTGGTGTTGCAAAAACATGTGTGGGTAAGAGGTTCATTGAGAGTGCAAGATAGACAATGGATTTCAATTTAACAGTGTAGGAAAAATTCTTTGATATCATTTCAGATTGTACATTACAGCTAACCATTAGGAAACTATTACCTGTCATGGTTTGGTGTGGTATCAAAGAATATCCACAGTTACCTGAAAAAGCCATTAAAATATTTTCTTCATATAACTTCAATCAAAACAACCTATCACAAAGAATGAACACAGATGAGAATTCAGCTGTCTTCTATTATCCAAACATTAAGAAGATTTGCAAAACAGTGCTATTCTACTTACTATTTTTGTTTTGGAAAATAGTTTTCATTTTTCATGAAACTGAATAGTTTTCAGTTTCCATGACTCCGCAATTTCTTTCCTACATGTATACACAACAGCATGTGTGAACGCGTGCTCCGAGAGCACCATTCGTAAGAGCAAAATTTGGAAAACAACCAAAATGTAGTACAAGTTCACAGAGGTGAATAGTATACAGTAGCGAAAATGAAAAACGACAGCATTTATGAATCTCAAACATAATGCGGAACAAAATAAATCAGACACAAAATAACGCATACTGCATGGTACGTGTATAAAGTTCAGACACCAGAAGAACAGGACAACACTGTTTAGGTATGGAGGTGCGGGTGCTGTAACTAAGGAAGAGGAGCTGGAAAGGCTGCAAACTCTGTGGAGAGGTGGGGGGGGGCAGACACGGAGGGGATCTAGGTGAAGGGCAGTGTTTGACTTGTGACCTGCACTGTAGCAGAAATAAACCCAAACAGATCAGCAATCACAGGAAGTGACAAGTATTAATTTCACCATTAAGAAGTAGCTTCTCACGTGCCGCAACTAAAGATACCACACATGGCAACGAAGATTCAGCACAGCCAAATAAATAAATTAATTAATTAAATTAAAAAAAAAAAAAGAATCAGAAGAAGTAGCTTCTCAAATGCAAATCGAAACAATGAGATATCACGTCACACCTGTCAGAATGGCTATTCTCAAAAAGGCCACAAATAACAACCACTGGTGAGGATGTGGAGAAAAGGGAATCCTTGTGAACTGTTGGTGGGAATGCAAACTGGTGCAGTCGCTGTGGGAAACAATGTGCAGGTTTCTCAAAAAACAAAAAACAGAACTACCATACAATCCAGCAATTCCACTCCTGGGTAGATAGCTGAAGAAAATGAAAACACTAATTTGAAAAGACACATGCACCCCAATGTTTATAGCAGCACTATTTACAATAGCCAGGACAAGGAAGCAACCGAAGTGTCTATCAACAGATACTGGATAAAGAGCATGCGGTACATAGATACACATGTATATGACGGAATACTACTCAGCCATAAAAAAAGAAATTTTGCATTTGCAACAACATGGATGGACTTGAAGGGCATTATGCTGAGGGAAATAAGTCAGAGAATGACAAATACTGCATGCTATCACTTACACATGGAACTGAAAAATAAAACTACTGAATATAACAAAACAGAGAAACAGACTCACATATAGAGAACAAACTAGTAGTTGTCAGTGAGGCGAGGGAAGGGGGAGGGGCAAGGTAGGGGAAGGGATTTAAAAGATACAAACTACTATGTATAAAATAGATAAGCAACAAGGATATAAGGATATATTGTATAGCACAGGGAATATAGCCAATATTTTATACTAACTATAAATGGAGTATAAACTTTAGGAATTGTGAGTCACTGTGTTGTACACCTGAAACTTACTGTGTATAAACTTTACCTCAATAAAAAAATAAATAAGTGGCTTCTCAAAGGAGACCAAATTGAGTATACTTCTATGCTGACTGCACAAGGCCACTTACAAGATGTAACACAGAGCAAATGAGAACAAGAGGCTACGAAAAGGAGAGGAAGGAAGGGAGGGAGAGAGCTCATCGACCTGCACAAACAGTAAACAAAAAGCCCTGAGGAGGGGCCACCACAACCAAAGGAACAATGTACTGAGATTTAATCATTCAACCTGTACTCATCCAGCACAGCCTTAAAACCTAGAGAGCAAAAATGGAAACATTTACAAGAAAAAAGGACAAATACACACGCACAGTGGGAGGTGTTAACTGACCTTACTCAGAAATCAACAGATTAAGCACAACAAAATTAGTTAAGAACACAAAAGGATCTAAGAACACAATTAACAAGGGGTTGATCTAATGGGAGTACACAGAGCCCTCTATCTAAACGCTGAGAAAACATTTTCAAGCACACATGGAACTTTTATAAGAACCTAACCACATATCAGCGTAACTGACTGATAAGGAGTCATTGTAATACATGCCATGATCTCCAACTGTAACAGCATTAAATTAAAAGTCAATATGATTAAAGGTGATCTGAGAGATAATATGTTTGGATATTTACAGATACTTCAAAACAATTTATGGTTAAAAACAGAAATAATCAAAATTGGATAACAATTAAAATTGAGCCAATACAACCAGCAATTCAAAATCTAGAGCAGTAATTAGAGGTTTCCAGCACACATCAGGGCAGAGTAAGAAAAACTGATGAGAAGAACTGCATGTAGAGAGACAGAAGAGTGGCCGCAGGGGAAGAAGAAGAAAGGAGACTTGTGGTGGCCTCAGCAGGGTGCGTGGTGAGGGTCGCCTGGCCATCAGAGAGCGGCGCTGGGCTGTCTCCCACCCTCCTCCCAGTAGGTGGGCTGAGCAAGGCCAGGTTCCCGCTAGGTCTCTGGGGTGAGACAAGCACAGGAATGGAGCTCCCAAAGCAGCTGGCACCAAGCTCAGGCTCCCCAGACACTTGTCAGCAGCCCTGAGAAGAGGCCTAGAAAATGGAGAGCCCCCCACACTGACACGCACCCCACCTTGTCACGGCATCTGTACCCCGCTCCCAAGAACAAGAAACTGGGAGAACCACATGTCTCAACTTACTGACAGCATCTGTCTGTAATTCGGGACCCTGTGGTGCTTTTGCCACCACTACCTTTCAGCACACTGAACAGAACAGAACATCTGTGGAGGGATAAACAAGAATCTGCCCACAAGCGAGCCTCTGGGAAGACAGAGGATGGTGAGGAGACAAGGTAGAGGGATGGACTCGGCACCACTCTCTCTGTGCCCCGGAACTTCTATCAGAGGTACCACAGCGTTAACCAATCAAATACTGCCGTGTGCACACACGCACACACACACACACACACAAACAGCAGTAATTAATGAAACAAAGTGAAAGAGAGATTTTAAAAATTAAAAAAAAAGTTCTTTGAAAAGACGAAATCAATACACTTATAGAAAGACTGGTTAAAAAAAGAGAAAGAAAAAGCACAAATATGAGGAATAAAAAGAGCTGTATCTACAGGTATGGTAGGAATTAAAAACAGACCACCCGGGGCTTCCCTGGTGGCGCAGTGGTTGAGAGTCCGCCTGCCGATGCAGGGGACACGGGTTCGTGCCCCGGTCCGGGAGGATCCCACATGCCGCGGAGCGGCTGGGCCCGTGAGCCATGGCCGCTGAGCCTGCGCGTCCAGAACCTGTGCTCCGCAATGGGAGAGGCCACAACAGTGAGAGGCCCGCATACCGCAAAAAAAAAAAAAAAAAAAAAACAGACCACCCACACACAACTTCATACCCAAAACTGACAATTTCTAAGAATATAATTTACCACGACTAACTTGAATAGAAATGGAAAACCTCTTATCACTTAAAGAAACTGAACGAAAAGTTTAAAAGTTACCCAGAGACATGCCTGTCTGTGAAGGGAACAGGAGGAGGCTGACAGCAGGAGGGGCATGGCCACAGGCAGACGACGCTAGAGCATCTGCACTCTGCTGGGCGTGAGCCGGACAGGAGCAAAAAGAGGGAAAGAACAGCAAAAGCAACAGAGCCCTGCAGAGGATGGAGAGGGGTGGGCACTTGGGAGGCGACTTCCCTCAGCCACAGGGGTGGGAGACCAGCCAAGCAGGGCCAAGTGGGTGGGGGGTGTTTGGGAAGAGAGGAGAAGGAAGGGTGTGCTCCATCTCTGCATCTGGGGGCGCAGTGACAAAGCCAGGGCGACACGCTGGACGCCCTTCCACGACCTGGCACCTCGCAGGCGGGAAGCAGTACCCCAGCGGTGCTTTTCTCCAGTCATGTTCTGCCAGGCAGGGGCAGCACTGAACCAGGCCCCAGGCAGATAAGTTAGGCGGCTTTCCAAGAGAAAAATGACAGTGAGCTCAGAGGGACCTGACGGTGGGAAAGGGACCGAGGAGGTCCAAGAACTATGGTAACGGAGGACACTCAGGCAAGTGACCTAGAAAGACAGGATCCAGTCGGATGTGTGAACCGAAGTCCTCTTAGGTGTATGGGAAGGACAAGGTCTAGGCACAGAAGAGGAAGTCTCTGGAGAAATGGACAACGTGGAGCTGGCAGGCACAGAGTAGGGAGAAACGTCAGTGCCCCACCACAACTTCTGGTAACAGAATGCGTATCTGCAAGGGAGTGATTCAGAACCAGGTCCACTGTCCATGCTCAGAGCCCTTACCCTGATGACCTGAGAGAGCGGGACAACACACAAACTCATAACTCTGGGCCCACCAGAGAGCACAAAGGACCAGCTGAACTGGACAAGTGTGACAGGCCATCTGGGGACAAGGCGAGGAAGGCAGGCAGCCATGAGTGGGTCGGAGGACACAGCTCAGCGTATGACAAGTTCTTAAAGGCTGGGTGTGGCTGGTGGGACTTGCCGGGCCAGGCCCTTCTCTGGGAGCAAGCAGAAGCCTTCACTGCTGGGGTGGTGGGTGGTCTCCACCCGAGGCCCAGGCTGATCCACCGAGAATAGGGGACCGAGCCCTCCATGAGACAGGCCCAGGACTCACACGGACACAAGCACAGGCCACACCCCGAGGCCCCTACAGATGCAGGCAGAGTCTGGCTGCCACGCGGCAGGGGCAGGATCACGAGGAAAGCTGCACCCCGAAGTCCGGGCACAGGACTGCCCAAGGTTCAGGCCAGACAGGGGAACCAAGGAGACACGAGGCAGGAGGCTCTCGCCGCTGGCACACAGCACGGGCAGAGTATGGAGAGAGACCCTCCGCCCGAGCCCCACCCCCCGGCCCGCACAAGCAGAGGGAGCAGCAGCCGCCAGGGGGACGAGTCTGTGGGGCCACAAGTGCAGAGCCACAGCAGCCCCAGGGCCCGTCAGACTGGCCGACCAGGCCCCCTGCCTCTGCACGCGCTGCCTGGCACTGCCCCCAGCAAGAGCAAGGAGCAACAACACTGAAGGAAGAAGCAACACCAACACTACACAAACTCTTCCAGAAAAGAGGAGGAGCAGGAACACATCTCAACTCACTTTACGAGGCCCTGAAAGACATAAAAGACAAGAAGACTTTAATGAGCCTCCATAAGCAGACCCTCTTCACAAGCACAGATGCAAAGTTCTCAACCAAACGTGAGCAAATCACTCCAGTGACATGTAAAAAGCATGTCCACGGAAAGACATGTACAAGAATGTTCACAACAGCTTGACGTAAAAAACAGTCCAAATCTGGAAACAACAGAAACATCCATCAATGGTGAACAGGTAAACAAACTATGGTATATCTCTACAATTTATTCAGCAATAAAAAGGAACAAACTACTGATGCACAACTCTCAAAGCACGACACCAAGTTAAAGAAGTCTATGGGACACTCCAGAAAAAGCAAATCCATGGGGACAAAAATCACGTCCGTGGTTATTACGAGGGGTTGGGAGGAGGGCAAGGGCTGCCTACCAAGGTGAACAAGGGAACACTTAGGGGTTCTGTATCTTAGCCATGGTAGTGGTGTTTACACAACCGTATAAATCTGTCAAAACTCAGTGAACTATATACACTTTAAAATGAGTGAATTTTACTAGATGTAAATTACATCTCATTAGTTTAAAAAGTTCAGCAATTTTAACCAGCTTGAGCAAAGAGGCCAACTGTACAAAAGCAACAGAAGGTTTACGTCTACAAATATAGGTCAACATTATACCTCTGTGGTCCCTGGGGTCACTTTTTTGATGAGGAGAGAAAGCCTCGTGTGTCGATTCATTATCCAGGACAAACTGGGAGTCAGGAAATGAGACTCCCCTCGTGGCAAGACTAGTTATGGGAAATGACAGGCATTTTCACTTGCCTCCAAAACCAGGATGAGCAACAGCAACCCTTCTCCCAAAGGCACAGTCAGGCCAAAACACAAGAGCAGGACTGGAAACAGGAAGAAAAGACAGCAAAATTTAGGAAGCAAAGAAAATGCGTTAGCCAGGGGGAAGACAAGAATGCTGACTGGAAGTGAACAGGGAACAAATGAATATCAGTAAGCTAAACAGCCTTCCATTAAAAAATGGAGAAAAGACTAAATACTTTAAGTGGACACAGAAAGAAAACAAAAGTAAAATAAAATGATAAAAGCACAAAGATCTGAGGGTGAAAAAACTTAAGATCGACTATGCCATCTTTTTAATCCCTAATTCCAGATTTATCCATTGCTTTGTTCATTCGTTTATTTATGCATCAATTCAAATATTTTGGGTACCTAAAATATGCCAGGCTAGCACTGTTCTTGGTAAGAAAATACACAAAAAGGCCTGCCCTCTTGGAGTGTATAATCCAATGAAGGAAAAAGACAAACAAAATGAATAAGTAAAATGCACAGTATATTAGGAAGAAGTGCTAAGGAGGAGAACAGAGCAGGAAGAGTGGTGTGTGGGAAGAGGCTGAGTGAGAAGTAAATTTCTATTTTGATAAACAACAGATTTTGAGTTTTAGCTACTAAAGCACTACTATAGAAACTGGCACATGAGCTGGGGTGCTGCCTTCAAGGAAACCCTAAAACAGAAGTCACTGGCTCAGTGGCGGGCAGCAAGGAGGCTCAGGCGAAGAGGCAGCAAACTGTTGGCAACCAATGTGGAAAGCAGTCCCAGGTCAGGAAACAGAATGTGGTGCTGGGTGCTGCTGTCATCGGCCACGTGCAGAGCGGCATTAGCAGAAAGACAACAGCTCAAAAAATAATCATCAAGCAGAAATCAAAGGAACAGAAGAGCCCTAGAATGTGGGGCCTCAAATGGCTGCAAAAGCCAACTCCTTCCAGAACCCAAAGAGCAGGTTTGAAAGCCCTTTCGGAACCAGGGCCCATGAAGACACCGTCTGGGCTAAAGATCCTGATGTTCTCAAGAAGGCCTCATTTAGCTGAAGCAGGAAATCAAGGGAAAAAGAGGGGGGCAGGGTGGGGGTGGGGAGTCCGACTTGAGAATTGCATCTGGGAAAGAATTTCAGGCAAGATACCAGCGCATGGAATTGTCTAGCACTAACAAGCACACGAACGCCTCTAGCTTTTCACCAAACTACACTGCCAAAGACAACCTGAGACCAGACTTAAAAAGCCAAAACCCACCCTTCGGGCCCCCCAAGCTTGCTGACGGAGCTGTCTGACCAAGGAGGGCAGGGCCCTTCCTACTGACTACAGGTGTCATCAGGAAGGGTGGCGGGGACCCCAGCCGCTGGAGCCAGGGACGAGGAGATGGCGCGGGAGGGAGTTCCTCCAGAAAGCAGAGCCAAATGAGCCATCTCACCGGCCGGTCCGCTCCTCTGGGCCGGGCACTCACCGCCGGCGGGTCGAGGCTGCCGCGCCGCTCCTCCTTCTCCACGGTGCGCCGGCAGTCCGGGCACACCCACAGAGGCAGGTGCAGCACGCTGTTGCCCTTGGGCGCCATGGACAGGGCCAGCTTGCTTGCAGTCTTTACTCCACTCTCTAAGAACGAAGAGTCTTTCCGCTCGCTTCTGCACAGAAGACAGTAATCCCCAGCGGGGTAGGGTGGTGTTCTATGATTCATGCCAAAATTAAAAGGAGTCTGGAACAGAAAAAAAAATTGTATTTTCAAAACATGAGCCCAAGAAGGGTCGTCTGCACCGTAGAGAAATCATCCTGAAAATCCTGAAGACAGGTTCGAGAGAGGGACACCTGGGCAACAGGTGAGCAGGGAAGCCAGAGTACACATGGGATGGAGCTGTCAGGACCCCCAGGCCTCTCTCCCATCTGGAGTGCCCCTACCGTGAACCCATCAGGCGGGAAGGTGCACCAGGACCCATGCCAAGCCTATTCTGGCTGGAACGTTGCCCAGATGCCCCCCCAGCCCTGCCCAGCCAGCAGCCCAGCTCTTCCCTCAGCCCATGGCGCTCTCCCTGTCTTCTTGTACTCAGGCTCGCACAGGCCATTGGCTGTGCTTGTTACCTGGAATACGTATAAGCATGTACACGACTGGTGCCACAGCTGACAGAGTGCTCTTAAATGGGCCCCAGGCTCCATTATCAAAGCCTGGAATGACCAGGTATCAGGTGCTTAAACAAGGGGGCTGAATGGATAAATGAACAAATGAGTGATTAAAAAAATGAATAAAGGGGCTTCCCTGGTGGCGCAGTGCTTAGGAATCCGCCTGCCAATGCAGGGGACACAGGTTCGATCCCTGGTCCAGGAAGATCCCACATGCCACAGAGCAACTGAGCCCGTGCGTGCCACAACTACTGAAGCCTGCATGCCCTAGAGCCCACGTGCCGCAGCTACTGAACCCGTGTGCTGCAACTACTGAGGCCTGTGCGCCTGGAGCCCATGCTCCGCAACAAGAGAAGCCACTGCAATGAGAAGCCTGCGCACTGCAATGAGGAGTGGCCCCCGCTCGCCGCAACTAGAGAGAGCCCGCGCATAGCAACGAAGACCCAACACAGCCAAAAATAAATAAAATTAAAAAAAAAAAGAATGAGTGACGGCACCACTAAGACGCCAAAGACTTGCACGTATGTTCTTACCTGCTTTCATAAACCAGTGATCAAAACTGCTTACACCTGTCACATCCACAGGGTTCCCCGGATTTAACCAAACCCAGCTCAGCAGCCATCTGAATGTCTGGGGTGCAAGGGGAGAGAACTGAGTACTATCTCCCATGGAAGTAGCTGTCTTTCTCTGTCCCAACAAATCCAAGAAGCCTGTCACCAACAGAACAGCTACAGCCTTCAAACCTCTCTAGGCCGCCTTGCTTACCCAGAGCAGGAGATGATGGGCCCCAAGGTTAGAAAGGTCCCCGAACAGAAATCATAATGCTAAGAGCCAGAACTGTCTTGCGAGCACCCAGTTCATTATGCATTCATCTGTCTGTCTGTCCATCCGTCCATCCATCTAGTGTTTACCGGAAGCCCACCGTGTGCCAAGGCACTGGCCCAGGCACTGAAGACACAGTGGTAAATAAAACAAAAATCCTGCCGTTAGGGAGGTAATTCTTGTCAAACACAAGAAGAAAGTAAAAAATACAGAACATTAGACAGTGGTAACTGAGAAGGAGAGAAAGAGCAAGAAAAAGTGTCTGGGGCCGGGGACGATACCCTTCATTCACTGTGGCCATCAAGGGCCTCCTTGAAGAGACCTCTGAAGTGCGGGGCTGGTGGAAGCCGCACAGACACCTGAAAGCAAGCGCAGAGGCCCCGGGGCAGAGATGGAGGGGAAAGGGAGCAGGGAGCCAGGCATGGCCTGGCCTCACTCATGTCCTAACGGGGAGACAGGACGTGTGTGGAGAAGAGATGCGATGGCGGAAAGGAAGGGGCCCAGGAGACCGGGGTGAAGCCGCTGTGAAGGCAGAGCCCACAGGACGGCTGTGGAGCCCGACGTCGGGGGAGAGGAGAGAGGCCAGACAGCCCCACAGACTGTGGACTGCGCGTGTGGAACAGCTCCGAGGTGAGGAGGACTCGGCCGTAGGTATCTGAAACAGACTGCATGCCAGGCATCCTTACAGGTCAGATGACTGGGTCCTGCTGGTCCCAGAGGGACACCAGACAAGCACAGACAGAACCAGCTGACGTCCCATGGCAGGATGAAGGCCGGAGGCTGAAGCTCGGGCCCTGTGAGGGGCTGAAGATTGCTCAGAAGGGGATGGCGTGACCCAATTTTCATCTTACAGGGAAAACCTGTTGTGTGAACAACGGACTCTGAGGAGGTGACCACACGTGAGGCAGTTCCAGGTGCAGGCGGCCCTGGAGGAGCAGAGCGGTCAGACTCGGGGGCTCACCCGCCCGGGCAGTGGACCCACCAGCAACAGGGGACAGGCTGCAGCGGTGGAAGGAGCAAGGGTTGGCTTTGGCCACTGTGCGGTCAAAGTGTGCATCAGCCACCCGGACAACATGGAGCACGACACCCGCTGGAGTAGCCACCGGAGGGGTGCAGCTGGATATGCAATTTGGGGTCTGTAAAGCCAGAGCCAGACAGGATGATCCACGGAGGGCGTGCAGCCAGTGTCCTGAACGGAGGTCAAACTTCTTGATTCTCGACCACTATGCTCAAGAAGGAAGCGAGTCCTCTCAGGGAGGTGAAGCTCTACTCTGCGAACCTCTTTCAGACAAAGCAAGTGACACGCTCACACAACAGCAAAGCCTGACTAAACCTCGAGCTAACCACATACTAGTGCTTGCCACATGGTCACTCTCCCGTGATTAAACGTGAGGGACAAGTCTGTCATACAGAGTGAAGTAAGTCAGAAAGAGAAAGACAAATACCGTATGCTAACACATATATATGGAATTTAAGAAAAAAAATGTCATGAAGAACCTAGGGGTAAAACAGGAATAAAGGCACAGACCTACTTGAGAATGGACTTGAGGATATGGGGAGGGGGAAGGGTAAACTGCGACAAAGCGAAAGAGAGGCATGGACATATATACACTACCAAACGTAAGGTAGATAAGATAGTGGGAAGCAGCCGCATAGCACAGGGAGATCAGCTCGGTGCTCTGTGACCACCTGGAGGGGTGGGATAGGGAGGGTGGGAGGGAGGAAGACGCAAGAGGGAAGGGATGTGGGAACAGATGTGTATGTATGACTGATTCACTTTGTTATAAAGCAGAAACTAATAAAATAAATAAATAAATAAATAATAAAAGCAGCAAAAATATCAAACACACACACACACAAAAAAAAAACGTAAGGGACAAATATAAGTCCCACTGGTTCTCGTAAAAACATTTTACAGCTGCACTGAAGTATAACTGAGGAACAATAAGCTGAAAAGATCTAAAGTGTGGGACGTGAATAGTTAGGACACGTGAACACACGCGTGAAACCATGCGACAACCAAGATAACAGACATCATCCTAACCCCCAAGGTTCCAGGAGGCCCTCTGCTCCCTCTTTCTCCCCACTGCCTCTTCCCTCCACCCTTCAGAGGCCACCACTGGACTGAGTTCTGTCTCTGCAGATTACTGGGGAACTTCTAGAATTGTTTATAAATGATGTCACACAACATATTCTCTTCTGTCTGGCTTCTTTCACTGAGTATCATTACCTGGTAGTCCATTGTGTGGGTGAGCCACAGCTTGCTCATCCATTCTTTTTTTTCCCCCTTAATTTTTATTTATTTATTTATTTATTTTGCTTACCCATTCTACTGTTTGGAAGCATTCAGGTTATTTCCAGTTTTCAGCTATTACAAATAATAGTGGCTATGAACATTCATGTATAAATCTTGCTGCGAACACGTTTTTGTTTCTCTTGCATAAATACCAAGGAATAGAATGACTGGGTTGTCTAACTTTTAAGAAAATGCCAGGACTTCCCTGGCTGTTCAGTGGTTAGGACTCCATGCTTTCACTGTCAAGGGCCTGGGTTCAATCCCTGGTCGGGGAACTGAGATCCCACATGCCACGTGGTGCAGCCAAAAAAAAAAAAAATAAGTAGAAGAAATTGCCAAACTTCTCCCAAAGAGCAGTGTTAAAGAGTTCTGGTTAACCTATATCCTCATCAATAAGTTTTTAAATTGTAGCCACCGTAATGAGTGTATAGTATTGTCTCAATGTGGTTTCCCTAATAATACGTTAAATATCTTTTCACAGGCTTATGCAGTATCTATTCAAACTTTTGGCCTGGCTCAAGGTTTATCAATTTTATTATTCTTAAAATAATCAGCTTTTGGTTTCATGGATTTTTCCATATTAAAAATTTTTCTTTCACTGACTTTTGCTTTTATGTTATTATTTCATTTCTTTGAGTTACTTTGGGTATAAGTGGCTCCTTCATCTTCTATTTTCTTAAGGTGGAAGCATAGGTCATCAAGCCCTCTCTCTTGCATAAAAAGGTGGTTAATGCTGTAAATTTCCCTAGTAAGCACTGCTTTGGCAGCATTTTACAAGTTCTGATGTGTTCTCATTCTCATTCAGTTCAAAATACTTTCTAATTTCCCTCTTGATTTCTTCTTTGACTCATGGGTTGTTTAAAGTGTGGTTTAGTTTCCAAATATTCGTAGTTTTCTAAATATCTTTCTGTTACTGATTTTTTTTTTTTTTTTTGCAGTATGCAGGCCTCTCACTGTTGTGGCCTCTCCCGTTGCGGAGCACAGGCTCCGGACGCGCAGGCTCAGCGGCCATGGCTCACGGGCCCAGCCGCTCCGCGGCATGTGGGATCTTCCCAGACCGGGGCACGAACCCGTGTCCCCTGCTTCGGCAGGCGGACTCTCAACCACTGCGCCACCAGGGAAGCCCCTATTACTGATTTTTTAAAATATAATTCCACTGCAGTCAGAGAGGATATTCTGTACTATTTTAATTATACCAAATTTATCAATACTTTTTGATGGCCCAGAATATGGTCTATTTTAGTAAATGTTCAATGTTTACTTAAAAGAATGTGTATGTATGCTGCTGTTGTTGGGTAGAATGTACTATAAATGTCTGTTTGGTCATGTTGGCCAATGGTGTCATTCAAGTCTTCTATAACTTCACTGATTTTCTATTTACCTTTTCTATCAATTATTGAGAGGGATATTAAAATCTCCAAACACAACTATGATTTGTCTATTTTTCCTTGAAGTTCTATCAATTTTTCCTCCATATATTGTGAAGCTTTGTTATTAGGTTCAAAAATGTTCAGGCCTGTTATGTCCTCTTGACGAACTGACCCCTGTATCAGTATGACGTGAATGTTTTTACCCCGGTAACATTCTTTATTCTTTGCTCCTGTATTGATTTGTCTGACACTAGTACAGCCACTCCAGCTTTCTTTTCACATAAGCAATGCATACCTTTCTTTATAACCTTTTTTTTTGGCTGCACCACAGGGCATGTGGGATCTTAGTTCCCCGACAAGGGATCAAACCTGTGCCCCCTGCAATGGAAGCTCGGAGTCTTAACCACTGGACCGCCAGGGAAATCTATCTATGACTTAACTTTTAGCTTACCTGAGTCTTTATATTTAAAGCAAGTTACCTGCAGAAAGCATACAGTTTCTTGTTTCTGTTCCAATCTCACAATCTTTTAAAACTGGGATATTTAGACCATTTACATTGAATACAATTACTGATATGACTGGGTTTTTTAAATCTACCATCTTATTCTTTATTTTCCTATTGATTCATTTTTTTGTTTCCTTTGTCTTTTTAGCCTTAAAAATTTGAATTTTTTGTGATCCTATTTTATCTCTTTTGTTGGCTTGTGAGCTATATACCTCTTTTCTTTTTGAATTGGCTGCTTTAGTGTGTACAGTATACATTTTACCTTGTCACAATCAGTGATCAAATAAAACTTTATCACAAAACATATAACCACCTTACGTTTCCCATCTCCTGGTCTTCTTTATGCTATTGCTGTCATACCTTTTACCTCTACCTAAAAGCCCCATTAACTCATTGTTATTTTTGCTCCAGACAAAAAATTATATTTTAAAGTAATTAAAAAAAATTTACCCATATATTTACAATTTCCAGTGCTCTTCATTTGCTTGTAAAGATTCAGATTTCCATCTGGTGTCATTTTTCTTCTGCCTGAGGACTTCCTTTAACATTTCCTGTGATGAAGATCCCCGGGTCTTGAATTCTTTCAGCTATTTATGTATGAAAAATCTTGATCTCATTTTCTTTTTTTTTTCATTTTCATTTTAAAAACTTTTTGCTGGTTTAGAATTCTAGGTTATGTTCTTCTTCCTTTTACTATGTTAAAGCTGTCCTCCTCCTATCCTCTGGCTTGTACTATTTCCCATGAGAAGTCTGCTATTAGTCTTATCACTGAAGTTTTCTTTTAATCACTATTTTCAGCATTATAAAATTATGATGTGACTGGGTGCAGTTTTCTTCATGTTTCTTGTGCTTGAGGCTTTTTGAACTTCTTGGATTTGTGGCTTAGAGTTTTCATCAAACTTGAACATTTTTCAGCCATTATTCCTTTAAATATATAAAATTTTATTCCTCATCCCCACTCTTTCTTTCTTTCAACATACATATAGTGTGCTGTCTGAAGTTGTTTCACAACTCCCTGATGCTCTGTTCTTTATAATTTTTTTTTTTTTTTTTTTTTGTGGTACGCAGGCCTCGCACTGTTGTGGCCTCTCTCGTTGCGGAGCACAGGCTCCGGATGCGCAGGCTCAGCGGCCATGGATCACAGGCCCAGCTGCTCTGCGGCATGTGGGATCTTCCCGGACCAGGGCATGAACCCGTGTCCCCTGCATCGGTAGGCGGACTCTCAACCACTGTGCCACCAGGGAAGCCCTGTTCTTTTTAATTTTTAAAAAATTTCAATCTTCACCTACCTCATGGTTCTTTTTGGGTAGTTTCTATTGTTAGCTCTTCAAATTCACTAATCTTTTCTTCTACAGTGTCTAATCTGTTGCTAATCTTCACATAATGTATTTTTTATCACAGACTGCAGTTTGCAACTCAAGATGTTCATCTGGGTTTTCTTTTATTCTATGTTTCTTCTTAACACATTCATGCTTTCCTCTATCTTCTTGAATGTGGAGGATATTCAGTAGCAATATAGCAATAACAACTGTCGTTATCTAGTAATTCTATCGTATGTGTCATTTCTGAGTCTGTTTCTATTAATTGATTTTGCTCCTCATTGTGCACTGTATTTGCTTGCTTCTTTCTTTGCCTGGTAAATTTTGACTAGATAACAGTTTTACCCTGTTAGGTGCTAGGTATTATTTTATTCCTTCAAATATTTCTGAGCTTTGTTGTGGGCCATGGTTAGGTTATTTGGGAAGAGTCTGGTTCTTTGAAGGCTCACTTGTAAGCTTTGGGAGGCAGGATCAGAGCACCTTTAATCTTCCCCACTACTGAGGCAATACCATTGGGAGCACACACTGACTGCTGGGAACACTAACTACTTGGGGCCCTATATGAGCTCCAAGGATTGTTCTACTACTCACTTCCAGGGTTCTTTTCCTGTGCTCAGAGTTTCCACATATGCATGTGCTTATCAGTACCCACATGAAGACTGGAGGGGAACCCCATGCGTCTCCAGAGCTCTACTGTTCTCTTTGCAGCTCTCTCTCTTCTCTGGTATTCTGCCCTGCAGATTCACTCTGGCCTCCCCAAATTCTCCACTCGGTCTCCTCGACTCTGTTTGGGCTACTCCTCCTTCCTCCTCGAACCATGGCCTGCAAACTCTTTCCAGGTAGTAAGTTTGGCCAATCCTAGGGCTCACCTAGCTTATCTTCTTCACTCAGGGATCACGGTCCTGCACTGTCTATTGTCCAATGTTGGAAAACTGGGATGTTTATGTCCTTCATTTAGTTAAGGTAGGAGGATAAATCCAATGCAATTACACTGATCAAAACATCAATTTAAAAAAATGTACCAGAATGAACATAACCAAACAAGCGCTTTCCCCCAAATCCTACACACACAGAGAAAATATATTTTATATATATATATTAAATTAAGGGACTAAGGTAACCAAGAAATTTTTCCCTAAGAGCATGTACATATTCCTAAAATGGTCACACTGCTGAAAAAACTTGAAAATGCACTACTACTGAGTCCCTACACCTATGATGTAAAATATTTTACCCTTTCTGAGTAAACTGATTTTCTACTCTCAGGTAAAAGCTACCATTTGTGGCCAGCATTTGTGTGTACCAAATCACAAGTATTCACTTTCTTACTAAGCTTATACTCTAGCTTTGAAAGTAATTTCCAAAAGAAATTCCAAATTCAACATGAAAAACTCAGACTTACTCTTTAAAGACCTTACAGGTAAACTTCTTATAGACAAAAAGAAAACATGGCATTTTAGGGCATTAAAGACACTAAAAAGCCACAGCTTCGCAGGTGATAATGGCACATCTCAGATCACACAGCCAGTGAGGGCTAAAGCCAGGACTCGCCTGTACACAACACACAAATGTGTCTGTTTTCATTGCATTATCATCTCCTGCCTAGAACACGACACGATTATCTCCTCCTGACTGATCCCCAGCCTGCAGGTCTGTCTGCCTTCCACACATCCTTTGCCCCTTGCAGAGCGACCTTACACACTGCACATGTGACCAGAACATTCCTCTGCTTTGAACCCTCCAGCAGCTCTTACCGCCAAAAAGGATCAAGTATGATCACTGAGTTTCTGCCTCATTACCCAGATGAAATTCCTTCCAATTCTACTGGGTGGGCCAAAAGGTTCCTTCAGTTTTTTCCATAAGATGGCTCTAGTAGCACTTAGTTGTCTTTAACTTCATTCGAAACGTTGTTAGACTCTATGTGACAGCTGTCATATCAGCATGCATTTAAAAAAAAAGACTTATCAAAACTGGTGAATTTTTGTGTAGCTATTTTAATACTGAAGATGAAAGAAAAAAGCAACATTTTTGGCATATTATGCTTTATTATTTCAAGAAAGGTAAAAATGCCAACTGAAACGCAAAAAAAGATTTGTGCGGTGTATGGAGAAGGTGCTGTGACTGATCAAATGTGTCAAAAGTGGTCTGTGAAGTTTCATGCTGGAGATTTCTCGCTGGACGATACTCCACAGTCAGGTAAACCAGTTGAAGTTGATAGCGATCAAATCGAAACGTTAATTGAGAACAACCAACATTATACCATGTGGGTGATAGCCAACATACTCAAAATATCCAAATCAAGCACTGAAAATCATCTGCACCAGCTTGGTTATGTTCATCACTTTGATGTTTGGGTTCCACATAAGTTAAGCAAAAAAACCCTTCTTGACAGTACTTCCACATGCAATTCTCTACCTAAACATAATGAAAATGTTCCATTTTTAAAACAAATTGTGACAGGTGATGAAAAGTGGATACTGTACAACAATGTGGAATGGAAGAGATTGTGGGGCAGGCGAAATGAATCACCACCAACCACACCAAAGGCCGGTCTTCATCCAAAGACGGTGATGTTGTGTATATGGTGGGATTGCAAGGGAGTCCTCTATTATGAGCTCCTTCCAGAAAACCAAATGATTCATTCCAAGGAGTACTGCTCCCACTTAGACCAACTGAAAACAGCACTCGATGAAAAGGATACAGAATTAGTCAACAGAAAACGCATAATCTTTCATCAGGGTAATGCAAGACCACATGCTCCTTTGATGACCAGGCAAAAACTGTTACAGCTTGGCTGGGAAGTTCTGATTCATCCGCCTTATTCACCAGACATTGCACCTTCAGATTTCCATTTATTTTGGTCTCTACAAAATTCTCTTAATGGAAAAAATTTCAATTCCCTGGAAGACTGTAAAAGGTACCTGGAACAGTTCTTTGCTCAAAATGATAAAAAGTTTTGGGAAGATGCAATTATGAAGTTGCCTGAAAAATGGCAGAAGGTAGTGGAACAAAAGGGTGAATACGTTGTTCAATAAAGTTCTTGGTGAAACTGAAAAGTGTGTCTCCTGTTTTTACTTAAAATCCAAAGGCACTTTTTGGCCAACCCAATACACCCCTGCCCCATTCAACTATGGGGCTTTAGTACATGCCATTTCCCACCCCAAAACACCAATCCCCCCTCCTTTAACCAGGCAACTGTTAGGCATCCTTTCGAACCCCACTGTGGTATCCTTCTTTTTCTGTGAATCCCAGTCTCCTCCAACATGCTCCCTCCTCAGCCAATACAAGCCACCACATAGCTAATCACTCCAACTCCTGTAAACCTTTATACTTACACAGGTTTTCTTATACTTTCACATGTTCATCTTCTCATTAGACATTAAGTCCCATAAAGCACCCAGAATACAGAAGGCATCTAATAAATACTCACTGAAGGAACTGAAACTACTCCAAATCAGTAATTCACATTTTGTCTTCCCTATTTCAACTACAATTTTTCTTTCCTTATTTCACAATCTTTTATTAGCTGCCTGTGCTGAAGTCCAGGGATGACTCCATGTGTGGTCAATCCTTTCTGCTGCTTTCCTGAATTCAGCTTTCCCGAAGCACATGCAAATGCCTTGAGCAAGTGGCACTGCTTGGGAAATAATTACTAACATTAATACTTAAGTTCCCTTCTAACTGGTTACAAAAAAACTGTTAACAGAACCATACCATGAGTTAGGTGCAAAATTACCTTAAGTATTTAATGCTTTGTCATTTATAATTTATGCAATCTTACAGAGTAAATATTTAGCAATTTATAGATTTCAAAGTTGTTCCCTTTAAATTCAATAAAATTCAATAAACATTAATTATTGATTCCATATTATTACATTATTATAGCATCCTTCTTATAGTTAATGTGAAAATGAGTTTTCTTTAGGATTTTTCATTTCAGTTTTTATGTTAAAAAAAAAATACAGAAAGCCTAGAGAAAACTGCAACCATTTTTTCTTACTGCTGCAAGTTAACTTCCTGAATTGGCCCAGCTATTAACCACCAGTGGGTCTACAGAAGTAAATAGGGTGGTTCTGTGAACTAATGAGGCAAAGTGGTATTTGCTATCTGCCAAAACCATGGTTATAGAAAATGATTTTATGCACGTAACTGTTATTAACATGGCTTTCCTTTACAAATGTAGTTATGTTTAAGTCTAGTAAACAATGTAATTACTGTTATGTTTTTCTTTTTTTTTTAAAGAATGGATCATTTTTATTTTATATTTTTTGGCTGCGGGGCATGTGGGATCTTAGTTCCCTGATCTGCATCCCCTGCATTGGAAGCATGGAATTTTAACCACTGGACCACCAGGGAAGTCCCTACTGTATGTTTTTTTTTTTTTTTTTTTTTTTTTTAAAGAAGATGTTGGGGGTAGGAGTTTATTAATTTATTTATTTATGGCTGTGTTGGGTCTTCGTTTCTGCGCGAGGGCTTTCTCTAGCCGTGGCAAGCGGGGGCCACTCCTCATCGCAGTGCGCGGGCCTTTCACTATCGCGGCCTCTCGTTGCGGAGCACAGGCTCCAGACGCGCAGGCTCAGCAGTTGTGGCTCACGGGCCTAGTTGCTCCGCGGCATGTGGGATCCTCCCAGCCCAGGGCTCGAACCCGTGTCCCCTGCATCAGCAGGCAGATTCTCAACCACTGCGCCACCAGGGAAGCCCCCTACTGTATGTTTTGATGCTACTTATCTGGAAGAAAATAAATGTCTAAGTAAGCCTCAGGATGCCAGGACAAGTTTAGTATCACTCACTGCTCCTTCATCTGATGGCTCAGCAATTCACCCATTCAAATACTTACAAAATACTTCAGGTCTCTGCATTCAAGTTCCACATGGCAAAAGAGAAACATAACTTGAATTTATTAATAGCAGCAAATCAGACAGTTAAAAGACTTACAGCTCTGGAAATATGTATTTCCTACATTTCTCTTCACCAGTCTTTAAAATACAACTAATCTACTACAGTCAAATGAAAAATTGATTATCAGAGTACTACTAACTTCTCAGACTGCAGTCTGCATCCCCTTATAAATCTGAAGGTACCTGAAAATCACAGCAGCCAGTCATTTTGTATAGGGTGTTAACAGTCTTTACAACAATACATCAGAAGGGAGGGGAAAAAAAACACATAAATAGAACAGAGACTGGGGAAGGCTTTTGGTCAGTCCCTAAATGGGTCAGCCACATTTGAAAACTGAGTGACCTGGAGTAATTCCAAAGGTAGCCACTCACATGTTGGTGAACTCCAAGTCATCAACATGGCCCTGCTGACATGAGCAGAGAGGCCAGGGCCGGTCCCCTTCATCCACCCCTCCCCACCACCATCACCACCACTCACTTGGCCACAGGGAGGCAGCTGGCTCAAGGACAACCAAACCAGAGGCTGGCCAGGGACCTTAAGTACTGATGCCCACAGATGGTGCCTGCTTTTTGCAGGACCCTCTACTCCCGTAATACAGAATTGATAATGCTGAGTCAGCCTCCAGGGTTGTTACTAAAATTGTTATGGTCCAGGGACTTCCCTGGTGGCACAGTGGTTAAGACCCTGCACTCCCAATGCAGGGGGCCCGGGTTCAATCCCTAGTCAGGGAACTAGATCCCACATGCCGCAACTAAAGATCCTGCATGCTACAACGAAGATCCCGAGTGCCACAACTAAGACCCAGAGCAGCCAAATAAATAAATAAATTCAAAAAACTGTTATGGTCCAAAAAATTCACAAGGCTGGGAGATGAGTTAGGGCGAGGGGCACAGGAACGGCCATCAGCGGGTTAAGAGTGTGTTAAGGGAACAGGGCGGGGTGCCTTTGGGCAGGAGCTGGAGAGAATGGGGAGCAAAGATGCAGACACCCAGCTCAGGGAAGGTGGAGCAGAGACTTACACATGAACCACGGGCAGGGCGCACACGTGGGCAGCAAGAGTAGGCGGGCTGGGCTCTGGGTCCCCATACAGACTGGGTGTGTCTGCTTCAACAGGGGATCCTGGCCAGGTGAGTAGGCGCCTGCCAAAACATTTGGTCTCCTTCAGTTTCGGAACAAGGGGAAACTCTGAAAACATTTACTGAAGATTACAAGGACTCTTGGTGCTACAGAGAGTGAAGGAAGATGGGTATACTCCACACAGCTGACGGTGGCATGAAGGTGCAACAACCTTTCCGGAAAAACCACTTGGCAGTACGTTTCCACAGGCTCCCAGCCATCTACCTGCACCTGTGCCCTCAGGCATGCCTACGCTACACGTGCCTCCTCACCTAGGTGAAGCCTTCTGCGCAGGCACCAGACCCTGCCAGCTGCCTGAGGACTCTGTTCCACTAATCGTCCCCTCTCCTTTTTTTTTTTTTTTTTATTTATTTTATTTATTTATTTTTTTTTTGTGGTACGTGGGCCTCTCACTGTCGTGGCCTCTCCCGTTGCGGAGCACAGGCTCCGGACGCGCAGGCTCAGCGGCCATGGCTCACGGGCCCAGCCGCTCCGCGGCATATGGGATCCTCCCAGACCGGGGCACGAACCCGTATCCCCTGCATCGGCAGGCGGACTCTCAACCACTGCGCCACCAGGGAGGCCCCCCCTCTCCTTTTTAAATCATCGATTTTTCCTTCTTTCCTGCATTGTTTCCATTAGGATAAACAAAACACCCTCCTCTTAACCTCACTTCCACCTCCTGCTACTAACTGCCTATCTTTTCCTTCGCTTTCAGGAAAACTCCTTCAGAGCTCTCCACCCCAGCTCTGTCTAAGAGAAATATAATGCAAGTCACAAACGTGAGCCATGTAATAAGTTAAAAACAACAACACAGGTAAAAACAACAAGATGATAACACTCCACACTGGTCAGTATGGCCAAAATCCAGGACACTGACAACACCAAATGCTGGCTGGCGAGGGTGTGGAGCAGCAGGGACCCTCATCACTGCCGGTGGGAACACAGAATGGTGCAGCCACGTTGGAGGACAGTTTGGTGGTTTCTTACAAAATTGAACATACTCTCACCATACAACCCTGCAACTGTGCTCCTCAGAATTTACCCAAATGAAACGAAAACTCGCATCCACACAAAAACCTACACACAGATGTTTATAACAGTTTTACTCATAGCTGCCAGAACTTGGAAGCAACCAAGGTGTCCTTCAGAAGGTGAATGGATACATAAACTGTGGTACCTCCAGATAACGGAATAGTATTCAGTGCTAAAGAGAAATGAGCTATCAAGCCATGAAAAGACATGGAGGAACCTTCAATGCATATCACGAAGTGAAAAGACTACAGACTGCATGTTTCCAACTATATGACATTCTGGAAAAGTCAAAACTATGGAGACTGTGAAAAGATAAGTGATCGGCAGGGATTGCGGGGGACAGAGGGTGCACAGGCAGAATACAGAGGATTTTTAGGGCAGTGAAACAACTCTTTGTGACACTGTAAAGATGGACACATGGAAAATCCGGACTTTGGGTGATGATGATGTGCCGGTGTAGGTTCACTGACTGTGACAAACCATGGTGGGGACACTGACACTGAGAGGCTGTGCATATGTGAGGATATATGGGAACTTTCTGTACTTCCTGCTCAATTTTTCTGTGAACCTGAAACTGCTCTAAAAAAAAAAAAGTCTATTAAACACCCCCCCCCAAAAACACAGGTGAATTCTAGTCAGATTTTATTTAACTCAATATATGTGCAACATTATCACATCGAAGGTAACCAACATAAAGTGAGATATTTTATATTTTTTCTTCATGCTAGGTCTTCAATACGTGGGGGTATATTCGCACTTAAAGCACATGTCAAGTGCTCAATGGCCCCACGTGGCCAGGTGCACCTGTGCTGAGAGGTGTGGTCCACGCTCACCCTCCAACCGTCTCCTTCCAGGAGGGCTCTTGCTACCCACCAATCTTCCAGCATCACACTGGACTCCATCGACATAAGACACACAAGCTCACCTCCTCCTATCTGATATTTTTTCTTCAACTGGCCTCCCAGCTGTCACACCCTCTTGGTTTTTCTGAGAACCCACTCCAAGCCCAGAGGCTGTGCCCCTAAGCAGAGATGGCAGATGCGCTTCTCCGGACGGGATTCCTAACTGCAGGGTAAGTCCCAGCCCACCTCCTCGCTCTCTCTTCAGAGTTTGCGCCTCGTTTCCCTTCCCTCCCTGGTAACTTTCAAGGGAGAATAGAGAAGAGAAGCCTTTTCCTCAAGTCCTCAGGGGTCTACAAATGGTGCCGTGGATCGGGAGGTGCAGGAGGGGGGCCCACAGGACGCCCGCTTCAAGTCCCAGCTACATCTCAATGAGTGTCAGACAAAAAGCAAACTTTCCTCAAAAGGGGAGTTCTAGAAGCTGAAAGGGCTAGCCCGCTGGTGACATAACGAGTCCTCGAGCTCAACGCCCTCCTGCCAGGAGGCGGCCACCTCCCCTGTTCAGTCAGGATCAAGACACTACCTCCTGTGAGGAGGAGCGGCACTGCGGCACCGGAGGGGACAGTGGACAGGGGCCAGGGGCAGGTCTCCAGAGGACAGCATCGCGCGGACAGCATTGCACCTGCACCCGGTAGGCCTGACCTCAGCCCGCGAGTCCCCCCGCGTGGACCCCAAGCCCACAGAGAACGACGTCTCCCACTGCCAACAGGGCACACAGGCCACCTGCACCTGTGGCTCCCAGGCTCAGGGAACAAACTCCACGGATTGACAAGCAGTGACAACCGGTAAGGGCCATCAGGTGAGGAATGGGAAACCAACCTTCCCACAGGCAAGAAGGGTCACCACATCCTTACCTGAGGCCTGAGGCACAGACATTTTTGCATGTAGAGTGAAAAGCTAGTATATCAGAATTTCTAGAAATGTACTGTATTTCATTTTCAGTATTTTCCTAACTATAATCTCATATTTTGATTGAAAAACACAGACTGTATTTCCTTTAACTATATGCTTAAGCATTTTTTCTGGCATTAAGTATGAGATACACAAGGTTATACATAAAATTGTACCTAAGACATACAATGCTCACTATTATACAAAACAATAAAAAGTTTAATAAAAATCTACTCCAAAGAACTTTTGAAATCTGTTTTTAACCCTAACGATCTCATCTCAGTTAGTAGTAATAGCTTATTTCGAAAAGAGCAGTTATCATCTCACACCTGTTAGAATGGTCATCAACAAAAGACAAGAAATAGCCAGTGCTGGCGAGGCTGTGGAGAAAGAGGAGCCCTCCTGCACCGTTGGTGGGAATGTAAACTGGTGCCGCCACTACAGAAAACAGTATGGAAGGTGCTCAAAAAACTAAAAATAGAGCTACCATATGATCCAGCAATCCCATTTCTGGGTATTCATCTGAAGAAAACGAAAACGCTAACTCAAAAAGATATACGCATCCCCATGTTCACTGCGTTATTGTTTACAATAGCCAAGAAAGTTATGGAACAACCTAAGTGTCCACCAATAGATGAATAAAAAAGATGTGTATATACATATATATCTGTATCCACACAAACAATGAAATATTACTCAGACATAAAAAAGAATGAAACCTTGCCATTACAGACAACATGGATGGACCCTGAAGGCACTATGCTAAATGAAGATTACATCAGAGAAGGACCAATAGTGTATGATCTCATTCATATGTGGGATCTAAAACAAACAAACAAAATCGAGCTCATTCATACAGAGAACATATTGGTGGCTGCCAGAGGTGGGGGGGTTAGAGGATGGACAAAATGAGTGAAGGGAGTACAAACTTCCAGTTGTAAAATAAGCAAGTCATGGGGATGTAACGTACAGCACAGCAACTAGTTAATAATACTTGCATATTCAAAAGTTACTACAGTACATATGAAAAGTGCTCATCACAGGAAAAAAATTCTGTAACTGTGTGTGGTGACGGATGTTAACCAGACTTATTGTGGTGATCACTTTACAACATACACAAATATCCAGTCATTACGCTGTACACAGGAAACTAACATAATGTTGTCATTATACCTGAAAAAAAATTTTAAGAGCAAAATCAAAAGAAATATTAGATAGCTTTAAGATAATCGCCAAACTAACACAACACTAGAGGTGCACATCCAACTTAGTAGCCACCAGCCACAGCTGGCTACGGAGCACTTGAAATGTGACAAGTTCAAACTGAGATGTGCCAAAGTATAAAATGCACGCCAGATTTCACAAACTTAGCATGAAGAAAGGAAGTAAATTCTTTAGTAATCATTTTTATACTGATTCTATGTTGAAATAATCTTGTGGCTACTTGGGCCACAAGTAATAGATACTAATAAAATTGATTATACCCGTTTCTTTTTACTTTTATAATATGGTTACTGAAAAATTTCCAATTACGTATGTGGCTTACATTCCATTTCTATCAGGCAGTACTGGGTTGGAGTGTCACTACTCCTCTCTTTTCCCATCTTCTATGAGTGCTAATAAAGAATAAAATATCCAACACTGGGTACAGAAGGAAAGGAAGCCACAAGGAATAATTCATTTACAAACAGGAAGAAGAACAGCTAGAAAATCAGAAGTTGACTACAGCCGACAATAACTCTATATACCATGTTTGTTTTAAACCCCAAAGTCTTTTAACACAGAACCGTAAAACTTCTGTAAAACACAAGGTTTTTTTCGTAAATACCAAACTTAGACAAAATGTCTGCAACACAGAGGCAACGGGCCAATGTCCTAAATATGTGCAGCAGCTTCCCATCACCCCAATAGCCCTATACTACTGCTAGTGTAATTATCATCCCCATTTCACTGAGAAGGAAACTAAGGCATGGAGTTTATGAGACTTGCTCAAGCTAGTAAGTATCAGAGCAAGGATTCAAAACCAGGCAAACTGGCTCCAGACCACTGGAGGGTGTGCTGGGGTCACCTCCTGGGCGAGGCAGCTTATTGGATGAAGGTCACCTTCCCAGAGAGAATGCAGCTGTGAACCCTAAGGCTCACCTTAGCTGGGACACGGACATCCCAACCAGGTAAAGGAGGCTGAGCCTAAGCGGGCACCAAAGTCAAACACACATACATTAGAGAAGATCAACAAAGCCAAAAGCTGTTTCTTTGAAAAGACCAACAAAATGGACAAATACTGGTAAGAATCATTAAGGGAAAAGTACAAAACACCGAAGTCAAAAATGAAAAAGACATCATTACAGACCAAACGATCACTTAAAATAATAATAAGGATATTACCAGCATCTTTAGGTGAAACTTTAGATGAGAGTTTGATGAAGTGCTCAAAGAATTCCTAGAAAATATAACTTTCCAAAATAGATAAATAGAAACTAGAGTGATAGTATAATTATTAAATAAACTCAAACATATGTAACTCCAAGCCTAGATGGCTTACACCAAAAATTGAGTAAGAAAGAAATCTAATTTTAGACAAACTATTGCAGATGATAGAAAAGAGTACACACTAAAAACTTACCATAATCTGTATACCAGAATCTGACAAAGAGAAAGGAAAATCCTAGCTTACTCTCACTCATGAAAATAGATGAAAAATTCTAAAGGAATTTATGAGCAAACCAAATCTAGTAATATGCAGAAAAGGATAATACTATTACCAAATGGGTTTACCCAAGAATGCAAAGTTAGTTTAATACTAAGCTGATTTTCTAATTACTCTGTCATATTACAGAATAAAAGACAAGTAACATGTAATTAAAACAGATGCAAAAAAGGCTTTTGATAATATCGAACATCCGTTCATTAGTAAAAAGCATTCGTAGGAAATCAGGAATATAAGGTAACTTTCTTAAACTGATAAAGGCTGTCTTAAAAAAAAAAAAACCCTATTAACACTAAACACAGTTAAAGATGAAACAATGAAAGTATTCCTCTTGAGATCAGGAATGAGATGACGGTACCTACGATCGTCATTTCTATTCAGCATTATAACAGAGATCCCAGCCAGTATAGTAAGGTAAGAAAAAAAATAAAAGGACTAATGATTAGAAAGGGGGAAAAGAAGTGCCATTATTTGTAGATGATACTATTGTACACACAGAAAATCTATAAGGATGTAAAGATAAAAAAGGAGAATTAATTGTTTTCAAAGGTTGACTTTTTAAAAATTTCAGATACCACTTAATTATAACATCTAAAAGAGAAAACTCAAGCACTGCCCTCGCCCCCTTGGAAGCTTTGGCCATCATAGCTGGTGTGAATGAGTGGTGCTGAGGGGGAAGGACAGTCCTGGGTAGGATGCACCTGTCTGAGGTGCGCCAGGGCTGGGAATGTGGCTGGCAGTTGGAGACTGGTACACACAACAGGATTGAGTAAATAAGTAAACATGCTGAAGACAATGTAGCCAGGTTTTCCCTGTAGGAGAAGAGAGGTACAAATACAGAAAGGAGGAAGGTTAATAATAAACTCCAAGTGTTGGACTGGAATTGAAAAGATTCAGTGTGAACTCCTGGTTTCAATAGATTAAAAAACCTGCTGAGGGGGCTTCCCTGGTGGAGCAGTGGTTGAGAGTCCGACTGCCGATGCAGGGGACACGGGTTCGTGCCCCGGTCCGGGAAGATCCCACATGCCGTGGAGCGGCTGGGCCTGTGAGCCATGGCCGCTGAGCCTGTGCGTCCGGAGCCTGTGCTCCGCAACGGGAGAGGCCACAACAGTGAGAGGCCCGCGTACCACCAAAAAAAAAAAAAAAAAACCTGATGAGGAGTGTGGGTGTACACACACACATACACATACACACACACACACCTGCTTCCTAGCTCTTGTACCTGTGAGAACATTTAGCACCCAAATTTTTACTTGTAAATACTACTGTCCATTAAAAGGAACCGGGGCTCCTTGATTGAATGGCTGATTTTAGGACTGTGGAAGAGAAAACTCAAGATGAGAATGGAACATCTGGTACAATAAAGTAAGGAAATATTCAAAGAACGATGAAGACATGTCAAAAGGATTCGGCAGCCAGCCTGAAGGGGCTCCCACTGACTAAATCTGATATATACTGAATAAAACAGGAAACCACACCAAAAAAAAAAAAAAAAAAAACCCAAACAGGAAGCCATAAGTCCATACTTATACAGGGGATATACAAATAACAAGGAAGAAAGGAAAGTTCTAGCTCACTACAGAATGTCAATAAACGTAGAAGGAATAATGGAATTAGAAGATCACCATTTGGCTACCACTGAACTAATGGATTCAGCCAAGAATTATCAATGGATGCTAAATTAGAGGGAAAAAGTCTGATGAGAAACAGGATATTTATGATAAAGTATTTCTCTACAAAAACATATTAATTACTTATTATTAGTAAGTACAAAATATTACTAATTAACTTTTACAATGAAAAAGCTAGTCAGACACCACCTTAACCACGTGATAAGAGTTACCACCACCTGTAACAGAACAAATCAATGTCACAAACTCCTAAGATGATGTGCTGCAAAGAATACAGCATGACTTGCGTGGAATTCCCATCAAAATGCAAAATTTCAGTCCAATCATGAGGAAACATCAAATATACCCAAATTGAGAGTCATTTACAAAGTGTGTGGCCTGTTCTCATAAAAAATGTCAAGGTCATAAAGGACAAGAAAAGACGGAAAAACTCTTCCAGATTCAAAGGAGACTAAAAAATATGGCAACTAAATGCAATGAGTGATCTTGGAACTTATTCTGGACTATAAAGGAAAGGAGAGAAGCAAAGGTCTTTTGTTTGTTTTTGCTTTTAAGAACATATTTTGGACAAATGGCAAAATCTGAATAGAAACTTTGGGTGAGATGCTAATACTGTAATAAAGCTAATTTTCTGATTTTGATAGGTATACAATATATGCGGAAAAGAGTGTCTTTGTTTTTAGGAAATACATACTGAGGGGTAATAGGCATTATGGTTGCCATTTTTCTTCAAGTAGTTCAGAAAAAAATTAAAAGATATATGTGGGGGAGGAAGGAGAGAAAGAAAAGAAGGGTGAGAGAGGAGAGAAAGAAACAGAGACAGAATAATAAAGCAAATGTGATAAAATGTCAAAAAACTAGGGAACTGGGGTCAAGGGTATATAAAAGTTTTGTACTATTTTTGTACTTTTCTATAAATTTGAAATTATTTCTAAGTTAAATCATTTAAAAAGTTATCAAGCACCAAAGGATAAATCTAAAGCAAGAGAGAAACCATACATACAGAGAAGATTATAAACCTTTATTGAGAAAAGATGTCCCAAATAAATGGAGAAAAATACACAGATTAAAAAAACTCAAGGTGACAAAGTCAACATTCCTCAGAATGATCTATATATGCAATGCAATCTGAATCAAAATCCAAACAAATTTTCATGTGGTAATTGAGAAAGAGTCTAAAATTTATATGGAAATACAAAGGGCCAAGAGTAAGCCAGCACTCTAGAAGTGTAAGGAGGACTACTGAGACTTACCAAGAAGCTGTAGTAACTGAGAGTGTGGTGCTTGCCCAAGGACAGACAGAGGAAGGAACAATACAGAACCAAGGTACATATGGACTCTAAAACTATAACAGAGATTGCATTCCACAGCACTGGAAACAGTCTTTTTAAATCATGATGCTGGGACAACTAGATATCTAAATGGGGGAAAAAATTAAATTGAACCCCTATCTCACACCATACACAAAACTCAATTTCAGAATTATAGATCTGAATGTGAAAAATACTGGTATCCTCATGATCTCAGGTGAAGAAAAACATTTTTAAGCAAGATATCAAAAGCACTAAAACATAAAGGAAAAGATCAACAGATTCAACTCCTTAAAATTAAAACTTCTATTCAAAAGACAAGAGTAAGAAAGTGAAGGACTTCCCTGGTGGCGCAGCGGTTAAGAATCCGCCTGCCAAAACAGGGGACACAGGTTCGATCCCTGGTCCAGGAAGATCCCACATGCCACAGAGCAACTAAGCCCGTGTGTCACAACTACTGAGCCTGCAATCTAGAGCCCATGAGACACAACTACTGAAGCCTGCGCACCTAGAGCCCGTGCTCCACAACAAGAGAAGCCACCACAATGAGAAGCCCGCACACCGCAACAAACAGTAGCCCCCGCTCGCCACCACTATAGAAAGCCTGTGCGCAGCAACGAAACCCAACACAGCCAAAAATAATTTTTTTTTAAAAGTGAAAAAGCAAGAAAAATATATACAACCCAATAGAAAAAAATAGGCAAAAGACCCAAACATCACAAAAAAGGAAACCCACATAGTCAATTAACATATAAAAAGGTAGGGCTTCCCTGGTGGCACAGTGGTTAAGAATCCGCCTACCAATGCAGGGGACACGGGTTCAAGCCCCGGTCTGGGAAGATCCCACATGCCATGGAGCAACTAAG
This sequence comes from Hyperoodon ampullatus, assembly GCF_949752795.1. Classification (NCBI taxonomy): domain Eukaryota; kingdom Metazoa; phylum Chordata; class Mammalia; order Artiodactyla; family Ziphiidae; genus Hyperoodon; species Hyperoodon ampullatus. The sequence goes on along the minus strand of NC_136914.1, from coordinate 126,060,362 downwards.
CCCGTGCGCCACAACTACTGAGCCTGCGCTCTAGAGCCCACGAGCCACAACTACTGAGCCTGAGAGCCACAACTACTGAAGGCTGCGCACCTAGAGACTGTGCTCCACAACAAGAGAAGCCATCAAGATGAGAAGCCCGCGCACCACAGCAAAGGGTAGCCCCCACTCGCCGCAACTAGAGAAAGCCCGCGCTCAACAACAAAGATCCAACGCAGCCAAAAATAAATACATAAATTTATTTAAAAAACCAAAAACCTTGTTTAAACATATGGAAAGGTAAAATTTACAGTGAAACACCACCATAAACCAAGCAGAGTGCCTAAAATGAGAAACTGTGACAAAACCATATTTAGTCAAAAATATGAAACAATGGGAACTTACACACTGCTGGTGGAGTGGAAATATGTATAACCATGCTAGGAAATAAGCATTATATTAAGACTCTGAAAACACACATACACTATGACCCAGTAATTTCTCTTCTAAATATATATCCTTCCTGATATGAAGTCTTATATGAGCCAAAATACATGTACACGATTATTCATATGAGCTCCAAACTGGAAATAACCCAGATAAATTGTGGTCTGTTCATACAGTGAAACACTATTCAGCAATTAAAATGGACAAACTGTAGATCTGTTCAAAACAAAGATCTGTTCACAACAAATCTTAAAAATACTGAGTAAAAGGAGCTATACACCAAAGACTACATGTAGTAAGCTTTCATTTATATAAAGTTCAAAAACAAAGACAAAAAATTCCTATAGTGCTTAGGAATGTATGTTTAGCGGCTACCCGTGAAAGGAAAGAAAGGGAACTGTAATCAGGATGTAGCCTTCGTGGGCTTTTGGAGTCCCCAAAATGTTCTATTTCTTTATCTGAATGGTGCTTATACCAGGGATCAAACTAAAATGATCTGCAGAGCTGTAAATTTCTGTATGCACTTTTATGATATTTAACGATAAAAAAGTTTTGAAAAAAGAGAAATAAATATTTGACAAAGGAACAAGGTAATCCCATGGGGAAAGGAGAGGCTTCCCAATAACTGATACACAACTGGATATCCATCTGAGGGGGACACCTCCAACCTTACCGCACACACCATACATAACAACTAACTTGAAATGAATAATAGACTTACACATGAAAGCTAAAATTATAAAACTTCAATAAGAAAACAAAGAATAAAATCTTCCTAATCTCAGAGTAGACAAAAATTTTTTCTACTTAAATTAGACAAGATTTCAACCTTGGGGTAAAGAAATTTGGGGGGACCCCTAAAGCACTAACCATACTTGATAAACTAGACTTCATCAAACTTAAAGACATCTGTTTCTCAAGACATGGTTCCTTCTGGCTTCAGCTCCAGGATGGAGACGGCCGGGAGGAGCACTGCTCCCACCTGTACAATAAAAACCAACCAGCCTAACTTCAAATCCATGACTTTTTTTGGAACGTATCAGGAAACTAATGTCACAGAGCAAACTGCCCAAAACCTAAGTGCCTGCAAGAAAAGAGAACACACACTCACCCGAGGTAGATGCAACCACACACTGGTAAGAAGAGTTCATTGAGAACAGATGACATATTGGTGAAGGCTGAGTGCAGGCTGGCAGGACTATGTCTGGGGTCACAGAAGTCAGGGGAGTCTGTACCCTTCTGCAACCTCCCTGTGAAACCCACCGGACGGTAGCTGGAAAGATTTGCAAGAGCCCTAAGAAGCATCGAGCGTGGTGTAGAACTGGGGAGGGGAGCAGCAGCCATGTGTGAAGGGCAAGAAATTCCACCCCGATCCTTCTCCATATCCACTAAACCCACAAAGGTAAAAGCCCTTCCCTGTACAGATCATACAGGGAAAGGCGTTGGTGAACACTCACTGCAAGCTGGGAAAGGAAAAAGGGGACTGGGGGAACTACTCCTGGAGAATGGGCCAGATTACACAGTGAGCCCACAACTACGGCCAAGGAAGGGCAGGAGAGCTGAGAGGGCTGTACCCCAAGACTCAGGGTCCCCATACACACCTAAGACTCAGCCTTACTCCGAATAAGGAGCCAGCACCACACCACTACCACACATGTCCAAGTCAAAAGCTTGAAGTAGGGAGTTCCCTGGTGGTCCAATGGTTAGGACTCCGCGCTCCCACTGCCAAGGGCACGGGTTCAATCCCTGGTCGGGGAACTAAGATCCCACAAGCCACAAGGCATGGCCAAAAAAAAAAAAAAAAAAACTTACAAAAAGCTTCAAGTGGGACTTCCCTGGTGATGCAGTGGTTAAGAATCCGCCTGCCAATGCAAGGGATACAGGTTTGAGCCCTGGTCCAGGAAGATCCCACATGCCGCGGAGCAACTAAGCCTGTGCGCCTCAACTACTGAGCCTGTGCTCTAGAGCCTGTGAGCCAAAACTACTGAGCCCATGCACCTAGAGCCCGTGCTCTGCAACAAGAAAAGCCACTGCAGTGAGAAGTCTGCGCACCACAACGAAGAGTAGCCCCCGCTCGCCACAACTAGAGAAAGCCTGCGCATAGCAACGAAGGCCCAACGCAGCCAAAAATAAAAATAAATAAAATAAATAAATTTATTTTAAAAAAAAAGAATGCCCGCTCTAAGGCCAGACTGCCCAGTTTCACTTATTAGCATGTCAACATGGGTGTTACTTAACCTTTTGTCTCAGCTTCCTCATCTTCAAATACCTGCCTCACAGGCCTGCCATGAGGAGTGAGTGAGTGAATACAGGTAAGGTGCTCAGAGCCCCTACCTGGCACATAGTGAAGGAACACCACACGTTAGCTAGCGTCACACAGGAGCACAGAGGTCTGATCCTCGAGGGGGAGGTCACTGTCATCTGACCAAAGACTGTCAGACTGAATTTTGAAATATCACTGTGAACCAGGGAACTCCCTGTCACTTCAGCTCCAGGATGGAGACGGCTGTCACTGCTGGGGGCCTGGGTTCAATACCTGGTCAGGGAACTGAGATGCCACAAGCTGCACAGTGTGGCCAATTTAAAAAAAAAAAAATCATTGTGAACCAGAGAGCTCAAAAACATTCCACCTAGGCACTGTATTCATATTCTCTCAAGATACATATATTTTTAATTACTCTGTTTTGGGAGTTAAGATACAATTAACTTTTTAAAATATTCACTGCGTTTACGTTTCTCTAAGTGAAAAGAAACTAGATGATCATGAGTTGAGAGCCCTGGAAGCACCCCCTCAGAGAGGCTGGCTCTTCTGGAAGCACGTGGTAAGGGCCTGGGGCCCTAGGACTGAGCACTACCCACTCAAACCCGTGCCTGAAAGGTCTGGGCCACGTTCCATTGAAGAGCAATCATAATGGTGCAAAACGGGCTGCCAAGCAATCACCCAGTGTCTGTTCTCACCTGATGGTCTATGGTGAATGCAAGGAAAGGTAAATGCAAACAAAGTACATCATCAGAAATATACTGACAGAAATAAACCTCATGGTTAGAAAATAATCCCTTTTTCCTACACTCCTACTTCTTCTGTGCAGTACAGGCAGTATTTACTGAAGACGTACAAGGTGCTGGAGATGGCTCCAAAGACCATTCTATCTCCTAGCCCTTGGGAAAATGGCATGGGGATGAACTGTTCCAGGAAAATGAAAGCCAGGAGAAGAGGAGATGACTCATCAGGCCACACAGCTAAGTGCCGGGCACTGTGCTAAACGCACTCAGCTGCTTCCTCCCCTAACTGGTACAAGGACTCCAAAGGTAGGCACTATTACCTCACTCTAAAGTCCTTAAAGCTTAGGAACAGGACCATTAAGTAACCGCACCTAACATCACAGAGCTAGGATTCAAATCCAGGCAGTCCAGGGGCTTCCCTGGTGGCGCAGTGGTTGAGAATCTGCCTGCCAATGCAGGGGACACGGGTTCGGGCCCTGGTCTGGGAGGATCCCACATGCCGTGGAGCAACTAGGCCCGTGAGCCACAACTGCTGAGCCTGCGCGTCTGGAGCCTGTGCTCCGCAACGGGAGAGGCCGCGATAGTGAGAGGCTCGCGCACTGCGATGAAGAGTGGCCCCCGCTAGCCGCAACTGGAGAAAGCCCTTGCACAGAAACGAAGACCCAACACAGCCAAAATAAATAAATAAAAATTAAAAATGAATATCTGCTTAAAAAAAAAATCCAGGCAGTCTGAATCCAGGACCTGAATTCACAACACTGTGATTAACTGCCTCTGCTGGTCTACTTCCTGGGAGGGTCAGGGAGGGCTTCCTCCTCTCATGACCCACCTGGAAAATGGCTCTTATCTTTCAATATAATTCATGCATCATCTTCTCTTTAAAACCTGACTCATTTGACTCCCATTCTCTCCCGGTCTTAGCAATTAGTAATATCCTCTTTCTGCTCACACAACTTTCTCACTAGGTGTGCCTGTCTCTCTCTCCCCCAGTGAATTGATGGCACACTCCTTGAGACCAGAGACTTTGTCCCAATCACATTCCTCCTACTAACACCTTCCATAATATCGCTCATAGGGCAGGCAATGTCCACCGAATGAACAAGCAGAAGAAGACCCTTCAGTCTTCTTAGGCTTATCATCCATCACACCCAATGGTTTTCAAAGTGATGGCAGCAGTTAGGAAAAGGCTGACTGCCTGACATGAGAGGTACCTGAACTTCCCATCAGGATAACTTATGCAAGAAGATCCTGAAATCACATGTATATTGCACAATCAAGTTGCTACACTGCCACTTCTTTAAAAACTACACCTAGGGCTTCCCTGGTGGTGCAGTGGTTAAGAATCCGCCTGCCAGTGCAGGAGACATGGGCTCGAGCCCTGGTCCAGGAAGATCCCACATGCCGCAGAGCAACTAAGCCCGTGCGCCGCAACTACTGAGCCGGCGCTCTAGAGGCCGCAAGCCACAACTACTGAGCCTGCGTGCCACAACTACTGAAGCCCATGTGCCTAGAGCCCAAGCTCTGCAACAAGAGAAGCCACCGCAATGAGAAGCCCGCGCACCGCAACGAAGAGTAGCCCCCGCCCGCCGCAACTATAGAAAAGCCTGTGCGCAGCAATAAAGACCCAATGCAGCCAAAAATAAATAAATAAATAAACCAATTAAAACAAACAAACTACACCTATGGCCTCTTGGTGAGTTCCTTATCACCAGTAACGAAGGAAGAAAAACTTAAGTCCGTGTACAGATAGTGGTAAATGATATCCTGGCACTAGTCAGCAGTGGATGGCTGCAGCAAGATACTGCACTCAGAGATGGTCCTGAAGGCTCCGATGAGGAAGTGAAATCCAGCCAGTGAGCAGACATTCAATTAGTATGCATGGGTGTACCCCTGGTCAGGAAAGAGAAATGGCCAGAGAGGCAAATCCACACCGACTCACTGACAGTAGTTAATGTTTGGCTGGAGGGTCAGGAATCTGGAAAGAACAAGGAGGGATAATTGGTGACAAAGAGATCTAGAGAAGGGTGTGAGAACGGGCACGGAGTGCAAGGACGGCTGTGTCCTACGCAAGTGCCCACAATGACAGCCACTGCAGAAGCAGGTGGACAAGATGACCTGCCCTGTGTGTCTCTCTCAGCCTCTTTCACCAACTCTCAGTGAGCTCACGAACAAAGAGACATGGCAGCAGGGACTGGAGTGATGAATCTGCTCAATGACATGAACTTCCACCAAGGATGATCCGGATTTTCCAATGTCAGGTATCTATCTGCAGGGCATAGCTTCTCGGGTATTTGGCATTGTGTGGTTCCTCCAGCTCTGGACTTGGGAAGCAGCAACGTAGCTGGGAGCCCCAGAGAGCTGGACCTGTGCCCCAGCCCCAGTTACTGCTTTCTGCACCCTCTCCTCGGTGCCATACCTCCACACACCAGGGGTCCTTCAGGGCTGGCTGTCCAGTGAGCCTGCTACCCAACCTTTGTCCCACACAATGCCCTGGAGCTGCCCTGGCCCAGGCGATATACAGAAGTGTAGGAGTTCCTGTAGAAGGGGACTACTGCGCCAGCAAGCAGCTCCAGCAGTGGTGCACTGACTCTTTCCGTGCACCTGTCCACCAACCTTGGCTCACGTGAGCCCTAGAGGTGCATTTCCTGTGGCCCATCCAACACAGAAAACACACACCCCAGGACTCACTAAAAGGGTACCCTAGCTGCCTCTGTAGGCCCACCCACCAGTCTCAGATCCCCTGAGCCCCAGACTGCTTCTGTGTGCCCAGTAACTGCGAACTAGCCCTGGCCCAGGCCATCCAGATGCAACCATACCTACTCCAACAAGGTATGAACTCCAACCCTGGGAAGCAGTCCCCTTCCAAATGTGTCCTTCTTTAGGTACTATCCCTAAGCCCTAGAGTATAGAGTTCTCTTTCCAGTTTACAGTTATTCTGGGACTTCCCTGGTGGTGCAGTGGTTAAGAATATGCCTGCTAATGCAGGGGACATGGGTTCGGGCCCTGGTCTGGGAGGATCCCACATGCCGTGGAGCAGCTGGGCCCGTGCGCCACAACTCCTGAGCCTGCGCTCTAGAGCCTGCAAGCCACAACTACTGAGCCCATGTGCCACAACTACTGAAGCCCGTGTGCCTAGAGCCTGTGCTCCTCAACAAGAGAAGCCCGTGCACTGCAACAAAGAGTAGCCCCCGCTCACTGCAACTAGAGAAAGCCTGTGCGCAGCAATGAAGACCCAACGCAGCCGTAAGTTAATAAATTTACAGTTATTCTCCTATCACAGCTTAGTAATTCCTTAATATATTAAATTTGCCTTGTTTAAATGACTATGGTTTTGTCTCCTCGTTGGACCCAGACTGACACACTGTGTCTGCTCCCCAACGTCACCATCTATGGAGTCACTGCATGCCTTATTCACTGTTATGACACCACAATGACCAAGGAGTTTGTTTCAGGGTAAAAGTGAGGTGACGGGCCCACAATCACTGGATTCACTCATCTATCACATACCTCATCATTCAGAAGCAACTGGCTTTAGAGTATGGGGGAATGGCCTACTGGGAACTCACTGCACCAAATAGGGGACCTTGGGGTTAAATAGCTGCCCCACAAGCTGCAGCTGTATACACTCTGCACAGATGGCCAACAGACACTGCTACATCTCCTACTGTCCAGAAAAGAGGGGTCCTAATGAGAGTAGCATCTCACTGACACCTAATGACCAAACCAGGAAGTTTTCCTTCCAGCCCACTCAACTCTGGTTCTGACAGGTTAGAAGTCTTAGTACCCAGAAGTTTAAAGTTGCCCAGGGTGACACACTTTCAGGATAGCAGAAGCCTGCCTGACCAGCTGGACTCCTAATGCCTTTGAACCAACAGACTAAAAAAAAAAAGGAAACAAAAAACAGTGACTAAATACAGTGATGGTCAAGGATAAAGAGAACATGAAACAGGCAGCGAATCCCAAAAAGTATGTCTTTAAAAAATATATGTATTTCTAAACTAAGCTTCCTTCCAAAATGTTAACATGTCTCCCAAGAATAGTAACATTAATGCTGATAAATTTTTTCCAACCCTCTGAATTCATGTCATGAAACAGAATGAAGAAAAATTAATAAAACATCACCCCAGAACCATATTCCCTCCCCTGAAAAAATTCAGTCAGCTATGGTTTTGTTTTTCTACATACACATGCTTCTAAATAAAATATATCTAAAAGCCTATGAAGAACGTAATGGAATAAGTCAATGGGGGCAGGCTAACAGAATGCCTTCAATGTCTCCTCAGCACCTCTCACTGCCAAGGGCCGACCAGCACAAACAGATGGAGCATCGGTGGCAACTGAAGAAGAAAAGGCAGGAAGACAGTGTTTTGTATGAAGAGCCTGGGCCTCTGGAGTCAGAATGCCTGGACTTGAATCCCAACTCCATCTCCTATCAAGCTACATAACTTTGAGGAGTCACTCAACCTTTGTAGAACTCATTTTTTTTTCTTCTGAGAAACTGACACCCCATAGGTGTTAAAAAATATTAAGTTTATTTTTTAAAACAACACTGAACCCTAAAGCTGCTTAGAAAATATACATGCAAAATAAAATATAGTACAACAGTGGTTGAAGGCTACTCACTGTTTACCCTTAAGCAAGTCATTAAGGCCTCCAAGCCTCAGTCTCCTTATCTATAACTGGAGGATTTTAAAAAAACCCACTCAGAGGGTTGCCATGGAATCAAATGAGATATTACAAGTAAAGTACTTAATAGAGAATCTAGCACATAGTAATCATTAAGTCAAATAACAGCTATGTGTTATCATAAAATGACAAAAGTTTTAAATGGGCAAAATAAAGCAGGTAACTGCAAATAAAATAAATGCATGGGTAGCAATATTAAAATCAGAAAAAATATAAGTAACAAAGATTACTCTGTTAATAGGAGGTAAAGTTTTAATGAAGACATGTTTATTTTCTGTATGAAAATAAACATGTTGAAATACATAATGCAAAAACCATTAAAGTCTCCAGATAAAAATTAACAGAATTTACCAATGGTCATACAGGGTACCTATCAATCTGTAACAAACCAAGTAAACAAAATAATAAATGACAAATTTAAACAAGGCTTAACTGTTGCATTTATGTCAAGATTTAAACTCCACTGAATACTTCTTTTGTTAAGCTCCAAAAATACAAACCAATCAAACAATATTCTACCAAAAAAATTAACAAACAAAAACCTACATTTCAAAAGGCACAAGTTGTAGAGGCCATATTCACTTAAAAACAAAAAAACTGATGAAATATAAAATTCATAAAAATTGAAACCATATACTTCAAAATCCAATTCACTTCAATATTCAAAGCTCTCTCAGATAAATACTGTAACAAAGAAGTAATAAAATCTGTAATTACAGTCCCACCAATAATTAATACTAGAGGACAGAGATCATCATTGAGTTCTCAGTAACAACTGTAGTAACTAGCAAATAGTATGTACTAAATGAACATTTGCTGAGTAAACAGATTTAGAGTAACAACAAAACTGAGAACAGTGTATCTCAAAACTTTAGGTGTCAGGCCAAAGCTGTACTTAAAATTAAGTTCACGGCTTTAACCACCAGTATTATTTTGAAGGAAGGGAAAGAAAAAAAAAAACTTTGGCTAAAGATTAGAACCAATTCAGAAAGACCCAAAAGAAAACAAGGACAATTTACTTTAAAATATTAAAAAGTTAATGACATATAAAAGAGAACTGTTAAACAGTAAAGAGTAGTTAAAACTTGGCAGTTCTCACTGAATTCTATGCTTAAAAATGGTTAAAAAGGCAAATTTTATGTTACATATATATTTTACCACAATTAAAAAAATAATTTTTATACCTTAAACTAACACAACATTGTAAATCAACTGTATTTCAATAAAATTTAAATATAAGGACTTCCTTGGTGGGCCAGTGGTTAGGACTCCACGCTTCCAATGTAAGGGGTATGGGTTCAATCCTTGGTTGGGGAGCTAAGATCCCACATGCTGTGTAGCACAGCCAAAAATATATATATATATTTTTTTTTGCGGTACGCGGGCCTCTCACTGTTGTGGCCTCTCCCATTGCGGAGCACAGGCTCAGCGGCCGTGGCTCACGGGCCTAGCCGCTCCGTGGCATGTGGGATCCTCCCGGACCGGGGCACGAACCCGTGTCCCCTGCATTGGCAGGCGGACTCTCAACCACTGCACCACCAGGGAAGCCCAAAGTATATTTTTTTAACTAAAAAAAGTTTTTTTAATTAAAGAAGAAGGAATTCCCTCGCTGGCCAGTGGTTAGGACTCTGTGCTCTCACTCCCGAGGGCATGGGTTCAATCCCTGGTCAGGGAACCAAGATCCTGCAAGTGCGGTGCGGCCAAAAAATAAAAATCTCATGATAAAATGAAAAAAATACAAATAAAATAAAAACAATATTTTTTTAAAAGGGCAAGTCTAAAGGGGGGAGATTATTGAAAATAAAATAATATTAAAAAACAAAGAGTACAAACATTAACTAAGCACCAAGTCCAGAAATAAGTCCCAGTATATCAAGTCAATTTAAAAGAAAAATGAAAGGAATAAAGATTTTTAAATTTTAATTAAACAAAGGATCAAAATTGACTCAGCCAGAAACATTAAACCTAGACCAATGACCATGAAGAAACTGAAAAATTTGCAGAGAATCACCTCCTTTAAAAGTTCCAGACCTGGAAAGTTTAACAAGTGATTATCCTTTAAGAAACAGAATACTCCTGGGGACTTTCCTGGTGTCCAGTGGTTAAGAATCTGCCTTCCAATGCAGGGGACGCAGGTTCAATCCCAGGTTGGGGAACTAAGATCCCACATGCCGCAGAGCAACTAAGCCAGTGTGCCACAACTACTGAGCCCGCACGCTCTAGACTCTGTGTGCCACAACTAGAGAGAAGCCTGCACGCCCAACGAAAGATCCTGCGTGCCGCAACTAAGACCCAACGCAGCCAAATAAATAAATAAATGAAACAGAACATTCCTGAGCACAAACAACATGCTTACTTAATGGAGTTAAAGATTAAATACTCTTAAAAACATCTTCAAGTTATGAATGGCACATGATAATTAACATTTACTGAGTCCTTCTAAGATTATCACTCTCTCATCTACCTCAAACTACCAAAGTCATAGTTTTAAATAAATTTCTACCACTGTTCCACTATTTATGGATGTTCTGAAGTCAGTTTATCTTGTACAACAGACTCCTGACATTCTCAATGGACACATCAGGACCTTCAAGAACACATGATATGACAAATAACTAAAACATTTAAATGACCTCATCAGACCTTTAAGAAATATGTAAGATTACACCACGCACTGCTTTTTTTTTTTTTTGCGGTACGCGGGCCTCTCACTGCTGTGGCCTCGACCGTTGCGAAGCACAGGCTCCGGACGCGCGGGCTCAGCGGCCATGGCTCACGGGCCCCGCCGCTCCGCGGCATGTGGGATCTTCCCGGACCGGGGCACGAACCCGTGTCCCCTGCCTCGGCAGGCGGACTCTCAACCACTGTGCCACCAGGGAAGCCCTGCACTGCTCTTTTTGACTTTACTTTATTAATCTCATAAGATGGTCACTGTTCACAGGGCGGAAAAATCACAAAAAAGCTTAAATGAAATAGGTGTGCGGGGAATGAGCAGTCCCCAGATAAGTGACTTCCAGGAAAACCTAGGAACTTCAAGGTCTTCTCCATTCAAATTCCTGCCTTTGTAAAATTAAGAACAGAATGGTACCAATTAGTTACACCCAAAATAATGAACATCTCTAAGAAATATTACATGGACTCCTTATATCCTCAATATTTTGAGGTATTTTAGTCTTCACATTAACTAAAAACCTTAGGTAATGTAACAGTGAGATCAATCCCTATACAAAGAAGTCTAATAAAACTCAAGCGACCACATCAAGGAAGCTGTGTGTATATGTACAGAAATTACCCTCCAAACTACGAAGACTGGTCAGAGAACAGTGCATCTCCATCCTAGGTTGCCCACACCTATTACAGTACCTCCCCCAGGTACTGTACAGGTACAGGTACAGAGTCAGCTCCCAAAGCTCAGGTACTGCCTGGCTCTGGCCCCTCACTCCTAGCTGTGCAGCTGGCCTTGAACAAACCCTTAGGCTTTCCATGCCTGCTTCGTCAACATAAAATGGGGATAACAGCACCTCCACTTCAGATTACTGAGGGCAAAAAAACATACAACCTAAATGGTTAGCACTTTGCCTGACACAGAGTAGGTGCTATATAAATGCCAGCTAATGTTTTTGTTGTTGTTGTTTTGTTTTCGGCTGCACCACACAGCATGTGGGACCTTAACTACTTGACCAGGTATCAAACCCGTGCCCCGTGCAGTGGAAGCTCAGAGTCTTAACCACTGGACTGCCAGGGGAGTTCCTAAATGCCAGCTAATGTTAATATATACTAATAATTGGGTTTGTGGCAGAGCTACTCAGCGATTACTAGATACACTGTAAACTAATGCCAACAGACCATATAAACTAATTTCTGATCTGTCTTCCATTATAATCCTGGACAGCTGCTACTTCTCTCTCTCACTGCTGTCCCAACTCACCTAAAACATAAGCCTCCTGGGAGTTCCCTGCCGGTCCAGTGGTTAGGACTCAGCATTTCACTACTGAGGGCCCGGGTTCAATCCCTGGTCGGGAACTAAAATCCCACAAGCCACACGGCACAGCCCCCCCCCCAAAAAAAAAAGCGTCCTGAGAGAAGCCGCTGCACGTGACACCTGCTTGCAACCTCGCCATGCCCAGCAGCACCCAAGATTTACATGTGTTCCTCCAATGTTACAATCCCAGTATCTAGCATGTACCCAACACATCAAAAAGCCTCAGCAAATGTCTGCTCAGTGAGTAAATTTGCAGTCTTTAAACTACACCAACTTGCAATCCAAGTTCCTGACCTGGCGAGTCTGGCCCTTGTTGCCACTGACCAGATTCTACTCATTTGTGGGGCATCAACCCTGACTTTGCTCACTCGGTACACTCACTCCAAAGCTGGCTCCCAGATGGCTGCTGTGGTTCTCTGCCCCCACAATGATGCGCTGTCCTTGCTCCCTCCCCTCCCCTGAGAGGTCAGCCATCTCTAACCCAGGGCCTGTGCAAGAGGCAATGCAAGTGTTTGGGGGTGGGGCTAGAGGAGCATGAACCAGCAGATGGAGGGGGTGGGTCATGAGGCCTCCTTTCCCACAGGTGGGTCATGAACCCAAAAGGCTAGAAAGCTTTTATTCCCCATATTTTTTAAGAAGTTTAGTTCAGCTTCTCAATGCTTCTAATAGGGCAAAAGGCCTACTTCCTACCCAAATAACTAACTGTTCAGTAGCCAGACTTAAATGATGAGTTAATGTTGCTACTGATTTTAATGTTTGTTTCTAAATTAGTGCAAAATAATTCATATAATAAAAGATGCCGTACAAGTAATATTTTTTTAATATAAATTTTATTTATTTATTTATTTATTTATTTATGGCTCTGTTGGGTCTTCGTTGCTGTGCGCGGGCTTTCTCTAGTTGCTGCGAGCGGGGGCTACTCTTCTTTGTGGTGCGCAGGCTTCTCACTGCAGTGGCTTCTCTTGTTGCGGAGCACGGGCTCTAGGCACACGGGCTTCAGTAGTTGTGGCGCGTGGGCTCAGTAGTTGTGGCTCGTGGGCTCTAGAGTACAGGCTCAGTAGTTGTGGTGCACGGGCTTAGTTGCTCCGCAGCATGTGGGGTCTTCCCGGACCAGGGCTTGAACCTGTGTCCCCTGCATTGGCAGGCGGAGTCTTAACCACTGCGCCACCAGGGAAGTCCCTGTGCATGTAATATTGAAAACTCCCGTGTTCAAATTTATTATGGCAGTTTAGATGTAAGCAGTAATACTAGGAAAGAGGTCGCAGCTTCTGAACGTTAGAGAACCCTGAGGCCCTGGTCTTGGCCTCTGCTCACTCTATGCTGTCCCTCCGCCAGCCACATCCACTACCATCAATACACACACAATTCCCAAAAGTTGGTTTTGGGGGCACTTCCCTGGTGGTCCACTGTTTAAGAATCCAGCTTAAACGCAGGGGATGCCAGTTCAATCCCCAGTCAAGGAACTAAAATCCACATGCCGCAGGGCAACTAAGCCCATGCACTGCAACTACCGAGCCCGCGCACCACAACTAGAGAGCCCACGTAATACAACTACAGAGCCCACACGCTCTAGAGCCCGTGTGCCACAACTAGAGAGAAGCCCACGCACCACAATGAAGAGCCCACGTGCTGCAACGAAAGATCCCGCGTGCCACAACTAAGACCTGATGCAGCCAAAAACTAAATTAATTAATTTATGAAAAAAGAAAAAGAAGTTGGTTTGGGGGCTCCAATGTCTATGGTACAACTGTCTAATCTGCACCGCCCCCCCTTGGATGTCTCAAGGCACTCTGAGCTCAACATGTCCAAACCCAAATTTACATGCCTCGGCCTCTGTGGCAATGGTGAGCCAGAGCCCCTGGCAGCGTCCACTGCAAAGAAAACGGCAAGAGAGCAAAGGGACAGTCCCGCCCAATGCAAGGAAGACCTGTGCCCTGATGAGACACCCACAGCCCATTCTCCACATCCATCCCCCCATTTTCCACATCCCATAAGCAAAATTCAAGTAGGCACACCACATGCCCTGTCAAATGCCCACCCATGCCTGACACCAGGCCACTAACTAGTCTTCCTGCTTCAGCCTCTGCCCTTACATCCGTGATGCATCTGCAATCACTCTTTTAGAACCTAAGTCACAGCACTTCATTCTTCTGCTCAAAACCCTCCCATGCTCCCATCTTAACAAGATAAAAACCGATGTTGTCAGAGGGACAGACAACACCCTCTGTCCAGAACAGAGCCCAAAAACAGACACTCAGCAGACACTGGTGGGACGGAGGGACAAGCGTGATGTACACATGGCAACACTGGATCCCCAAAACGAAGCTGCGGGCCAAAGTAAGAGTAGTACCCGCGTCCCACACCATTCGGTAATAAACACACAAATACATACAAGAGAATGAAGACCTGTCCCCCAGACATAGCCCTTCTGCAGTATCTCCTATCAGGAGAAATCCTTTCTGAAGTCAGACTCTTAAGAATTCGCTTTGGCCCTCCCACATTCAATGCACCTCATTCGCCATCTCCACTGCCACCGCCACCTCTCACTCGGGTTACTGAAGTGCCTTCCACCCGTCTCCCTGTAGCCACTGTCACCCAGCAAACAAACCATTATCCTCACTGCAGCCAGAGAGGTCTTCTCTGCTTTTCAAAGCCCACCAAGTGTCTCCAGGTGCTATTAACCAAAAGAGCAAAACCCTCTGGCCCAGCCCTGCAGGCCCCACCCAGAGCTTCCCAGTCTCCCCCTCCAAGCCCCTTGCTCCAGCACACCTGGGGTGGGGGGGGGCGGGCATGGTGAAGCTGGGCATGGCATAGGGCTTCCCTCCTACCTGGCCTAGTGATAGTTCTAACCCACAGGCAGCCACCAGGCACAGCCTGAAACGTTTAATCCCACCTAAATCTCTCATTTTACATACCAGAGGAGGACAAGAGACTCTCTGGGTCACACCGTGAATTTCTAGCAAGGCTAGAAAAATGCCCAGGTCCCCTGTCCAGCCAGTGCTTGGAGGCTACATTCTCAGACAATCTGGTTTCCAGTAGGTGCCATACAGGATCTCATTCAGGGGGAAAAGGTATTAGAAAGCAAGCTTGAAATGTTACTTTCAGCTTAACTTTTAGCTGAAACTCAGTCTTCATACTCTGTTTTGTTGTCCTGACCAAGATTTTAGGAAGTGGTAAATAAACAGTTCTGCTCTAGAATTTTACTTCTAGAGGTAAATTTTACTAAAGTTTACTTCAAAACTTTCTTCCGCCAAGACACCTTTAAATAAAATTAGATTTTCTGCCTCGAAACCACTAACTTATAAACTCATATTGCACATGTGAATTTTTTACAAATAACTAAACACAAGCGCACTGTCCTAACAGATGTGCATCTCCAAGCTTGCCTGCAAGGTGGCCCTCATCAGGGAAAGTGTCCCCACAGTCCCCCTGCCTTGTACTTCAGGCCCTGCCCTCTCCTTCATGCCTCAGAATGGATAATAAACCCATGGGGGAACAGGCAGCCCATTACAGCATGGTCGGGGACCCACAATGAAGCCTAGCATAAAAACACGATCTGGTCCACTTCTGAGAAACGTGAACCAAAATACAAAGCACAATCAGCCAGTAGTCATCAAAGGCTACCAGGAGGAAGAGCTGGTGCCATGGCAAGCAGAATGGTCCAAGAGCAGAATCTATGGGTAAGGTGGGCCAGCCAGAAGAGGGAGGGGCTCAGGGAAGCTGCCCCACAGCAAGAAGGACCTACAGGACTGGCGGGGTGCCCGTGCGTGGCAATTCTTATCTTAAATTAAGCTCAGTGGGGCAACTTTCTATTTCATGCAATCTAAAGAACCCTAAATACAACAGAGAGTGGGGGGAGGAGGGAAGGATCAAGGTGAGGAAGAGGCACTGACATGGTAGCACTTAGAGCACTCGACTTCCATCTGGGAAACACGACCAAAGGCAGCCCACCTGAGACTGAAGCTTAACAGAAATAATTATTCTCCTAAACCGGCAGCACAAAAGCTCCCAGCCCTCAGAGTGAGGGCTGAAAAGTAGCCCGGGCTCCTCTAGCCAAGCCCTGCTCTAAGCAGGAGCTCTCCAAGTGCTGCACCCATGGGATAATTGCACACCTTCTTCTAAATGGCACACAGCCTTACATCTAGATGTGGGAAGGTTTATTTCCTGTGTCACCATGATATTTCAGCAATGAAGGGGAGAAAAGAGTTTCAATTATTCCAGTCACGAGAGCGGGCTGGAAGGCCCTTCAGTGCTGCGTGATATACCAAAAGACTGTGTGGTGACCCCTGCAAGGAGGAATAACAGGAGGTGACCAAGAGCATTACTGTTCTTCCCCAGTACATGAAATACTTAGGAAAAGTTTAAAATATACTGAGAAAAAAACATAGAGATTTCATTTATTCTGATACCTCCTGAGCATGTCATCAAAGCTGTTTAAAAGAGATTTACAGAGGGCTTCCCTGGTAGCGCAGTGGTTGAGAGTCCGCCTGCCGATGCAGGGGACATGGTTTCGTGCCCCGGTCCGTGAAGACCCCACATGCCGCGGAGCGGCTGGGCCCGTGAGCCATGGTTGCTGAGCCTGCGCGTCCGGAGCCTGTGCTCCGCGACGGGAGAGGCCACAACAGTGAGAGGCCCGTGTACCGCAGGAAAAAAAAAAAAAAGAGAGAGATTTACAGAGATGCTTCTTCAGCTCAGAATGACCCTCTCAACTTAATAAAATGCTTTAAGAAATCCAGATGACCAAATCCACGATGGTTCCCAGAATGTACTACCTTCTTACAAATGGAAGATCTGAACACACTGAATCCAACCCTGCAGGCAGAAATAAGGCTAAGGTGATTTATCCAAGGGAGCACAGACCCAGACTGGTCCCAGGCTGAGCAGATGGCAACCAGAGACTCCGAACACTCAGTGCTGCCTAAACGCCCAGAACTAATTCTGAAGAACTCCTGGGCTATTTCATTGAAGAGGGTCACAAATACAGAAGATACTCCAAAGTGAACATTAGAAGTCATACTTTAAGTTTCTGTTGCTTAAATATTAGTTGTGAAAACCTCCAGATGTATGTGAATTATCCAGCCTCTGACTCTTAAGAGTATGGCTCCACTTTCAAGGGCATCTGAATGAGATTAAATCAAATTATGACAATACACCAGTCCTAAAATTTCAAGGATGAACATATGAATCCCAAGACCATCCAGAAATTTCTGTCATCTTTAACTTCTTTTATCAGTGTCTTATCGTTTTTGGAGTACAGATCTTTTGCCTCCTTAGGTAGGTTTATTCCTAGGTATTTTAGGATACCTTTTTGATGTGATGATAAAAGTGATTGTTTCCTTAATTTCTCTTTCTGATCTTTTGTTATTAGTGTATAGAAATGCAAGAGATTTCTGTGTATTCACTTTTTTATTTCATTTTATTTATTTATTTTTTTTTTTGCGGTATGTGGGCCTCTCACTGTTGTGGCCTCTCCCATTGCGGAGCACAGGCTCCGGACGTGCAGGATCAACGGCCATGGCTCACAGGCCCAGCCGCTCCACGGCACGTGGGATCTTCCCGGACCGGGGCATGAACCTGTGTCCCCTGCATCGGCAGGCAGACTCTCAACCACTGCGCCACCAGGGAAGCCCAACTTTTTTATTTTAATAGGAACTTTTTTTTTTTTTTGGCTACACTGGGTCTTCATTGCTGGGCAACAGCTTTCTCTCATTGAGGTGAGCAGGGGCTACTCTTCGTTGTGGTGCATGGGCTTCTCACTGCGGTGGCCTCTCTTGTTGTGGAGCATGGGCTCTAGGTGCACGGGCTTCAGTAGTTGAGGCACATGGGCCCTAGAGCACATGAGCTTCAGCAGTTGCAGTGTGTGGGCTCAGTAGTTGTGGCTCACAGGCTCTAGCGTACAGGCTCAGCAATTGTGGCGCACGGGCTTAGTTGCTCTGCAACATGTGGGATCTTCCCAGACCAGGGATCACACCCATGTCCCCTGCACTGGCAGGCGAATTCTTAACTACTGCACCACCAGTATAAACTTTGTATCCTGCCACTTTATCAAATTCATTAATGAACTCTAGTAGTTTCCTGGCAGTGTCTTTAGGATTTTCTATGTATAGCATCATGTCATCTGCAAACAGTGACAGTTTTACTTCTTTTCCAATTTGGATTCCTTTAATTTCTTTTTCTTCTCTGATTGCCATGGCCAGGATTTCCAAAGCTACATTGAATAAAAGTGACAAGAGTGGACATCCTTGTCTTGTTCCTGATCTTAGAGGAAATGCTTTCAGCTTTTCACCCTTGAGTATGATGTTAGCTATGGGTTTGTCATATGTGGCCTTTATTATCTTGAGGTAGATTCCCTCTATGCCCACTTTCTGTAGAGTTTTTTTTTTATCATAAATGGATAAAATACCTAGAAATAAATCTACCTAAGGATGCAAAAGACCTGTACTCCGAAAACTATAAGACGCTGATGAAAGAAAATGAAGATGACACAAACAGATGGAAAGATATAACATGTTCTTGGATTGCAAAAATCATTATTGTCAATACTGACCCAAGGCAGTCTACAGATTCAATGTGATCCCTATCTACTTACCAATGGCATTTTTCACAGAACTAGAACAAAAAATTTTTAAACTTGTATTTTTATGGAAACACAAAAGACACTGATAGCCAAAGCAATCTTGAGAAAGAAAAATGGAGCTGAAGGAATCAGGCTCCCTGACTTCAAACTATACTACAAAGTTATAGTAATCAAAACAGTATGCTACTGGCACAAGAACAGAAATATAGATCAATAGAATAGGTTAGAAAATCCAGAAATAAACCCACACACCTAAGGTCACCTAATCTATGACAAAGGAGACAAGAATGTACAAAGGAGAAAAGACAGTCTCTTCAATAAGTGGTGCTGTGAACACTGGGCACCTACAGGTGAAAAAATGGAATTAGAACATTCTCTAACACCACACATAAACATAAAAATAAATTCAAAATGGATTAAAGACCTAAACGTAAGATACTACAAAACTCCTGGAGGAAAACACAGGCAGAACACTCTTTGACATAAATCACAGCAATATATTTTTGGATCTGTCTCCTACAGTAATAGGAAAAAAACAAAAATAAACAAATGGACTTAATTATACTTAAAAGCTTTTGCACAGCAAAAGAAACCATAAACAAAATGAAAACGCAACCTACAGAATGGGAGAAAATATTTCCAAATGATGTGACTGACAAGGGACTGATCTACAAAATATACAAACAGCTCTTACAGCTCAATATCAAAAAAGCAAACAACCCAATTAAAAAATGGGCAGAAGATCTAAATAGACATTTCTCCAAAGAAGACATACAGATGGCCAACAGGCACATGAAAAGATGCTCAACATCACTAATTAATAGAGAAATGCAAATCAAAACTATAATGAGGTATCACCTCACACCAGTCACAATAGCCATCATCAAAAAGTCTACAAGGACTTCCCTGGTAGCACAGTGGTTAAGAATCTGCCTGCCAATGCAGGGGACGCGGGTTTGAGCCCTGGTCCGGGAAGATCCCACATGCCGTGGAGCAACTAAGCCCACGCACCACTACTACTGAGCCTGCACTCTAGAGCCCATGAGCCACAACTACTGAGGCTGCGCGCCGCAACTACTGAAGCCCACATGCCTAGAGCCCATACCCCACAACGAGAAGCCACTGCAATGAGAAGCCCGTTCACCACAACGAAGAGTAACCCCGCTTGCCGCAACTAGAGAAAGCTCGTGCACAGCAACGAAGACCCAACACAGCCAAAAATAAATAAATACATTTATAAAAACCAAAAATCTATAAATAATAAATGCTGGAGAGGGTTTGAAGAAAACGGAAACACTGTTGGTGGGACTATGAATTAGTACAGCCACTATGGAGAGCAGTAGGGGGATTCCTTAAAAAACTACAACAGAGCTATTATATGATCCTACAATCTCACTCCTGGGCATCCATCCAGAGAAAACCATAATTTGAAAAAATACATGCACCTCTATGTTCACTGCAGCACTATTTACAATAGCCAAGATATGGAAGCAACCTAAATGCCCATCGGCAGATGAATGGATGAAGAAGATATGGTATCTTCATGCAATGGAATATTACTCAGCCATAAAAAAGAATGAAATAATGCCATTTGCAGCAACATGAGTGGACCTAGAGATTATCATACTAAATGAAGTAAGTCAGACATAGAAAGACACAAATATCACAAAATATTGCTTATATATAGAATCTAAAAAAAAAAGGATACAAATGAATTTATACACAAAACAGACCCACAGACATAGAAAACAAACTTATGGTTATCAAAGGGGAAGGGGAGAGATACATTAGAAGTTTGGGATTAACATATATACACTATTAATATAAAACAGATAACCAACAAGGACCTACTGTTTAGCACAGGGGACGATACTCAATATTTGGTAATAACCTATAAGGCAAAAGCCTCGGAAAAAAAATAGATATATATGTACGTATAACTGAATCACTTTGCTGTACATCTGAAACTAACACAACATTCTAAATCAACTACACTTCAATTAAAAAAAGAATTCGTGGGACTTCCCTGGTGGTCCAGTAGTTAAGACTGCACTTCCACTGCAGTGGGCTTGGGTTTGATCCTTGGTTGGGGAACTAAGATCCCACATGCCACATGGTGCAGCCAAAAGAAGAAAAAAAAATTTGTGATTTTGTGAGCAGATAATATTTGAGTCTAACTGATTATGAAAGCATATTCATTTTAATTTTAATGGAATTAGCTAAAATAAAAACTGGGAGTCACAGGGCCTTGACTGACACTTGCTGTTCCCTCGGCCTACAATACTCTTACCCAGATGTCTGCACAGCTTTGCTCTCTCACTGTCTTTGGGTCTCTGCTCATTGTTACCTTCTCAGGGGGGCCTTCACTGACCCCGCCCCCCATCACTTAACACTGCAAGCATTATGCGCACATGCCCCACCCCATCACTCACCACCCCACACCACCCTACCTAATTTACTGTCTCTTCCCACGCAAGGGGGCGGGGGGATCTTCAACTGCTTCATCCACTAATGTATTCTCAGTGTGAAGAACAATTCCTGACACATAATAGATGCTATAAATATATGATGAATGAACCAGTGATTCAATGACGCTAGATCTCAGGTGTGCTTCTCAAGCTCCCAAGAGTATTTCAGGATGGTAAACACCAGAATTCGCACTCTTAACACTGACAAAGAGCACTAGCCTCACACCTGCACAGTTATGTTTAAATATGATGGAATAAACTACCTCTAAACTGCTTTTGTTTTACTATTAAATAAAACCTAGTTTTTAGAAAGTTATGTTCCACCACTCTTAGCAACAGAATTTCCATTACAATTTCTCAAGCCCACACATGGATTTCTAATCAACCTGGCTCTTTACAAGAGTCTGGATGAGTAAGCCCATGAGCGTTTCAGTAAATAACTAGGATGATATTGAAACAAACTGTGTTTAACTTCCTGAACAAGCTAAAGACTTAATCCTACCCAATCATGAGTTTCCATGCAACAGGAAAGGGAAGAAAACGATCTTAAGATTCTCCTATGTTCCAGAATCAGAATTAACTAAATCTGGAATCAACTTTGCACACAAGGAAACATATTCAGGCATTATCTCCTAAGACCTAAGTTCTAATTCTCCAAATAACCAACTCCCCCCTTTTTATTCCCCCCTCCTGTTTTGCCCCTTACCGTGTAGTCGATATACCTGGTAGTAACACACACTCCTTATTGCAAGAAATGCTGGCCTAGAATGCTTTCCTGTATCTTTCCGTTTAGCACTTTTGAACCTCTGGACTAAATTGGCTATACTGTCTAAACTCACATCATGGAAAATTTCTGCACTTCAAATGTGATACTGAAATTTTCAGGTATCTTTCTAAAAATTCCTAATTCTACATTTCATTTGATCCGTTCAACAAACACTTACTGGGGGGGCGGAGTCAAGATGGCGTACTAGGAGGATGCGTAATTCGCATCTCCTCACAACTAGGGCATCTACCAGGCACTGGTGGGGGACCACAGACACTTAAGGGGCCAGGAGGAACCCCCAGTGACAGGCTTGCGGGATCATGGTTCCCAGGCCGGAGGTCAAGCCCAAGCTCTGAGTGGGAGCTCCAAGTACAAACTGCTGTACTAACAGAGAACCTCAGACCCCAGGGAATATCAATCGGAGTGAGGCCTCCCAGAGGTCCTCATCTCAGCGCCAAGACCCAGCTCTATCCAACTGCCTGCAAACGCCAGTGCTGGACGTCTCAGGACAAACAACCAGTAAGACAAGAATACAGGACCACCCATCAAAAAAAAAAAAAGAAAAAAAAAGAAATGACAAAAAAAATGTTACAGATGAAGGAGCAAGGTAAAAACCTACAAGACCAAATAAATGAAGACGAAATAGGCAACCTAACTGAAAAAGAATTCAGAGTAATGATAAGAAAGATGATCCAAAATCTCAGAAACAGAATGGAGAAAATACAAGAAACACTTAACAAGGATCTAGAAGAACTAAAGAGCAAACAAACAGTGATGAACAACACAATAACTGAAGTTAAAAATACTCCAGAAGGAATCAATAACAGAATAACTGAGGCAGAAAAACAGATAAGTGAGCTGGAAGATAAAATGGTGGAAATAACTGCCAAGGAACAGAATAAGGAAAAAAGAATGAAAAGAACTGAGGACAGGGCTTCCCTGGTGGCACAGTGGTTGAGAGTCCGCCTGCCGATGCAGGGGACACGGGTTCATGCCCTGGTCCAGGAAGATCCCACATGCTGTGGAGTGGCTGGGTCCGTGAGCCATGGCCGCTGAGCCTGCGCTCCACAACGGGAGAGGCCACAACAGTGAGAGGCCCATGTACCACAAAAAAAAAAAAAAGAATTGAGGACAGACTCAGAGACCTCTGGGACAACATTGAACGCACCAATATTCAAATCCTAGGGGTCCCGAAAGAAGAAGAGAAAAAGAAAGGGTCTGAGAAAATATCTGAAGAGATTATAGTCGAAACTTTCCTAACATGGGAAAGGAAATAGTCAATCAAGTCCAGGAAGCACAGAGAGTACCATACAGCATAAACCCAAAGAGAAACACGCCAAGACACATATTAATCAAACTATCAAAAATTAAATACAAAGAGTGATTATTAACATTTATTCAAAAAATACACACTTCCTGAGGTTGCCTGAAGATGGCGGAGTAGAAGGACGTGCTCTCACTCCCTCTCGCGACAGCACCAGAATCACAACTCGCTGCTGAACAATCATCAACAGGAAGATGCTGGAGCTCACCAAAAGAGATAGCCCACATCCAAAGACAAAGGAGAAGCCACAATGAGACGGTAGGAGTGGCGCGATCACAATAAAATCAAATCCCATAACTACTAGGTGGGTGACTCACAAACTGGAGAACACTTATAACACAGAAGTCCACACGCTGGAGTGAAGGTTCTGAGCCCCATGTCACGTTTCAGTCTCCGGCAACAGGAGGAGGAATTCCTAGAGAATCAGACTTTGAAGGCTAGCGGGATTTGATTGAAGGACTTTGATAGGACTGGGGGAAACAGAGACTCCACTCTTGGAGGGCACACACAAAGTAGTATGCGCATCGGGACCCAAGGGAAGAAGCAGTGACCCCATAGGAGACTGAATCAGACCTACCTGCTACTGTTGGAAAGTTTCCTGCAGAGGCGGGGGATGGCTGTGTCTCACCATGAGGACAAGGACACTAGCAGCAAAAGTTCTGGGAAGTACTCCTTGACGTGAGCCTTCCCAGAGTCTGCCAAGAGCCCCACCAAACAGCCCGGATAGGCCCCAGTGTTGGGTCACAACAGGCCAAACAACCAACAGGGAGGGAACCCAGCCCCACCAGATCAGGACACAAGTGGATTAAAGTTTTACAGAGCTCTGCCCACCAGAGGAACAGCCAGCTCTACCCAGTACCAGTCCCTCCCATCAGGAAGCTTGCTCAAGTCTCTTAGATAACCTCATCCATCAGAGGGCAGACAGAAGATTCAAGAAGAACTACAATCCTGCAGCCTGTGGAACAAAACCCACATTCACAGAAAGACAGTCCAGATGAAAAGGCAGAGGGCTATGTACCAGATGAAGAAACAAGATAAAACCCGAGGAAAACAACTAAATGAAGTGGATATAGACAACCTTCCGGAAAAACAATTCAGAATAATGATAGTGAAGATGATCCCAAACCTCAGAAAAAGAATGAGGCAAATATCGAGAAGATGCAAGAAATGTTTAACAAAGACGTAGAAGACTTAAAAAACAAACAAACAGAGATGAACAATACAATAACTGAAATGAAAAATACACTAGAAGGAATCAAAAGCAGAATAAATGATGCAGGAAAATGGGTAAGTGACCTGGAAGACAGAATGTGGTGAAATTCACTGCCGCAGAACAGAATAAGGAAAAAAGAATGAAAAGAAATGAAGACAGCCTAAGAGACCTCTGGGACAACATTAAACACAACAACATTCACATTATAGGGGTTCCAGAAGGAGAAGAGAGAGAGAAAGGACTCGAGAAAATACTTCAAGAGATTATAGTTGCAAACTTCCCTAACATGGGAAAGGAAGTAGCCACCCAAATCCAAGAAGCACAGAGAGTCCCATACAGGATAAAGCCAAGGAGAAACATGCCAAGACACACAGTAATCAAATTGGCAAAAATTAAAGACAAAGAAAAATTATTGAAAGCAGCAAGGAAAAAACGACAAACAACATACAAGAGAACTCCCATAAGGTTAACAGCCGATTTCTCAGCAGAAACTCTACAAGCCAGAAGGGAGGGGCAAGACATATTTAAAGTGATGAAAGGGAAGAACCTACAACCAAGATTACTCTACCTGGCAAGGATCTCATTCAGATTCAATGGAGAAACCAAAAGCTTTACAGACAAGCAAAAGCTAAGAGAATTCAGCACCACCAAACCAGCTCTACAACAAATGCTAAAGGCACTTCTCTAACTGGGAAACACAAAAGAAGGAAAGGACCTACAAAAGGAAATGCAAAACAATTAAGAAAATGGTAATAGGAACATACATATCGATAATTACCTTAAACGTGAATGGATTAAATGCTCCAACC
This sequence comes from Hyperoodon ampullatus, assembly GCF_949752795.1. Taxonomy (NCBI): domain Eukaryota; kingdom Metazoa; phylum Chordata; class Mammalia; order Artiodactyla; family Ziphiidae; genus Hyperoodon; species Hyperoodon ampullatus. Next base: position 126,035,111 of record NC_136914.1, on the reverse strand, counting down.
AAAAGACACAGGCTCACTGAAAGGATACAAAAACAAGACCCATATATATGCTGTCTACAAGAGACCCACTTCAGACCTAGAGACACATATAGACTGAAAGTGAGGGAATGGAAAAAGATATTCCATGCAAATGGAAATCAAAACGAAGCTGGGGTAACAAAACTCGTATCAGATAAAACAGACTTTAAAGAATATTACAGGAAACAAGATAGGACACTACATAATGATCACGGGGTCAATCCAAAAAGAAGATATAACAATTATAAATATATATACACCCAACACAGGAGCACCTCAATACATAAGGCAACTGCTAACAAATATAAAAGAGGAAATCGACAGCAACACAAAAATACTGGGGGACTTTAACACCTCACACCAATGGACGGATCATCCAAACAGAAAATTAATAAGGAAACACAAGCTTTAAATGACACAATAGACCAGACAGATTTAATTGATATTTATCAGACGTTCCATCCCCATACAGCAGATAACACTTTCTTCTCAAGTGCGCAGGGAACATTCTCCAGGATACATCACATCTTGGGTCACAAATCAAGCCTCAGTAAATTTAAGAAAATTTAAATCATACCAAGCATCTTTTCTGACCCCAATGTTATGAGATTAGAAATCAATTACAGGGAAAAAAACATAAAAAACACACATACATGGAAGCTAAACAATATGTTACTAAATAACCAAAAGATCACTGAAGAAATCAAAGGGGAAAACAAAAAATACCTAGAGACAAATGACAATGAAAACATGATGGTCCAAAACCTATAGGATGCAGGAAAAGCAATTCTAAGAGGGAAGTTTATAGCAATACAAGCTTACCTCAAGAAACAAGCAAGATCTCAAATAAACAATCTAACCTTACACCTAAAGGAACCAGAGAAAGAAGAACAAACAAAACCCAAAGTTAGCAGAAGGAAAGAAATCGTAAGGATCAGAGCAGAAATAAATGAAATTGAAACAAAGAAAACAATAGCAATGATCAACAAAACTAAAAGCTGGTTCTTTGAGAAGATAAAACAAAACTGATAAACTATTAGCCAGACTCATCAGCAAAAAGAGGAAGAGGACTCAAATCAATAAAATTAGCAATGAAAAACAGGAAGTTACAACACACACTGCAAAAATAAAAAGCATCCTAAGAGACTCCTACAAACAACTCTATGCCAATAAAATGGACAACCTGGAAGAAATGGACAAATTCTTAGAAAGGTATAACCTTCCAAGACTGAACCAGGAAGAAACAGAAAATATGAACAGACCAATCACAAGTAATAAAATTGAAACTGTGATTAAAAATCTTCCAACAAAGAAAAGCCCAGGACCAGATGGCTTCACAGCTGAATTCTATCAAACATTTAGAGAAGAGCTAACACCCATCCTTCTCAAACTATTCCAAAAAATTGCAGAGGAAGGAACACTCCCAAACTCATTCTATGAGGCCACGATCACCCTGATACCAAAACCAGACAAAGATACTAGAAAAAAAGAAAATTATAGACCAACATCACTGATGAATATAGATGCAAAAACCCTCAACAAAATACTAGCAAACAGAATCCAACAAAACATTAAAAGGATCATACACCATGATCAAGCGGGATTTATTCCAGGGATGAGAGGATTCTTCAATATACACAAATCAATGTGAAACAACATACTAACAAACTGAAGAATAAAAACCATATGATCATCTCAATAGATGCAGGAAAAGCTTCTGACAAATTTCAACACTCATTTATGATAAAAACTCTCCAGAAAGTGGGCATAGAGGGAAGCTACCTCAACATAATAAAGACCAGCATACTACAAACCCACAGCAAACATCATTCTCAATGGTGAAAAACTGAAAGCATTTCCTCTAAGATCAGGAACAAGACAAGGATGTCCACTCTCACCACTATTATTCAACATAGTTTAGGAAGTCCTAGCCACGGCAATCAGAGAACAAAAAAATAAAAGGAATCCAAATTGGAAAAGAAAAAGTAAAACTGTCACTGTTTGCAGATGACATGATACTATATACATAGAGAATCCTAAAGTTGCCACCAGAAAACTACTAGAATTAATCAATGAATTTGGTAAAGTTGCAGGATACAAAATGAATGCAGAGAAACATCTTGCATTCCTAAACACTAATGATGAAAAATCTGAAAGAGAAATTAAGGAAACACTCCCATTTACCACTGCAACAAAAAGAAAAAAATATCTAGGAATAAACCTACCTAGTGAGACAAAAGACCTGTATGCAAAAAACTATAAGACACTGATGAGAGAAATTAAAGATGATACAAAGAGAAATACACCATGTTCTTGGATTGGAAAAAATCAATATTGTGAAAATGACTATACTACCCAAAGCAATCTACAGATTCAGTGCAATCCCTATCAAATTACCAATGGCATTTTTCACAAAACTAGAACAAAAAATCTTAAAATTCATATGGAGACACAAAAGACCCCAAATAGCCAAAGAAGTCTTGAGGGAAAAAAAATGGAGCTGGAGGACTCAGACTCCCTGACTTCAGACTATACTACAAAGCCACAGTAATCAAGACAATATGGTAATGGCACAAAAACAGAAGTACAGATCAATGGAACAGGAGAGAAAGCCCAGAGATAAAACCACGCACCTATGGCCAACTAATCTATGACAAAGGTGGCAAGGATATACAATGGAGAAAAGACAGTCTCTTCAGTAAGTGGTGCTGGGCAAACTGGACAGCTACATGTAGAAGAATGAAATTAGAATACTCCCTAACACTATCCACAAAAATAAACTCAAAATGGATTAGAGACCTAAATGTAAGGCCAGACACTATAAAACTCTTAGAGGAAAACATAGGAAGAACACTCTTTGACATAAATCAGGGCAAGATCTTTTTTGATCCACCCCCTAGAGTAATGGAAATAAAAACAAAATAAAACAAATCAGACCTATGAAACTTAAAAGCTTGTGCAAAGCAAAGGAAACTACAAACAAGACAAAAAGACAACCCTCAGAATGAGAGAAAATATTTGCAAATGAATCAACAAAGGATTAATCTCCGAAATATATAAATAGCTCATGCAGTTCAATATTGAAAACACAAACAACCCAATACAAAAATGAGCAGAAGACCTAAATAGCCATTTCTCTAAAGAAGACACACAGATGGCCAACAAGCACATGAAAAGCTGCTCAAAATCACGAATTATTACAGAAACGCAAATCAAAACTACAATGAGGTATCACCTCACACCAGTTAGAATGGGTATCATCAGAAAATCACAAACAACAAATGCTGGAGAGGGTGTGGAGAAAAGGGAACCCTCTTGCACTGTTGGTGGGAATGTAAATTGATACAGCCACTATGGACAACAGTATGGAGGTTCCTTAAAAAACTAAAAATAGAATTACCGTATGACCCAGCAATCCCACTACTGGGCATATAACCAGAGAAAACCATAATTCAAAAAGACACATGCACCCCAATGTTCACTGCAGCACTATTTACAATAGCCAGGTCATGGAAGCAACCTAAATGCCCATCGACAGACGAATGAATAAAGAAGATGTGGTATATATATACAATGGAATATTACTCAACCGTAAATAGGAATGAAATTGGGTCACTTGTAGAGAAGTGAATGAATCCAGAGACTGTCATACAAAGTGAACTAAGTCAAAAAGAGAAAAACAGGGCTTCCCTGGTGGTGCAGTGGTTGAGAGTCTGCCTGCCGATGCAGGGGACGCGGGTTCGTGCACTGGTCTGGGAAGATCCCACATGCCGCGGAGTGGCTGGGCCCGTGAGCCATGGCCACTGACCCTTGCATCCGGAGCCTGTGCTCCACAACGGGAGAAGCCACAACAGTGAGAGGCCGTGTACCGCAAAAAAAAAAAAAAAAAAAAAAAAGGAGAGAGAAAAACAAATATCATATGTTATCACATATATGTGGAACCTAGAAAAATGGTGCAGATGAACCGGTTTGCAGGGCAGAAATTGAGACACAGATGTAGAGAACAAACATATGGACACCAAGAGGGGAAAGCGGTGGAAGGGTGGGGTGGGGTGGGGTGGGGTCATGAATTGGGAGATTGGGATTGACATATATACAATATGTATAAAATGGATAACTATATAAGAATCTGCTGTATAAAAATTAAATAAAATAAAATTCAAAAAAAAAATTAAATACAAAGAGAAAATTTTAAAAGCAGCAAAGGAAAAGCAACAAATAACATACAAAGGAATTGCCATAACATTAACAGCTTATTTTTCAGCAGAAACTGCAAGCCAGAAGGCACTGGCAGGACATGTTTAAAGTGATGAAAGGGAAAAACCTACAACCAAGATTATTCTACCCAGCAAGGATCTCATTCAGATTCGATGGAGAAACCAAAACCTTTACAGGTAAGCAAAAATTAAAAGAATTCAGCACCACCAAACCAGCTTTAGAGCAAATGCTAAAGGAACTTCTCTAGGCAAGAAACACAACAGAATGAAAGGACCTACAAAAAGAAATGCAAAACAGTTAAGAAAATGGTAATAGGAACATACATATCAATAATTACCTTAAACATGAATGGATTAAATGCTCCAACCAAAAGACACAGGCTGGCTGAATGGATACAAAAACAAGATCCATATATATGCTGTCTATAAGAAACCCGCTTCAGACCTAGGGACACATACAGACTGCAAGTGAGGGGATGGAAAAAGATATTCCATGCAAATGGAAATCAAAACAAAGCTGGCGTAGCATTTCTCATATAAGACAAAACAGACTTTAAAGACTATTACAAGAAAGAAAGGACAGTATAAAATGATCCAAGAAGACGTAACAATTGTAAAAATTTATGCACCCAACATAGGAGCATCTCAATACATAAGGCAAATGCTAACAGCCATTAAAGGTGAAATCAACAGTAACACAGTAATAGTAGGGAACTTTAACACCCCACTTTCACCTATGACAGATCATCCAAAATGAAAATAAATGAGGAAACACAAGCTTTAAATGACACCGTAAACAAGATGGACTTAATTGATATTCATAGGACATTCCATCCAAAAACAACAGAATACACTTCCTTCTCAAGTGCTCATGGAACATTCTCCAGGATAGACTGTATCTTGGGTCACAAATCAAGCCTTGGTAAATTTAAGAAAACTGAAATCATATCAAGTATCTTTTCCGACCACAATGCTATGAGACTAGACATCAATTACAGGGAAAAAAAACTGTATAAATACAAACACATGGAGACTAAACAATACGCCACTAAATAACCAAGAGATCCCTGAAGAAATCAAAGAGAAAAATCAAAAAATACCTAGAAACAAATGACAATGAAAACACGACGACCCAAAACCTATGGGATGCAGCAAAAGCCGTTCTAAGAAGAAAATTTATAGCAATACAATCCTACCTTAAGAAACAAGAAAAATCTCAAACAACCTAACCTTTCACCTAAAGCAATTAGATAAAAGAAGAATAAAAAGACCCCAAAGTTAGCAGAAGGAAAGAAATCATCAAGATAAGATCAGAAATAAATGAAAAAGAAATTTATGAAACAAGAACAAAGATCAATAAAACTAAAAGCTGGTTCTTTCAGATCATAAACAAAATTGGTAAACCATTAGCCAGACTCATCAAGAAAAAAAGGGAGAAGACTCAAATCAACAGAATTAGAAATAAAAAGAAGAAGGAACAACTGACACTGCAGAAATACACAGGATCATGAGAGATTACTATATGCAACTATATGCTGATAAAATGGACAACCTGGAAGAAATGGACAAATTCTTACAAAAGCACAACCTTGCAAGACTGAACCAGGAAGAAACAGAAAATATAAACAGACCAATCACAAACACTGAAATTGAAACTGAATAAAAATCTTCCAACAAAGAAAAGCCCAGGACCAGATGGATTCACAGGTGAATTCTATCAAACATTTAGAGAAGAGCTAATAACACCTACCCTTCTCAAACTCTTCCAAAAAATAGCAGAGGGAGGAACACTCTCAAACTCGTTCAACAAGGCCACCATCACCCCAGTACCAAAACCAGACAAAGAGGTCACACATACACGCAAAACCACAGGCCAATATCTCTGATGAACATAGATGCAAAAATCCTCAACAGAATACTAGCAAACAGAATCCAACAGCACACTAAAAGTATCATACACCATGATCAAGTGGGGTTCATCCAAGGAATGCAAGGATTCTTCAATATACACAAAACAATCAATGTAATACACCACATTAACATATTGAAGGACAAAAACCATATGATTATCTCAATAGATGCAGAAAAAGCTTTTGACAAAATTCAACACCCATTTATGATAAAAACTCTCCAGAACGTAGGCATAGAGGGAACCTACCTCAACATAACAAAGGCCATATATGACAAACCCACAGCCAACATCATTCTCAATGGTGAAAAACTGAAAGCATTTCTTCTAAGATCAGAACAAGACAAGGATGCACACTCTCACCACTATTATTCAACAGTTTTGGAAGTTTTAGCCACAGCAATCAGAGAAGAAAAAGAAAAGGAATCCAAATCAGAAAAGGAAAAGTAAAACTGTCACTGTTTGCAGATGACATGATACTATACATAGAGAATCCTAAAGATGCTACCAGAAAACTACTAGAGCTAATCAATGAATTTGGTAAAGTAGCAGGATACAAAATTAATGCACAGAAATATCTTGCATTCCTGTACACTAATGATGAAAAATCTGAACGAGAAATTAAGGAAACATTCCCACTGACCACTGTAACAAAAAGAATAAAATACCTAAGAATAAACCTACCTAAGGAAACAAAAGACCTGTATGCAGAAAACTATAACACACTGATGAAAGAAATTAAAGATGATACAAACAGATAGAAAGATACACTATGTTCTTGGCTTGCAAGAATCAACACTGTGAAAATGACTATACTAACCAAAGCAATCTACAGATTCAGTGCAATCCCCATCGAACTACCAATGGCATTTTTCACAGAACTAGAACAAAAAAATTGCACAATTTGTATGGAAACACAAAAGACCCTGAATAGCCAAAGCAATCCTGAGAAAGAGAAAAGGAGCTGAAGGAATCAGGCTCCTGGACTTCAGACTATACCACAAAGCCACAGTAATCAAGACAGTATGGTACTGGCACAAAAAGAGAAATATAGATTAATGGTACAGGATAGAAAGCCCAGAGATAAACCCATGCACATACAATCACCTTAACTTTGATAAAGAAGGCAAGGAAATACAATGGAGAAAAGACAGTCTCTTCAGTAAATGGTGCTGGGAAAACTGGACAGCTACATGTAAAAGAATGAAATTAGAACAGTTCCTAACAGCATACACAAAAATAAACTCAAAATGGATTAAAGACCTAAATGTAAAGCCAGACACTACAAAACTCTTAGAGGAAAACATAGGCAGAACACTCTATGACATAAATCACAGCAAGATCCTTTTTGACCCATCTCCTAGTGTAATGGAAATAAAAACAAAAATAAACAAATGAGACCTAATGAAACTTAAAAGCTTTTTCACAGCAAAGGAAACCATAAAAAACACAAAAAGACAACCCTCAGAATGGGAGAAAATATTTGCAAACGAGGCAACTGACAAAGGATTAATCTCCAAAATATACAAGCAGCTCATGCAGCTCAATATCAAAAAAACAAACAACCCAATCCAAAAATGGGCAGAAGACCTAAACAGACATTTCTCCAAAGATATACATATTGCCAACAAACACATGAAAGAATGCTCAACATCACTAATCATTAGAGAAATGCAAATCAAAACTACAATGAGCTATCACCTCACTTCAGTCAGAATGGCCATCATCAAAAAATCTACAAACAATAAATGCTGGAGAGGGTGTGGAAAAAAGGGAACCCTCTTGCACTGTTGGTGGGAATGTAAATTGACACAGCCACTATGGAGAACAGTATGGAGGTTCCTTAAAAAACTAGTATGGGGCTTCCCTGGTGGCGCAGTGGTTGGGAGTCCGCCTGCCGATGCAGGGGACACGGGTTCGTGGCCCGGTCTGGGAAGATCCCACATGCCGCGGAGCGGCTGGGCCCGTGAGCCATGGCCGCTGGGCCTGCGCGTCCGGAGCCTGTGCTCCGCAAGGGGAGAGACCACAGCAGTGAGAGGCCCGCGTACCGCAAAAAAAAAAAAAAAAACTAGTATGACCCAGCAATCCCACTAACTGGGCATATACCCTGAGAAAGCAATACTTCAGAATATATATGCTCTAGGTAATCCCACTACTGGGCATATACCCTGAGAAAGCGATACTTCAAAGAGTCCATGTACCACAGTGTTCACTGCAGCACTATTTACAATAGCCAGGACATGGAAGCAACCTAAGTGTCCATCAACAGATGACTGCATAAAGAAGATGTGACACATACATATAATGGAATATCAATCCGCCATAAAAAGAAACGAAATTGAGTTATTTGTAGTGAGGTGGATGGACCTAGAGTCTGTCATACAGAGTGAGATAAGTCAGAAAGCAAAAAACAAACACCGTATGCTAACACATACATATGTAATTAAAAAAAAAAAGTTCTGAAGAACCTAGGGGCAGGACAGGAATACAGACACAGACGTAGAGAAGGGACTTGAGGACACGGGGAGGGGGAAGGGTAAGCTAGGATGAAGTGAGAGTGGCATGGACGTATACACACTACCAAATGTAAAATAGATAGCTAGTGGGAAGCAGCCACTTAGCACAGGGAAATCAGCTCGGTGCTCTGCGACCACCTAGAGGGGTGGGATAGGGAGGGTGGGGAGACGCAAGAGGGAGGGGATATGGGGCTACACGTATGCATAAAGCTGATTTACTCTGTTATACAGCAGAAACTAACCATCACTGTAAAGCAATTATACTCCAATAAAGATGTTAAAAAAAAAAAACACTTATTGGGCTACGAACAAGGTTACAATACCCTTAAAACTTTTCTGCATTTAATAAACTTCCAATCTAGAAAAAGACAATAAATGTGCAGGTACATACAAACATATTACGTGTCATAGAGCTAACGGCTGTAGCTGAGAAAGGATCAGGGTACGCAGAATGGAGAAGGAAGCATCAGGTTTGCCCTGAAGGACCGTAGGAGTCTTTGGAGGCAGAACTGGAAGGAAGGGTGAGGGTGGGAGAAGAGAGGAAGTAAAAGAAAAGCTTTCCGGGAGAGCAAAAGTGGGGAGCCAAGATCCAAATGAGGTGTGAGAAAGCACAGGATGATGGGAGAAAGGAAGAAGCGCCCCAGCTGGCCAAAGGTCCTGCCTGGTCACCAGCACGTGGCACTCCTGTGGAAGGAGTCCAGTCAGGAAGACTTGAGCAGCCACATAACAGACTGTTATGTCCAGGGAGGGCACAGGGTATGGCTTTGAGGTCATCCTGCATCTATTACCAGAAACAAAGAAGGCACTCAGACTCAGTTGATGAATGTAATTTACATGCAATAAAAAATACACTCAAAACATACAAACATTGGGGGCTTTCCTGGTGGTGCAGTCGTTGAGAGTCCGCCTGCCGATGCAGGGGACACGGGTTCGTGCCCCGGTCTGGGAAGATCCCACATGCCGCGGAGCGGCTGGGCCCGTGAGCCATGGCTGCTGAGCCTGTGCGTCCGGAGCCTGTGCTCCACAATGGGAGAGGCCACAGCAGTGAGAGGCCCGCGTACCGCAAAAAAAAAAAAAAAAAAAAAAAAAACCAAACATACAGTAACATAAAAACAAAATTGTATTTTTGCAAACTTTTCTTTCTTATTAATACTGAAAACATTTTATATCACAAAAACTCATGAGAAAAAATTTTAAGAAAACCAGTGTGACTGAATGTACTTTATGATTTTTTAAAATCTTGGTATGTTTGTGTTAAAACCAGATTTCTGGAGCACTATAAATTCAATTATTTAGAAAGCTAGCTTTATTGCCAGTCTTCACTGAAAATGGTGCTTCTCCTTTATAGACACACAGATCTAAACGGAAGAAATACACTGCTGGCTATATTTACTAAATCATGTTAGTCAATTTTCAATCCTATCAATCAATTGCACAAGGATTTTTGTTGAAATTCAGCTAGTCAATTTCCATCTTATCATCGGAGTTCTTTGTTCTTACACAGAATCAGGAAGCATAACATTCTTGTATTTTTAAAAAATAAGGTTAAAATTAAGTGTTAACAGGAAATTTTAAAACAGGCTAAAAGTTCATTTCCAAGTTTAAGGGTGCAGTAAAATGACTATTTACATTATTCGTAGCAAAACAAAAACAAAACAAATAACGAAGACAACTCTATACATCCATTTTCAAAATGCTCTCTAAAGCAAGAGTTTCTTTCAAAAAGCAATTTTCTACTCATTGTTAAAGTCACCTTTACTTCGAGAAAGCAGATTAAGTATTTATTTTCTCAAAAATACTAAACTTGCTAGGTAGCTTTCTACTGACAGCCGCTCATTACAGAAAAGGTCCGCAAATTTAGACCACTTGTCCTTAAGTAAAAGAAAAACACTCAGTTCACCTCAGAATAGGCAATGCTTTCAATTTTGTCACAAGATAACCAGCAAAGCTCTGTGTCTTGCCAAGTATTTTCATAGTTACTCCCAATCTCATCATAAACATTGTAAAGATTTACTACTTTGTAAAGGTCTCAGGCTGATCCCTTCTGTGCTTCTGGCTTCAATTCGTTGCTTTAAGAACTTCTCTATGCATCATGCAGTGAATAACTTTCACATGTGCTGTTCTTGCTGCAGTCCTACCCTATCCAAGAATTTTTTTTAAATTACAGTGGCTGCTCCATCACTGGTTAGAGCTAGTTTTCCCACAAAACCCTGTTTATTAAAGAAGTCGTTTCAGAATATATATGCTCTAGGCTATTCAGCAGCTCACACACAAAAAAAGTACTCAATCTGAATCTACCAAAAAGCATAAGCTGAAAACTGTTAAGAAACAATGGTGTTTGCATCATCCCAGGGCAAACCCTCCACACATCATTTATTCTAATAATTTACTTCTTGCAAACCTTCTGCAATATCTTCTGTGAATACCCCAAAAGTATTTGCTATCAAAGGAATGTGTTTATTTTGTTGCCATTTTGCTTCCCGGGAATTATTCAGCCCTTCTGCCTACTCCCTCACTCCCAGCTGGAAGAGCTGGATTTCCCAGTGCGTGCGTGTGGCCCTTTCGTCTGTTAGTATTAGACAAGTACAGAAGATGCTGTGGATTAGCTTGACCAGCTCCATGGCTGAGTAAGGTACTTTTGTTCTGCAAATCATTCTCAGCAGCGCAGCCTAGAGACCCTGTTCCACCAGCCCTTTTCCAAAATGTTGTATGTTCCTGATTCTCCATATTAAATGCCTGTCTGTGCAAAACTGGCTGCAGTTGCTCCTGCAACTGAACCTTATAGAAATGTAAGTTGCCTCAGAAGGAGTTTATCCTTAAGCTTAATGAAATTTTATAAAGTACCAGATGGAACATTATATGACTTTAAACACTGCTGCAAAATGCATAGGTGCTGTTTCTCTTCCGGATGCTTAGTTTGTAAATATTCTGCTGACTGTGAAGGCTATATACTTTCCTTCTCTAAATCTCAAGACAACATAACCACTTTGGGGCTTCCCTGGTGGTGCAGTGGTTAAGAATCCACCTGCCAATGCAGGGGACACGGGTTCAAGCCCTGGTCCGGGAAGATCCCACATGCCGCAGAGCAACTAAGCCCGTGCGCCACAACCACTGAGCCTGCACTCTAGAGCCCGCGAGCCACAACTACTGAAGCCCGCACGCCTAAAGCCCATGCTCCACAACAAGAGAAGCCACCACAATGAGAAGCCTGTGCACCACGACAAAGAGTAGCCCCCGCTCACTGCAACTAGAGAAAGCCAGCGTGCAGCAGCAATGAAGACCCAACGCAGCCAAAAATAAAATAAATGAAATAAATAAAAATTTTAAAAGATAACCACTTTGGACATGATTAGTCATTAATAAAAGTGGATATAGGGCTTCCCTGGTGGCGCAGTGGTTGAGAGTCCGCCTGCCGATGCAGGGGACACGGGTTCGTGCCCCGGTCTGGGAAGATCCCACATGCCGCGGAGCGGCTGGGCCCGTGAGCCATGGCTGCTGAGCCTGCGCGTCCGGAGCCTGTGCTCTGCAACGGGAGAGGCCACAGCAGTGAGAGGCCCGCGTACCAAAAAAAAAAAAAGGTGGATATAACTCCACACTTCAAATAATCTTTGGGAGTCAATTACTAGTTCTGCTGAGATCATTTTCTCAACCTCATTACATGATTAATAGTTTGTACAGGAAGTAGTAGCGGTGGCTCTGCCATCAATTTTCTTGTTGTTTCATATGCTTTCATTATGGGCAGTATCTCCAATCCAGGGTTTCTTTTAAGACTGCCTGTTTTGCGAGGGCCTGTTTAATTAAAACTAGACAGCAGAAGTCATGAACGTACTTAATGAACACTCATTAACTGCCATAGGCGTCAACACTCTGTTAAGTGAACAAACATCCTCTATTGACTCAAGATACCTCAGAAATCACGCAAGACTCATGATTCTGAAATACAGATCAAGTGAGGGTGTCAGTCTTGATCCACATACTAAATATCTGTAAAGTGTAATGTCTTACTTGAAAACATAAGGACTAATATGCTCTTCCTGCAGCACCAAGGAGCATCTTACCTACTCCGCATGGGCCTCTGACATACACCACACGTTAGAGACCCCTGCAGTGGGCAATGCGTGGTCTCTCAAAGTGTGTGACCAAAGGAGTGACAACCAGAGAATCATAAAGTTGTAAAGAACGTCAAGATTATCTAGCACAATCTTCTTACCTGAGAGGTGTGTCCAATGTACAATCACATACAACTGGCCTGAGATCCTTAGAAAAAAGCTTCTCTTGATAAATTTTCTAGCAAACAAACCAGTAATACCTAACCACTACTTTGTAATGTGGAAAGAAGAATTTAGTCTAAACATGGACAAGCTGAGTTCACTTGGCACAAATGAGGGGAACACAGGCCTCCGCCATCATTCTAGTGAGCACAACCATAATGGTAGACTTAATCAACCATGTGAGTTTCTAACTATGATCAGAAATCTCTACCAACACATGGTAAAAATATCAAGTTTAAGTCTGAACTTGAGAGGAAGAGCTGGACATAGACTCACCTGTAACAAGGTGAGCGCTGTTAAGTGTGGGGGGAGAAGAACCAGGACACGGCCATACAAAGAAAGGCAAAAGAGAGTTCTAAAAAGGCATGTATGATCAAGGTCAGATGCAACAAGCTCAAAGGATATCAGAATTTAAAAACAACTACAGGATTTTTTAAGTATGATAACTTAATGACCTCTGGGAAGGCTGATTAAAGTGGTAGACGAAAGAGCTAGATCAGGGAGGAAAACAGGAGTTGAGGGTGAAGGAAGTAGAAGCAGTATTAACCAGTATCATTAACCAGTATTATTATCCATTATTTCAAGTGATTTGGCAGCAATGGGTAGGACAACGTCAGATATAAATGTGCCTAAAATGGTTATGCAAGGTCAAGAGACAGACTGAGGGGAAAGGGAAAATGGTAAACTCAAAATCTGAATGGAAAACAACCCAATAGAGGAGGAAAGATTCAAGACCCAGGAGAGAAAGGACAGAGAGCTTTGGAAAAGACCCTGAGGTAACATGCACACACAAATTTTGCCCTGAGTTCCCATGGGTTAACAGACTCACTCAAATCTATCAGTTAAGAACCTCTGGAGTATAGGATTAACTTTGAAAAAAAGGACAAATGCTTTCTTCCAAATTAGAAGACAAGGACAACACACTTCAGAAAAAAGGGAAAGAGGGAGAAATTGCAGGAGCTCACATCAGCTGGCCTGGATCCCAGAGCAGCGTTTTCTGAGTATGTACTATATACCGAGTAAGCCACAGAGCACGGTTTACAGAAAACATTCCAATAACCCAGGGAGTGCAATCCAGCCTAACCCAGGGCTGTGGCCAAGCTAAGGACAGGTATCAAGGGAACCCAGAGGGAGGCAACAGCCTGGCCTAGGGTGCTGAAGGCAACACTTCCCACATGGACAGACGGCACATGACCTCCTCCTGGAGAGACAGCAGTTAACTGGGCAATGAAGGGAGAGAAACACTGCGCAGAAGCAGCACCAGCAAAGGCACAGAGGACACGGCCCGTTCACGCTATGCAGGCCACACCGTACAGGCAGAGCAACATGGCTACTATGGTGCCAGACAAAGGTGGTGGCAGCAGCGGAACAACAAGGCAGAAGGAAGCTAGCTAAGAGCAAGAAGGATGAGAACCTGTCCGTCAGCCAGAGTCTGGCAGACAAGGCGCGGTAGGAAGAACAAGTGAAGGTGTCATCAAAGAAAAGTGAGAGCTTCCAGCTACTCAGGCCAGCGGCAGGTTTATGTGTAGAAAAGGTGAAGAAAGTAGTAGCAAAGCCTGACTTAGAGACAGACAAGATGTACAGACTGGGATGAGAATAAGCAAGACTAGAATAACAGGAGGATTTTATATCTTGGGTGACTACTGATAAGTAATAAATGCCACCAGGAGCTGAAAGGTGCAAGAGAGGACCCCCGCTAGGACAATTAAAAGAATTTTTCAAAGTCAACTCTTTGGGCCTCACTTTCCTCAGCTAGCAAATACTGTCTCAGCAATAAATGTGTGTTCTGCTGTTGTCCCGTCCAGTTCTAAAGTTCTATGAGTCTGATTTGTCAATCCCAGCATTCCAACTGGAACACTGGTATGGGCATCAGTAAATGTGCAAACACATAAAGGAGTATCAAATCATGGTTTGTAGAGAGGCATGTAATTGGAATGACTGGTTGACAGATCCAACCTTCCTATTTTTCTTTTTAAAAGTGAGATACAGGGCTTCCCTGGTGGCGCAGTGGTTGAGAATCTGCCTGCCAATGCAGGGGACACGGGTTCGAGCCCTGGTCTGGGAGGATCCCACGTGACGCGGAGCAACTGGGCCCGTGAGCCACAACTACTGAGCCTGCGCGTCTGGAGCCTTTGCTCCACAACAGGAGAGGCCGCGACAGTGAGAGGCCCGCGCAGCGCGATGAAGAGTGGCCCCCGCTCGCCGCAACTAGAGAAAGCCCTCGCACAGAAACGAAGACCCAACGCAGCCAAATAAATAAATAAAATAAATTTTTTTTAAAAAGTGAGATACAATTGTTCTTTTAAAGGAAAAGAGTATATTGGGGAGTTCTCTGGTGGTCTAGCAGTTAGGATTCGGCGCTTTCCCTGCTGTGGCCTGGGTTCATTCCCTGGTCGGGGAACTGAGATCCTGCAAGCCACCTGGCGCAGCCAAACGAAAAAAAAAACAGAGAATATTGATAGTAACTACAATTTAAGCCACTTAATGAGTAATGCTGCTTTTTATGTTTTTAAAAACAGAAACCAACAACAGTATTACAAGGAAAGTCAAGAATCCACTTATGGAATTTCTTTATCCAAGGCAACCAAACAGCTTTGGCAAAGGGCTGGTAACTCCCTTCTCTAAGCTGTCCTGAGCATCAACTAGGGATGTACCTGCACTGACAGGTCACCCCCTTCAGTAATCTCTAAAGAGGGGGCTAAACTCTCAGCAGGAATTTGTAGAGAGTGTTTCCCTTGCTGGGCTACTTTCACCACAGTGGAATAACAGCCAAGCACTTCTAGAGAAAAAAATTAGCTTGTAGCAAACTATTAAATAGTTAACGATCTCACTGAATTTTAAAATAAATATAGGGACTTCCCTGGTGGCACAGTGGTTAAGAATCTGCCTGCCAATGCAGGGGACAGGGGTCCAAGCCCTGGTCTGAGAAGATCCCACATGCGTGGAGCAACTAAGCCCATGCACCACAACCACTGAGCCTGCATTCTAGAGCCCGCAAACCACAACTACTGAGCCCATGCACCTAGAGCCTGTGCTCCACAACAAAAAGAAGCCACCGCAATGAGAAGTCCATGCACCGCAACGAGGAGTAGCCCCCCGCTCACCACAACTAGAGAAAGCCCGTGCGCAGCAACGAAGACCCAATGGAGCCAAAAATAAATACAATTTAAAAATAAATAAATAAAATTAATATAATATTACTACTATATTTTAAACATAAGTACTAATCAGCTTTTGTAGAACATTCTTGAGGAAAATAAAAATCAATATTCCCATTTCATAGATGAGGCAGCTAAAAATAATTAAAATTCTAGATCACTAAATGCAATGTGGTGTCCTGAATTCAATCCAGGAACAGAAATAGATTATTTGTGGAAAAATCAGTGAAACCCAAATAAAGCCTGTAGTTAACAATATTGTACCAATTTTAATTTCTTAGTTTTGACAAATATACAAAGGTTAAGGGAGACGTCAACATTAGGGAAAGCTGATTGAAGGGGCTATAAGAACTCTCTATACTAACTTGGAAACTTTTCTGTAAGTCTAAAATTACTCCAAAATAAAAAGGTTGTTAAAAAAATCCTGGGTCATTTGAAGTTAAATTCCTTAACTTCTCATTCAGTTTCAAGATGTAACTAATAATGTACTCAAATCAAGAGAAAAATGTTCTCTTGTTCTATGAATGAGAAAAAGTTAATTTCCATAGGAGGTGTGATAATTCAATGCCACAAATATTACAGGAATTACTCTAAGATAACCTAGAAACTAACATTGATTTGAACTGTAAAAAAAAAAAAAAAGTCTTGTAGGCTCATGAAATACAAATTATTCAATTTCAGCTCATTCTAGTTATATGGTCTCTAAAATAAAGTCACCTGTGTCTCCATCTGTATTCAGAAAGCCTATAGGGTCAAAAATAGTCCAACAGAGAGAGTCATACAATGCAGAGAAGCACCCCACACTAGCACCAAATAGATATTCAATTAGTAATCAAGCCAGGAAAAAAGGCCTCAAGTTATTAAACATATATCCAAGTAAATGAAATACAAGTAAAGGTGAAAATATGAATATGAATGATTAATGAAAATCAAGCAGCTGTCTATAAGAAACCCACTTCAAATAAAAGTATATAGGTAGGTAAAAAGGAAAAGAAGAACATATACCATGCAAATATCAATTAAAAGAAAGCTGGAATGGCTATGCTAGTATCAGACAAAGCAGTCTTCAGAGCCAAGAAAACTACCAGGGATAAGAGGAACATAAATGAAAAATAGGGTCAAGTCACCAAGAAGACATAACAAACATAAATGTATATGCACCAAACATCAGATCTTCAAAGTACATGAAGCAAAAACTAAACAAAGTGTAAGGAGAAATGAAGAAATCCACAATTTTAGCCAGACTTCAACACTCCTCTCTCAGCAACTGACAGAACTAGTAAACAAAAAATCATCAGGAATATAGAATTAATGTATAACTGATTCACTTTGCTGTACACCTGAAACTAACACAACATTGTAAATCAACTATACACCAATACAAATTTTTAAAAGGAAGGAATATAGCATTAAACAAAAAAATCTAGCTGACATATGAGAGATCACTCCACTCAATAATAGCAGAATAGGGACTTCCCTGATGGCACAGTGGTTAAGAATCCGCCTTCCAATTCAGGGTACACAGGTTTGAGCCCTGGTCCGGGAAGATCCCACATGCCATGGAGAAACTAAGCCCATGTGCCACAACTACTAAGCCTGCAAGCTGCAACTACTGAGCCCGCGTGTCACAACTACTGAAGCCCGTGCTCCACAACAAGAGAAGCCACCACAATGAAGAGTAGCCCCCACACACCGCAACCACGAAAAGCCCGCGTGCGGCAATGAAGACCCAATGTAGCCATAAATAAATAATAAATATTTTAAAATATTAATAGCAGAATATACATGCTTTAAGTGAATAATTAATACTCACCAAGGTATACCATAAAACCTTAAAATTCTCCAAATAATTAAAATCATAAAAGTATGTTCTCTGACCCTACTGGAATTAGACTAGAAAACAGTAACATGATAACACAAAATTCAAGAACATACTTTTAAATAACCTGTGAAACAGAAAGATTCAAGGGTAATTAGAAAATGTTTTAAACTGAATGAAAATCAAAGTACAACATACCAAAATTTATGGGATGAAGCTAAATTACAGCTAAGAGGGAAGTTTATAGCATATGTATATATACATATATATATATATATATATATATAAAAATATGTATATTGAGAACATGCATATTAGGAAAGAAAAATAGTCTCAAATCAATAATCTAAGCTTCTACTTTAAGGAATTAGAAAAGAAAAATCAAAATAAACCCAAAGAAAGAAATAAGGCAAAGAATAAAAAATAAAATAAAAATTAAAAAAAATTTTTTTTAAATAATGAAATCAAAAAAGAAAAATAATAGAAAAAAAATCAACAAAACTAAAAGCTGGTTCTTTAAAAAGATTAAAAACTTGAGGAACTCCTACAAGACTGGCAGAAAAGAGAGAAGACAAATTGCCAATATCAGGAATCAAAGAGAGGACAGACCTCCATAGACATTAAAAGGATAAAAGGAACGCTACCGACAATTCTGCACACATAAACTCAGCAACTAAGTTGAAATGGACCAATTCTTTGAAAAGCACAAACTACTAAAATAGAAGGGAACGATTCTTAATTTGCTTTATGAGGCCAGCATTATACTAACACCAAAGCCAGGAAAGGACAATATAAGGAAACTACTTACATATATCTTATAAAAAATAGATGCAACAAAGCACAACAATATATTAGTAAAGTGAATCCAGCAATTAATTTAAAACGAGTAATATACCACGATCAAGCAGGGTTTATTCCAGGAATGCAAAGCTGGCTCAATATCCAATAATCAAAAATGTGATCTACCACATTAACAGACTAAAGAAGAAAAAACACACGGTTATATCAATAGATTCAAAAACCGCTTGGCAAATTTTAACACCTATTGAGAAAATTCTCAGCAAACTAGAAATAGAAATTTCCTCAACATAATAATGGGCATCTACAAAAAAATCTACAATAGACATCACACTTTACTGTGAAAGAATGAATGCTTTCCCCCTAAAGTCAGAAACAAGGAAATTGTACTAAAAGCCCTATCCAGTGCAATAAAGAAAGAAAAAGAAAGAAAAAGAAATAAAAGGCATACAGAATAGGAAACAAAAAAATTCACTATTCACAGACACAATTACCTACACAGAAAACCTAAATAAATCCACAAAACAACTCTCACAATACGTGATTTTAGCAAGATCAACAGATAGAAGTTGAACACAAAAATTAATCACATCTTTATATACTAGCAATGAATAAAAAGAAACTGAAATTCTTAAAAACAGCATTTACAAAAGTTGGAAAAAAAATGAAATAATTTATGAATCTAAAAAACATGTACAGGATATGTATGCTGAAAACTACGAAACACTGATGAAAGAAATCAAAGATGTGCCATACGTAAATTCTACCTCAACTTTAAAAAAAATCAAAGATAATCAAATAAATAGAAACACACACCATGTTCACAGACTGAAAGATTCAACACAGTTAACATGTCAATTCTCCATCAAATTGATCTACAGATTTAAGGCTACTCCTATCAAAGCCCAGCAGAATTATTTGTAGACCCAGACAAGCTGATTCTAAAATGCATGGAAAAGCAAAATGACTAAATAGCAAAAACAATTTTTTTTAAGTTGGAGGAATCACCTTGTTAATTTTTTAAGACTCATAGTAATTAAGACAATGTGGCATAGGCAATGGGATAAACCCACAGATCAATGGAACAGAATACAGTCCAGAAATAACCCACACAAATAAGGTTAATTGATTTCTAACACAAGTGAAAAGCCAATTCTATGGACAAAGGGTATCCTTTCAACAAATGGGTTTGGAACAAACCTGACAACTATATGGGGGGAGAAAAAAAAAAGAACCCCTACCCAAATCTGGTACCTTATACAAAATTAACTCAAAATAAATCACAGACCTAAATGTACAACTATGGCATTTTTAGAATATAGGAAAAAAATCTTTATGAGGTTTTATAAAAGAAAGAGTTCTTAGATGTGATACCAAAAGTATGACCCAAAAAAGAAATAACTAGGAAGCCGAACTTCATCAAAATTTAATTTTTTTTCTTTACAAAAAAAACAACAACCCAAAAAACAGTTAATAAAGTATAAAAACTAGGTACAGGGACTTCCCTAGGGGCCCAGTGGTTGGGACTCTGTGCTCCCAATGCAGGGGGCCTGGATTCTATCCCCGGTCGGGGAACTAGATCCCACGTGCATGCTGCAACTAAGACCTGGTGCAGCCAAATAAATAAATAAATATACATTAAAAAAAAAAAAAAAAAGACTAGCTACAGACTGAAAGGAAATGTTTGCAAATCACAAATCTGACATAGGACTCATAACCAGAATTATAAGGAACTCTCAAAACTAAGAAAATAAAACAACTCAATTAAAAATAAGCAAAGTCCTGAAATAAATAAATAAATAAAAATAAGCAAAGTCTTAAACACTTCACCCAAGAGTATACAAGAATGGCAAATAAACAAATGAAAAGTGTTCAATAACAGTAGTCACTAGGGAGGGACTTCCCTAGTGGTACAGTGATTAAGAATCCACCTGCCAATGCAGGGGACATGGTTCGATCCCTGGTCCAGGAAAATCCCACATGCCGCAGAGCAACTAAGCCCATGCGCCACAACTACTGAGCCTGCACTCTATAGAGCACGAGAGTCACAACTACTGAGCCTGCGCACCTAGAGCCTGTGCTCCACAATGAGAAGCCACCGCAATGAGAAGCTCGCTCACCACAACAAAGAGCAGCCCCCGCTCACCGCAACTAGAGAAAGCCCGCGCAAAGCAACAAAGACCCGACGCAGCCAAAAATTAATTAAAAAAAAAAAAACTGGCACTAGGGAAATGTAAATTAAAAGCACAACACCACTACACACCTATTTATTAATGGTTAAAATAATATCTACTGACAATAACAAGTGCTAGCATGGATGCAGAGCAACTGAACTCTCATCATTGCTGGTGGGAAGTCGAAATGGTGCAGCCACTCTGGAAAATAGTCTGGCAGTTTCTTATAATGTTACCACATGACCCTGCTCCCACTCCTTGGTATCTACCCTAGAGAAATGAAAATTTACTTTCACACAAAAACCTGTACACATATGTTTTATAGCAGCTCTATTTATTATCATCAAAAACTAACAGAACCCCAATGTCCACCAATGGGAGAATGGATAACTGTGGTACATCCATACAACAGAATACTACTTGGCAGTAAAAAGGAACAAACTACTCATACCTGCAGCAACCTGGATGAATCTCAAAGTAACTAAGCTTAGTGAAAGGAACCAGTCTCAGGAAGTTACATACTAGGGACTTCCCTGGTGGTCCAGTGGTTAAGACTTCGGGTGGGTGTTGATCCCTGGTTGGGGAGCTAAGATCCCACATGACTTGCAGCCAAAAAACCAAAACATAAAAGAGAAGCAATACTGTAACAAATTCAATAAAGACTTTAAAAACGGTTCACAGGCTTCCCTGGTGGCGCAGTGGTTGAGAGTCCGCCTGCCAATGCAGGGGACACGTGTTCGTGCCCCGGTTCGGGAAGATCCCACATGCCGCAGAGCAGCTGGGCCCGTGAGCCATGGCCGCTGAGCCTGCGCGTCCGGAGCCTGTGCTCCACAACGGGAGAGGCCACAACAGTGAGAGGCCCGCATACCGCAAAAACAAACAAACAAAGGTCCACATCAAAAAAAAAAAAAAACTTAAAAAAAAGTTACATACTGTATGATTCCATTTATATGACTTCCCCAGAAGACAAAAGCACAGTAAGTGGCTGTCCAGAGTTTAGGGGTGGGGGAAGAGTGTGGCTGCACAGGAACAGCAGGAGGGAGCCTTTCTGGGTAATGAAATTGCTCTGTATCCTGACAGTGGTACATGAATCCACGTGTGTTAAAGTCCAAACAACTGTACATCAAAAAATATAAATTCGGGAGAGTTCCCTGGTGGCCTAGTGGTTAGGATTCCGGGCTTTCACTACTGTGGCCCAGGTTCAATCCCTGGTCAGGGAACTGAGATCCCGCATGCCACAAGCCCAATATATGGACATACAAAATATATTTTACTACACATTAATTTTTTTGATTAGCATACAGTAAAACCCCTTAGAAAACCTCTCTGGCAGTATCTATTAGAGTCAAACCACATGTATAACTAGCAAATCCACTTAGGGTATATGCTCAACAAAAAGGAACACTCTTATCCACCAAAAACATGTACAGGAATGTGCGTATCAGCTTGATTCATATCAGCCATAAAATAAAATAAGCCAAATGTCCATCAACATTAGAATGGATAAATTGCGGAATATTCACGCAATGGAAAACTGCACGCCATGGAAAAGAATGATGACTTGCTACATCAACAACACGGATGCATCTCAAATATAATGTTGAGCCAAACAGCACCAGCACAGAGTACTTTTAAGTGAAATTCAAAAACAGGCAAAACACACAAGAACAGTGGTAGGGATGACGAGGAAGGGAACAAGGGCACATTCTAGGGTACTGGGAATATTCTTTATCTATATTCTGTATGTTGAAATATTGGTCCCATGGGTATACACATACACAGAATACTGCATCACAGAGATGCTCTCTGCAGCTTTACCCACTGTCAAACTTAGCTAAATCACATAAGGTTCTAGATCTTTACTTCCTCAGGTCACTAAGGTAAGTGTGCACTAGACAGAGTAATGACTAAACTTCATTTCATCACGGCAGCTATATCTACAACACAGGGAAGGCCTCTAAGTGCACCCCAGTATATACCCCAAGATACATAATCACACCATCTGACCACAGGATACGCTGTATGGTGGCCTTTAAACAATAACATTATCTCCTTCTTGCCACCTTTTCAGCAATGAAAGAGGATTTATGTTATTACAAATGCTCCCTACACTACATGTTTCTCTGACTTTAAAACTGTAATATCACTGTTTGAAAAGTACTTTGATCCCTACCCCAAACAGCTTCCTTTTATAAACCTCTAACAGCATTACAAAAATAGCCCTAAATTCCCATTTGAGCTCTCCAAAAGTGTAAATTTTATGTAATTTGATATCCCAACAGCTAATAACACAGATCAACTTCCACAATACAAAATTTTGGTAAATAATATGTGTATGACTTAATTTTGCACACCGATTCAACTACAGAATTCTGATGGTATAAATATTTTTATTTTGTGTAAATACCTAAATGTTTAACTGTTAAAGAGTGGGGGGCTTCCCTGGTGGCGCAGTGGTTGAGAGTCCGCCTGCCGATGCAGGGGACACGGGTTCGTGCTCCCGTCCGGGAAGATCCCACGTGCCGCGGAGCGGCTGGGCCCGTGAGCCATGGCCGCTGAGCCTGAGCGTCCGGAGCCTGTGCTCCGCAACGGGAGAGGCCACAACAGTGAGAGGCCCACATACCACCAAAAAAAAAAAAAAAAAAAAAAGAGTGGGAAAAGCCAAAATCAGTTTTATTTGAAAAAGAAAAATTGTTGGTAATATCAGGTTGTAAAAGTATCATGCACCATTTTGTCCGTAAGTAATGTTCATTGTAGAAAAGTCTTAAAGCTTGAGGCATGTGTCAAAAGGAAAAAAGAAAGCCATCAGAACTTCCACCACAAAATATTTTGATGTGTATACCCTATCAGACTTTCCTATGCAAATATATATACACACAGACACTTTACAAAAACAGCCATGCCATGCCGCCTGCAGGATTTAGTTTTCTTTTTTTTTTTTTGGCCATGCCATGCGGCTTGCAGGATTTAGTTCCTGGACCAGAGATTGAACCTGGGCCCTCAGCAGTGAAAGCGTTGATTCCTAACCACTGGACTGCCAGGAAATTCCCACAAACACTGTTTTCTATTTTGTAAGCTTTTCTCTTTCTTAATACATCATGAACACTATGAAAATTACATTTTAAAATAGAAATGCAAAAAAGTAAGATATTTTCATGATATCCTTCACCTACCAAGTTTTTACTTAGGGCTAACCCTTTATTGTCACATTAGAGCAGACCAGCACACTGGGCTGTTAGAGCGGGACTTGTCCAAGACGCATGTCATCATTTTTACATCATCATTTCACAAGTGTGAAAGCTTCATCAATAACATCCTGCAGCAGAGCCCTATAAAGCAAGCCAGGCCAGCCTCCTGAAAACGACCATCAAGCACATGCACAGCACTGTGTGCCACTAGGTACTGTGTAAGCACCTTCCAGCCTCCACGTGTTTAATTCTTCCAAAAACCCTAGGAGCCGGAAGCCATACCACCTAGAAAACCAGGGCATGTGAGGCTGTGCCTGAGGGCACAGAACCTATCCGGTTTGTGTCCCCTGACCTTTGTACACCAGAGTTTTGTTGTGGGCCAAAGACTCTATAAGCTAAGTTATGTTTTCCTACTTATCCTACAGCCCTCATTTCTTTGTAGAGGCCACCTACATGCAAAAATGCCCTCTTTGCCTCAGAAGCCGCCTCTGATGAAGGTGGTCCTGGGTCTAATGCTCAGTGCTGTGCCCAGCACACTGGGCAGTGGGCCTAAGACCCCTCCTGAGAATCAAGACAGTCCTTCCACTCTTACTTCTCTTAGACACCTTCTGCCCCGGTGACCCAATATGAAATGGAAATATGCACCCCAAGAATCATAAGCCTCTCTGGGAAATGCAGGGCCAGTACCCATTCACCATTACTTGTTGACAAACGCCGTCTTGGGTGCCTGTTCTGCCCTAGATAAGGTGTCTCAAAAAGCTCACCATCTGTAGGGAGACAATTCAGAGGTTTCAGAATTACATGAAGGATTTTTGTGATTGGCATCACCCTGTTACCATAAAGAGTACCTTTGATGCACTATTATTAAAACACTTGTGAAGAAATTTTAAAACTAAAGACATAGCTTTAAAACTTTAAAATATAGTAAAAGAGAATGTTTTTAAAGGTTCAGGTCACAACTCAACAGTACATAAGTAAAATAATATTAATAATTCATTAATAAAATACAACCAGCATTTTATTAATGAAATTGAACAAAATAGAAAAGATCAAAAAGTATCAGAGTATTGTTTTGTAAAACATGCTGTGTGAGTGTGTGGGTGGTATATTTTATTGCTGATAGTGGGTCATGGTCAAAGCTCTGGATTCATAAGTTTAGCAGAAAACAGTCCTGTCAAACAAAAATAATACTAGGCGTATGGTTATGTGAGTTCAAAAGTGTGATTAGAATAATAACTGAGGGCTTCCCTGGTGGCGCAGTGGCTGAGAATCTGCCTGCCAATGCAGGGGTCACGGGTTTGAGCCCTGGTCCGGGAAGATCTCACATGCCGTGGAGCAACTCAGCCCATGCACCACAACTACTGAGCCTGTGCTCTGGAGCCCCGCGAGCCACAACTACTGAGCCTGTGCTCTAGAGCCCATGAGCCACAACTACTGAGCCCGTGTGCCGCAACTACTGAAGCCCGCGCACCTAGAGCCCGTGCTCCACAACGAGAGAAGCCACCGCAGTGAGAAGCACGCGCACTGCAACGAAGAGTAGCTCCCGCTCTCAGCAACTAGAGAAAGCCCGCACACAGCAACGAAGACCCAACACAGCCAAAAATAAATAAATAAAAGGAATTATGAAAAAAAAAAAAAGAAGAATAACTGAACGGTTATTTTAGCCAAATATTGCAAAGTAATGGAGAATTATTAAACCTGAAATTATGGTATGAAAGGCTAGTATAAGAATTTTTATTAAATCAATAAAAATGGGTGTATTTTACACCCAACTACAGCCAATATTATAAACGCTTTTGTAAAGCATTTGTTTAGGCAGACCTCCCAGCCTCCCCTGCCCAGCAGCAACAAACACTGCCCTTAATTTACACTCCGTCGATGCAAATGCATAAGCCTCACCCTGGATCCCAAGAACTACACCTGTTTCGCTCTCCAGTGTACTGGAAAATGGCAACCTCCAGGGCTACAACCCAGCACCCAAAACAAATCTGACAACATAATCTAAAGGAAGCTCCAACTGCAGAAAACACTGTGTATTCGTATAATAGTATAAGCATCAGAGAGCCATGCCATATGCAATGATTTCTTATCTGCTCTCACTACATATCGTTTCCAACACATTTAGAATCCCGCATAAAACAATTTGTCTCGGAATGTGGCACACAAATAAATACTCCTGATGAGGCTTTTGTTGTTACCGTTGCAAATGTCTTTAAAACAACTTAATTTAATAGTCCTAATAACATAACTTTTGAAAAAACCCATTATCTTTCAGGAGACAACTAAATGAGTGGAAATGACTGCCAACTGCATACCCACGTACCAGTACTGTGTCTTGTAAAGTGTTGTGACCAAGAGCGGAATAAAAGTGGCAGCAATCCACAACTGGCAGAGGCAGTGTGTGCTAGCTGCCTTCAAAAGCAAAACAGAAAAAATTACTACTCAATTTCCTTAAGTTCAAACCCTAAATATATACCTGAGTAACCAGACCACCAATTACCTCTAAAAACTTTTTAAAAGCAGGGGTGAAGAGCCAGGGCCGCCACCTCCTAAGACTGTCAGATATCTTTCAAATGACCGTTTTGGAGAAGAACAAGAAAACTTCTAGGAGGCACTTCCCGGCGATCATTCGCCAGGCGTGGAAGAGGTGGGCACCGCGAGGGAAGCCCCGCTCGTCACCTGACTCACAATTATTCTGGAATTGCACCCGAGTAACCTCAAGGACGACCTCGGCGCGGGGCGACACGGCACCAGCCCGGATCCGTGACAGCGCCGTGCAGGTGGGCAGGCGGCGCCGCGCTCCCGGGAGATGCGGCACCTGGCGCGCTGCAGCCCGGCCCGAGGCTCGGGGCGCGTGTCGGCGGCGCCTCCCACCCCGGCCCGCGGTCCCCGCCGGCCCCGCAGGAGGCTGTCAGGGCGCCACCCGCCCGTGGCCCCCGCCCCGCGCCCGCCCCCGCCCCACCGCCGCTTACCTCGAAGTAGCCTCCGGGGGCGGCGCCGCCCGCGCCCGCGCCGAGGGGCCCGTTGGCTGCCGCCGCGCCGCCCGGGGCTGCCAGGCCCGTGGCCTGTGAGCCGCGCAGCGCCGCCGCCGGGCCGGCCTTGCCGCCGCCCGCGCCGCCGTTGCCACCGCCCGAGCCGCCGCCGCCGCCCCGCTTGTTCTTCCGGCGCTTGGCCCCGCGCTTAGCGTCGGCCGGGCTCATGGCGGGCGGGCGGGCGGGGAGGGCGCGGAGCGGGCGCGGGGCGGGCGCGGGGCCGCGGGCGGCGGCGGAGGGCGGGGAAGGCGGGGAGGCTGAGGCAGCGGCGGGACGCTCCGGCCGGCCGCGGGCGGGGGGCGCTGCGCGGGGTCGCCTCCGGGCGGGGAGGGCCGGGCGGGCGGGAATTGCGGGGCGGCCGTTGGGCGGGAGCAACGGCGAGTCCACCGGGCCCGGCGCCGCCGCTGACCAGAGTTAGAGTCCAATATGGCGGACACAAGGGGAAAGGGATCCCAGTTTACGTCGGGGGAGGGGGAAGGAGCGGCGGGGAGGGGGAGGGGTGTGGGCGCCCTCACCCCCCGCCTTACTCCGCCCTCCCGAGCGCCTCTCCCCCTCTGCCGCGCCCTCCCCACCCGCCATTAACTTGCGCCGGCACGCAGGGCACGCCGGGAGCTGGAGTCCGCGCGCCTGCTCTGCCGCTGGGGGTGTCCGGCGTGGGGACCAGGATTCCCGTCAGGCTGCGCGCGACCGAGTGCCCGGACGCCGCGAGGGGCTGCGGCAGGGGAGCTGGATGCGGCGGTGACGTCACCCCGCGCTCGCGCTGCTCGGCCCCACCCGCGCCGCGCGGCCTTCTGGGACCTGTAGTTGGGCAGAGTGGTCCGGCCAGCTCAGGGCCGCGTCGTTCGTGGTGGATGAACTACAAGGCTGGCGGCGAGGAGTTCCGCCTCTTTGACAGGCTCCCAGACGCCCCAGCGCCCCGCGCCCCCGCCACCGGGTCCGCAGGCCGGTCCGGTCCCTGGGATGCGCTGGGCGGGCAGCTTCGGCTCTGGGCCGCCAGGAAAGGCCCGGTGACCTTGGCCCGGCTCCGGGTTCGAATCCGCCTCCTCCACTGGCTGGCTCTGTGATCTTGGGCCGGGCCCCTCGCCCGTGTCCAGGTGACTCATTGGGACGAGAATGACCCTCCTCGTGGGCTAGGCGGTTCCGGAGGGCGCCTGGAAAGCGCTGTCCCGGGCCGCCGTCGGGTCGGGGACCGCCCTGGACGCTGGGGCTGCCGCGAATCGGCAGACCTTGCCGTTAGCTTAGAACCCCTGGCCCAGAGGCACCCTTCCGAACTCGCCCTCTCCCTGAGGTCCCCTGCAGCCGTCGCCCGGCCTCCCGGTGCCTTGCGACCCTGCACGGTCCCAGGGCGGTCCAGCCATGTCTCACGACCTCGCAATCACCCCACCGCACAGGCCACGAACCTCGTCAGACCCTCCCGGGCCTTCCAGTGGGGCCGCTCCGTCTGGACCCTCCTCCTTCCCGGGCCCCTTGCCCATCATCAGCAAGCCCCAGGTACAGTTTTGCCCTTAGACCGGACCACAGGAGTCCCTCGCCTGGGTCCCACCCATCACAAACACCGAGACACAAAAGACATGTGTTCCCCTCTTTGGTTCCAAGGCTGGTTACGGGACCGAGATGCAGAGGAACTTGGTGCTAGGCTGTATAGTACGAGGGCCTCCATTTGCACTGTTTCCTGGACCCCCTACCGTTAGCTCTGGGCCTGCCAGGTTTCACTGCCTGGCTGTTATCCTTGCCCCAGCTGCAGCCGCGTCCTTCTAATCCCCTGACCCATTCTTCATACCACAGCCGGGATGAGCCAATGTGATCAAATTAACCCTCTCTTGAAAGCCTTTCAGTGATTCCATGTTATGTAGGCAGAATAAGACCCCTCACCCCTCCTGAAGTGTCTTGAATGACCCTGCTGCTGAAGGTAGAGTTTGAGAAGGTGGGTGGGGTGCCTGCCTTAGCACCCCACTGGGTGGGCAATGTTTTGGGTTGCCCCCTTCCCCATACAGGCTGGGTCATACACTCGCCACTCGCACAGCCCCTGTGCCTTCGCCTGTCAGAGCACATTGCGCTGGATTGGGGTTCTTGGTGCTCACCAGTATCCCCAGAGAAGTCAAGTCTTGGGCCGGGGAGAGCATGGGAGTGTCTGCATCCTGCGCCTCTGAATCCCAACTCCTGCCAGGCAAGGGCTGGGCACACATCAATCCACTATTTGCTGGATGAATGAATGACAATAATGACCGTTTGTCAAGCAATTATGCACCAGCCACTCTGTCTCCTGCTATATCATCTCATCTAATCCACACAACCACTCTCGAGATAGGCACCATTAGCCCTATATTATGGATGAGAAACTAAAGTTCAAAGATGGTGAGGGATTTGCCCAAAGTCACCCAGATAGTCAGAGGCAGGGCCCAGATTCCAATTCAGATGTGGCTCAGGTGTGACTTTTGTGTTCCAGCAGAGCACAGGGTGATACAGTGAAGAATCCTTCTGGCGCCTGGGGACAGGAACAGCCTAGCCTCTCTGAGGAGGTGAGCTGAACCAGAGCCAATCACTGTCAGAGCAAAGGACTTTCAGCAGTGCGAGACTCAAGCAGGGGGAAGCTCAGCATGTCCCAGGAACCAACAAAAGCAAGGTTGGGTTTTATTCTAAATACAGCTGAGAGCCATGCAGGGTTTTGAGTAGGGACTGTCATGGTAGGATGTATGTTTCTGAGAAAACTCTGGCTATTATGTTGAGAATGGATGTCAGGGGAGCAAGATTGGAGGCTGGCGCAGCAGGTGGAGAGGGTGCTCCTGGCGGACAGAAGTTACGAAGCAAAGGCATAAAGCAGTGGTTCTCAACCTTTGTTTTTCATTATCTCCCCCCTAAGGAAAAATTAAGATACTAAGGAGAAAATACTAAGGAATAAGATTTTGTCTGGTAGAGTTCAGCTTTGGGAGGGCCACAAACCACTGTAATATCTACGATTTGTTTCTCCTCTTAAGAATCAATTTTCACCCCCTTGAGAACCAATAGGAGATATATATATATATATATATACACATATATACATACATATACACACACACGCACACACACACACATATATATATATATATATAAAATAAGGAATTGGCTCACACAGTGATGGAGGCTGACAAGTCCCAAGACCTTCAGTCAGCAAGCTGGAAGCCCAGGAGAGCCAATGGTGTAGTCCAAGTCCAAGTCCAAAAGCCTGAGAGCCAGGAGGGCCAATGGAGTTGTTCTAGTCCAAAACCCAGCAGGTTTGAGACCCAGGAAGAGCTGATGTTTCAGTTTGACTCCAAAAGGTAGGGAAAAAAATGATCCAGCTCAGAGGCACTCAGGCAACAGGATTTGTCTTTTTGTTCTATCCAGGCCTTCAACTGATGGTATGAGTCCCACCCACAGGTTTGTTTTTGTTTTTGTTTTTTTTAATTTATTTTTGGCTGCGTTGGGTCTTCATTGCTGCGCGTGGGCTTTCTCTAGTTGCAGCGAGTGGAGGCTACTCTTCCTTGCGGTGGCTTCTCTTGTTGAGGAGCACAGGCTTCAGGCGCGGCCTTCAGTAGTTGCAGCACACGGGCTTTGTTGCTCCTCAGCATGTGGGATCTTCCCGGACTAGGGCTTGAACCCGTGTCCCCTGCATTGGCAGGCAGATTCTTAACCACTGCACCACCAGGGAAGTCCCCACAGTTTTTTTCTGTTGTTGCTGTTTTTTGTGGGGTTTTTTGGCCACCTGGCATGTGGGATCTTGGCTCCCCAACCAGGGTTTGAACCCATGCCCCCTGCATTGGAAGCATGGCATCTTAACCTCTGGACCACCAGGGAAGTCCCCCACCCACACTGAGAAGGGCAATCTGCTTTACTCAGTCTACCAATGCAAATGTTAATCTCATCGAGAAACACTCTCAACAAACACATCCAGAATTATGTTTAACCAAATGTCTGGGCACCGTAAGGCCCAGTCATGTTGACCTAAACTAACCATTACAAGGGAGAATGCAGGACATAGGGCCAGAAAGGTCTATGTATACTCTTAAAAGTAAAAGCAGCTCAGTCTGGCAGGAGCACCAGTGGTCACAGGGACTTGTGGGCAGTGACCATGGAGAGGATTTAGGCATGGGGATGGCCACTCAAAGCACCCTCATGATCTGGAAGGCTCTTAGAACCACTTACAGGAAAAGGTGGCATATGTTGGATATTTTTGTAAAAGTCAAGTTTTATTACTTTCATGTGCAGTAAATATTAACCAAGATATGAATATGTACTAGTAACACAAAACAATTTTATAAGAAAAATTAGATAAGTTCATTATCTCACAATTCATACCAGGGAGCATTACATAATAATGAATCATTACCTAGAAAGCCTTTTCTAATTTCTGGCTTTATTAAGTCTACAGAAAGAACAGTTGAGCGCCTTTGCTAAAGCCATTTCCTTGCCCCAGGCAGAACTACGGCAGCAGGCTTCCACCCTCAAGCAGAGTACAGGGAATTCTCTGTAGAAACTATACAATGCAAGAGCAGCAATGGGCATATTAATGTTTGGGGACCCCAAAGAATCAGGCAGTTCTTGATGCTCACCCAGAATTGAAGCCCACAGGTCAAAAGCTCTGCCCACCTGGAGCTTCTAATCAGCTTTTAAACATGTCACTTGTAAACATGAAGGGACAGTGAAAGATCACCAGTCATTTAAGAAATGGCTAAAGTGTGGATAGAAAAAATGTGTGTGCAGGGGGGCAGGCAAAGAAACTGTTAATGGAAGGAATCAAAAACTTTTTCTAAAACTGCTAATAGCCTCAGAGATGTTTAAGAAAGGAGTCTTGAAAATTAAAAATATAGCCAAAATTGTAAAAGAAATTCAATAGAAGGGCTGCAAGATAAAGGAAATTATTCAGAAAGCAGAACAAAAGACACAGAAAATCAGAGAGAAATGAGACTTAAAATCTCAGTCCAGGCGGTCCAGCAACTTTCCAATAAGAATTCTAGGGGAAAAAATGGAGGGAAATAACTTTCTTTTTTTTGTGGTACACGGGCCTCTCACTGTCGTGGCCTCTCCCATTGTGGAACACAGGCTCCGGACGTGCAGGCTCAGCAGCCATGGTTCACGGGCCCAGCCGCTCCGCGGCATGTGAGATCTTCCCGGACCGGGGCACGAACCCGTGTCCCCTGCATTGGCAGGCGGGCTCTCAACCACTGCGCCACCAGGGAAGCTCAGAAATAACTTTTGAAAGAAATAATACAGGGACTTCCTTGGTGGCTCAGTGATTAAGAATCCACCTGTCAATGCAGGGGACACGGGTTCGAGCCCTGGTCCGGGAAGATCCCACATACCGCAAAGCAACTAAGCCCGTGCAGCACAACTACTGAGCCTGTGCTCTAGAGCCCGTGAGCCACAACTACTGAGCCCACGTGCCACAACTACTGAAGCCCATGGCCTAGAGATCATGCTCCGCAACAGGAGAAGCCAACGCAATGAGAAGCCTGCACACCGAAACGAAGAGTAGCCCCTGCTCGCCACAACTAGAGAAAGCCCACACGCAGCAGCGAAGACCCAATGCAGTGAAAAATAAATAAATAAAAATTTTTAAAAAGAAATAATGCAATTTACCAGAAGTAAGGAGTTGAATGTCCAGATTGAAAGAGCCCACCAAGGAGGACGGTTAACTGTAGAAAACCAGAGATGAAAAAAAAAAAAAACACAGCCTAAAATGCTCAGGAAGAAAAACAGAAGTCACATTAGAAAAAAAAAAAGGCAGGAGAAAAGAACCTCACTAAATGTCTTAACAGTAACATTTGAAGCTAAATAATGGAGCAGGGCCTTCAAAATTCTGAAAGAAAATCAGATATACAATAGAATTGTATAGCCAGCCAAACTGTCAATCATGTATGGAGACAAAAAACAATTTTGGACAAACTATATTTTTCAGGTAAACAGACTGCACCACAGTAAAAAACCCTAAAATACCAGTAGGTCTATTTCTCACATACGGCCTAAGGCTGTTAAGTATCTCTACTCCACCTTTTAACTGAGATGAGGACTAACCAGGGACAGGTGCTCCAGTGCTCAGTGGGAAGCCCTAATGGTATCCTAAAGGTGGAAGTGAGCCAGTGGTGAACAGAACCTTACCAAACTGCAATACCACCCTGACGTAGCTTAGTGCACAGCCAGATGAAGGTGAGGAGCACCTGCTCCATTTGCCTAGCAGAGGAAAATAGCATCTGCAGCCTCTATGATTTTTTTTTTTTTAGCCACACTGGGTCTTCATTGCTGCGTGCGGGCTTTCTCTAGTTGTGGCGAGTGGGGGCTACTCTTCTTTGCCATGCACGGCTTCTCATTGCGGTAGTTTCTCTTGTTGCGGAGCACGGGCTCTAGGTGCGCGGGCTTAGTAGTTGTGGCTCATGGGCTCTAGAGTGCAGGCTCAGTAGTTGTGGTGCACGGGCTTAGTTGCTCTGCGGCATGTGGGATCTTCCTGGACAAGGGCTGGAACCCATGTCCCGCCTGCATTGGCAGGTGGATTCTTAACCACTGGACCACCAGGGAAGTCCCCGATTTTTTTTTCTTATGCACAAGTTCAACTTTCAATTAAAAATTTCTAGGCATATCAAGGCACATGGCCATTTTACTGAAAATAAAAAGACAAAAGACTACAAAAACTCATAGGTGAGTCACATATTGGAGTTGGTAGGCAAAGACTATACAATAACTATAATTAATATGTTCAAGAAAATAGAGGAAAACGTGTAAAAAAAGATGAAAAAATTGAGAATTGTAATCTATAAGGAAATTAACTAGAACTGAAAAAGTAACTGAAATTGACTTCAATAGATTAATAGCCAACTAGACACAGTACAAGAGAGGATTAATGAGTTAGAATTCAATATAAAACAGCACAGAGAGAAAAAAAAACTGATAAAACAGAAAAGGGAATAAAAAATACATGAGACACAGTTGAAAGTTTAACATATGTGTAACTGGTGTCCCAAAAGGCAAGAAGAGAGAATGCCACAGACAGAAGCAGATTCTCCAAAATTGGTGAGATATTCACCCAGTTTCAAAAATCTCTGTGAACACCAAGCAGAATAAAAACCACACCTGAGCACATCATTACTAAACTGCTGAAAACAAAGAAAAAACTCAGCCAAAGAAAATATTCATGTATCTTCAAAGGTATGTGACAGCTGACTGCAACAGAAATGAAGCTAGGAAACAACAGGATGACCAAGAGTAATTGGGGGAAAAAAAACTGTCAACTTATAATTTTTAAAAATTGTAATGTATTTAACACAATATATTCAAAATATCATGACTAAAACATGTAACCAATATAAAATTACTAACAACATATCTTACTACTCTTTTTTTTATACTAGGTCTTCGGAACCCTGTGTGTGTTTTATACTTGCAGCCTCTCTACACTTGGATTCATTGTGTTTCAAGTACTCAGCAGCCACGTGTGGCTCACGGCAACCATATTAGACAGCGACCTGTAATTTTTACTCAGAAACAAAAATATCATGCAAGAATGAAGGTAAAATAATGGCATTTTCAGATTAACAAAAATAGAATTTATTGCCAGCAGGAATTCACTAAAAGAAATACTAAAGGAAATTCTATGGGCAGTAGGAAAATTATTCCAGATTGAAATGGAGGAATAAAGACCAAAGACATACAAATGGTGTGTGTGTGTGTGTGTGTGTGTGTGTGTATATGCATATATATGACTTTATATATATAGATATATGAATGATAATAGTATGCTAGTATTTTTTTCATTTAAAAATCTATGGTAAAATAATACAAAATTTACCACTGTAATCCTTTTCAAGTGTACAATTTAGTGGCATACCTACATTCACAATGCTGTACAACCATCACCATTATCCACTTCCAGAATGTTCCACCATCCCAAACAGAAACTCTGTACCCATTAAATAACCCCAGGCCCTGGTAACCTTTACTCTACTGTCTCTATGAATTTGCCTATTCTAGATACATCATGTAAGTAGAATCATACAGTATTTGTACTTTTGTGTCTAGCTTATTTCACTTAGCATAATGTTATCATGGTTCATCCATTTTGTAAGTATATATCAAAATTTCATTCTTCAGGCTAATATCCCACTGTGTGGATATAGCACACTTTATCCATTCATCTGTTGATGGACATTTGGATTGTTTCTACCATTTGGCTGTTGTGAATAATGTTGCTATGAACATTGGTATACAAGTACCTGAGTCCCAAGTATCTGAGTCAATTCTTTTGGGTATCTATCTGGGAGAGAAATTGTTGGAACACATGGTAATTCTATGTTTAACTTTTTGAGGAGCCACCAAACTGTTTTCTAGACCAGCTTCATCATTTTATATTTCTACCAGTAATGCACAAGGGTTCTAATTTCTGCACATCCTCACCAACACTTATTTTCTGTGTTTCTGGTAATAGCCAGTGGGTGTAAAGTGGTATCTGTGGTTTTGATATATATTTCACTCATGACTAATGATGATGAGTTCCTTTCATGTGCTTATTGGTTATTTGTATGTCTTCTTTGGAGAAATATTTCAGTCCTTTGCCAATTTTTAAATTGGGCTGATTTTTTGTTCTTGTTGAGTTGGAGGAGCACTTTATATATTCTGGTTATTAGGCCCTTATCAAATAGATGACTTGCAAATATTTCCTCC
Organism: Hyperoodon ampullatus; assembly: GCF_949752795.1. Classification (NCBI taxonomy): domain Eukaryota; kingdom Metazoa; phylum Chordata; class Mammalia; order Artiodactyla; family Ziphiidae; genus Hyperoodon; species Hyperoodon ampullatus. Next base: position 125,999,341 of record NC_136914.1, on the reverse strand, counting down.
CATTCTGTGGGTTGTCTTTTCACTCTCCTGATAGTATCCTTTGATGCACAAGTTTTTAATTGTAATGAAGTCAAATTAATTTTTCCTTTTGTTGCCTGTGTTTTTGGTGTCATATATAAGAAAACTTTGCCAAATCCAAAGTCATGAATATTTGCCTTCATGTTTTTTTCTAAGAATTTTATAGTTAGCTTTTAAATCTAGGTCTCTGATCCATTTCTTCATTAATTCTTTTAAAATTAATTTATTTATTTTTGGCGGTGTTGGGTCTTCGTTTCTGTGCGAGGGCTTTCTCTAGTTGCGGCAAGTGGAGGCCACTCTTCATCGCGGTGTGCGGGTCTCTCACTGTCAGGGCTTCTCTTGTTGCTGAGCACAGCCTCCAGACATGCAGGCTCAGTAGTTGTGGCTCACAGGCCTAGTTGCTTCGCAGCATGTGGGATCTTCCCATACAAGGGCTCGAACCCATGTCCCCTGCATTGGCAGGCAGATTCTCAACCTCTGTGCCACCAGGGAAGCTCCACCAACTTCATTCTTATGCACGTGAATATCCAGTTTTCCAAGCACCGTTTGTTGAAGACCTTTCTCCATTGAATGGTCTTGAAACCCTTGTTAAAATCATTTGGCCATAGAAGTGAGGATTTTTTTCTGGGCTCTCAATCCTACTCCATTGGTCTGTATGTCTGTCCCTAAGTCAGCACCACATTGTTTTGATTACTGTACCTTTATAATGTTTTCAAATTGGGAAGTGAGTCTTCTAACTTCTTTTTCAAGATTGTTTTAGCTATCCTGGGTCCTTTAAAATTCCATACAAATTTCTATTAAAATTGCCATGGGGCTTTGGTAGGGACTGCACTGATTCTATACTATATTGCTTTGGGTACTATTGCGATCTTAATACTGTCTTCCAACCCACAATCATGGGATGCCTATTTATTTAGCTTTGCTTCCTTCAGCAATGTTTTGTAGGGATGTGTATGTCTCAGTGTACAAATTCTGCACCTACTTGGTTAAATTTACTCCTAAGTATTTTACTCTTTTTGACGCTTTTGAAAATGGAATTTTCTTTATTTCCCTTTCAGATCGTTGATAGTGTATAGGAATACAACTGATTTGTGAATTTATACCCCACAACTTTGCTGAATTTGTACTGTAACTGTGCTCTAACTTTGGGTTTAGTTTGTTTTTTTTTCAGTTCCTTAAGGCATACAGTTATTGATTTGATCTTCTAATGTAGACATTTATAGCTATGACTATCCCCCTGAGCACTGGTTTCACTGCATCCCATGTTTTGGTATGCTGTGTTCTCATTTTCATTCTTCTCAAAGTATTTTCTAATTGCCCTTGTGATTTCTTCTTTGAACCATTGGTCATTCAAAAGTGTGTTGTTTAATGTCCACATATTTGTGGGTTCTCCTAAATGTTCATTCCCTATAACCCAGTAATTTCACACTTAAGTATATGTCCAACAGGTACGTGAGCAAAACTGCGCCAAAAGATATACAGAATGTTCATATTTGGCTACTAATAGCAAAAAACATAAATTAATGAATGAATAGATAAACTGAAGCATATTCATCTAATGAAATACTATACAGTATGGAAAATGAACAAACTACACAACGTGAATCTCACAAATATTGAGCAAAAGAAGCCACTCCCCTCCTCCATAAAATACACATTGATTCCATCTATTTATTTTTTAATTTGGCCACACCGTGCAGCATGCAGGATCTTAGTTCCCCAACCAGGGATTGAACCTGTGCCCCCTGCAGTGGAAGCACAGAGTCTTAACCACTGGACCACCAGGAAGTCCCCAATTTCATCTGTTTAAAGTGCAAAGAATAGGCAAAAGTAAAGTACGTGATTAGGATTATGCTTTGGTAACTAAACTATAATTATAGTTAAAGGAGTGATTTTCATAAGTCAGAATAGCGATTACCTTGGAGGAAAAGGTAGACTGTACTGACCAGGAGGGAGGACAAGAAGGGGCTTCTAAGGTGTTGGTAATAGTTTCTTGTTGCAGTTGGTTGTTTCACAGGCCTTCGCTTTATGGTAATTCACTGTTTTTTTGTTTGTTTGTTTTTTTTCTGTACGCAGGCCTCTCACTGTTGTGGCCTCTCCCGTTGCGGAGCACAGGCTCCGGACACGCAGGCTCAGCGGCCATGGCTCACGGGCCCAGCCGCTCCACGGCATGTGGGATCTTCCCGGACCGGGGCACGAACCCATGTCCCATGCATCGGCAGGCAGACTCTCAACCACTGTGCCACCAGGGAAGCCCTGAACTGTACTTTTGAAGTAATTCAGTGAGGTGTGCTTTTTGTGTGGTATATTTCACAGTATAAAAGATAAATAAATACAGTGGCTTTGAGTTGGTAACTAAGCCTTAAACACCTCATAAAAAAGCAAGGGTAAAAAAAAAAAAAAGGCAAGGGTAAATACTTTCTGGAGGAACCCACCTTCAATTCAGGTCTCAAAGAATTTTCAGATAGTTATCAAGTTACCTGGGTTCAAAGTAAGGGAGAAAAAAGTTTACAAAACACACAAAGAAGGAAGTCATCATTAGTGAGAGCCAGCCGGAATAAAAGGCCTCAGAATTAGATCCACGAAGACTTTGGGTACTGGAATTAACATAAATAGAATATGAAACAGACAAATCTCTAAAACTGATTAAAATGGAAAGCATAAATTCGTATTAATGATAAAAAGATGCTGCAGAGACTAATTAGCTTGAGAATATTTTGAACTTTATACCAAAGACTTGTAACGAGATGAAATACACAAACTCCCAGAAACCTATAACTTAACTGACTTAAATGTGAATAATTCACAAACATTAAAAAATCAAATCAGTATTTTAAAATCTTTCCTTAATAAAAATAATAGCCCAGAAATTTTATTGCTGAGTTCTACTAAACATTCAGGGAACAAATAATTTGAATCCAGGGTATAGAGACAATTCTCCTTAGTCTCACTGTAGGGAACTTACTTTGAAACCAAAACCTGACAAAGACAGTGTAAAAAAATGATAGGTCAATATAACTCATGAACATGGATATTTAGAAACCCTAAACCAAATATTGGCAAAACAAAGTAAGAAACGTGTAAGATAAAACATCATGAACAAAGTAGATTTACCCATGAAATATGCTGATGTGCACTGAAAAAAAATCACTGTGATACACTACATTAACTGATCTAAAGGGGGAAAATCCTATGTCTCAGTAGAAGTAGAAAAAGAACCAATAAGGTGATACATCCCTTGTGACAAAATAAAACAGAAATAAAATACAAACTCCTATCTCGTGGTTGGAAAAGGAACCTCCATTACCTGTTAGTTATCTAACAAGTTCATAAAGAAAAAGTTCCAAGAATTAGAAAGAACATTTCATTGCAGATGATATGGTTGTGAACATACAGAATTTAACAGAATCCAGACTCTTAATTAGAATGAGACTTTGGCAAGAATGCTTACACAACTAATTTACAAAACCAATTAAATTTCCATATGGCAACAACAAAGAAAGGTAGTTAAGATGCCACTTAAGTTTCAAAACTAAGAAACCTAGAAACAAGCCCCTTCTGTAGCCAGCTTTGGGGGACACCTTCTGCCAGTACACACCTGGTACACACTCCCTGCCCTTTCACGGGACTCTCCCCTCCTCCCTGGGCTTGCCGAGGATGGAGGACTCACCTGGCTCCTGGCTTCAGGACACTGCTGGTCTAGGGTGGCCACCAAGGAAGTGTCTGGTCAATCACACCCTCAGGTCTCGGGAGGCTGTACACCGGGAGGGCACCAGGCCTGGGATCTGCACTCAAGGACCCTTTCCTCTTTTTACCTAGGCAAGTTTCAGACCTTGAGGAGCACAGCTGAGCATCCCTTCCTGTTCTCTTGGACTCCGGTACCTCACCTTCGCCAGTTTTATTTTCCATTGGCCTGGGGAACTGTCTCCCTCGATGATGTACAGCCTAGCAGGGCAGGGATGCAGTTGGGTTTCTCAATACCCACCAAGCCAAGTGTGGTACCAGGATCATGGCAAATGTGCAATAAGCATTTGAATAACTGTATTTTTGTCGCTGGTGGTCTCCAACAGAAGGCAGGCAGGCGTCTGAAGTTTAGTACCTCTGTGCCCCCAAGCGCCCAGCACATTAGCCTGTTCTATCTCTGGCGACCATTTGATAGGAATGGAGAAGAGCAGGCAGGCAAAGGCCAGCTTTGCCATCACTTACTCTCGGGGACGTAAGCCAAACCCATTCTGTCTTTTCAGCTTTCCCCGCACAGCTTGCTTGGGGCTCTATCAGGCACGCCATGCACTCCTGGGCCCCCACTCCCACGCGGAGGGCAAACTGTATACAGTGGTTGGGGCAGGTGTGCTGCACTGCACTGCACCGCACGGACTCCAGGTCAGTCCGAGTCCACACTGCTCAGAGCTCCTCTCCTGAGCTGGCACTGGCCAGACTGAGCAGACAGCCCGCAGCCAAACTCGCTTCTTCAGGCCTGAGGTTAAGATTCTGCTTGTTTAGGGATTCTAGGGCCTGGACTTGTGGTTCTGCTCCAAGAATGACCTCTTACCTGCTGGCTTCTGGGTCAGCAGATGACCAAGCAACTTTCTTGCACACATACTATCGCAAAATACACCAAACCTGAGGCAAACAGGAATCACAAACCTTGGGCAAGGGTGGGGGGTGATATTGATCCAAAAGAGCAGCTGAATGCACAAACGAGACACCTGGTTCAAACTGATGGTTTATTTCCACCTGTAACACTAGCAGAGGAGAGTCCAGAACAGACTGACATACATGGATACAGTTTATAAATGCAACAAAGAAGATTTGAACTATGTACACGGAGGGAGGGAAAGGATTTTTCCTATCAACCTTTTCCTGTTTTGCAACTTCTGAACAGTAGAAACTAAATGTTTTTTTCCAACTTAAGTTAGTATGAAGGAATACAACTTTTATGATCAACCATTTGTCCTTAAGCATAAAACGTAAGAAATTTTGGCTGCACGGTTGTCTTGGCTCCTGAAGTCTGGGTATTGTTGGAACATAAAAAAAGAGCATTCCATGAAGCCCAGAAGGAACTTAATGGCAATGATGTCCATTCGAAGGGCAGACATGCTGCACACCACGCAGATGAGAACTGACGTCCTGCCCTCCTCGACTCCAAGTAGAAAGTAGTACTTTCAAACGAACCGGAAGTGAGCCAAACAGTTAAGAAGTCAGAATGAAGAATGAAACAATTTTCTTTTCACATAGAGGAGGGATACTCCTTCAGCCCCATTTAAAGTGAATTCTGTGCTGAGTCCCTGCTCCTCCAGAAGGAGAAACTGAAGGTCAGTTATTGCTAGCAAAGCCAGAGGCGGCCCCCTTTCCACCTCGAAGATGTTTCACACGAAAAGGCTGTTGGTTTGGCTTGAAGGCCTCGGAGGAAGGAGGGGTACAGAGGTGGAGGCAAGCCCTGTGCGGCAGGGGGGCAGCTCAGGTCAGCTCGGGCCACCTTCCGCCTCCTTGCGACCAGAGGCTTTGACCCACGTGTAGTCAAGCAGAGGGTGTTATCTGGGCCCCTGGGGAGGAGAGGCCACCGTACGTTGCCAACCAAAACCTAAAGAGCAATCAAAGCCCAAAGGATCAAAGCCCAGTGGCCAGAAGAGCAGCTTCGGAAATGAATGTCAGTTGCAGGGGTGGGGGGTGCCCAGCTCAAGTCTGGAGAGCCGAGGTCTTTGAAACGCAGGTCGGCTGTGACTTGGGCAACAGCATGGACACGGGCGGCTAATAAGGCCACAATTACTGCCACCACCGCCCAGGGTCTATGCTTGAGTAGACATTAGGCAGTGGGAACTGAGGACCGGAGGACATGTGGATAGCACAGGATGGATTTTTATCAGAAAAGAGAGAGGATACTCGACGACGTGCCTGCCCCATTGACCTTGCACGGCCTGCGCCAGGTGAACTCGGGCATGGGTAAAGTTCCTGAGAACAGGTGGTGAACCAGACGGGGCCAGACAGGCACTGCTCCGTAGGCGACATGAGGCCTCTGAAGGACACTAAGAGTGCTACATCTCCTGGGCTGCTGAAAAGTAGGCAAAGAACAGGCTTTATTGCACATTTCGTTCTTAGAAAACTGGAGATTGCCCTGCAGAGGTCCTTGTGATCTGCAGGAACCCGACATCAATGCAGGCGGAATCACGGGTGACCTCTGAAACTCAAGGGAAGAAAAAAAAGGCCAGTGGTTGGTCTTTCCGGGGCCATGCTTGCACCTGGGATCCTCAGGCCAGATGGACCTTGTCTGGCTTGGTCACTGTGGTGAGCAGATGCCTGGGAGGAGGTAGCGTGCCCAGGAGAGCTGGGCGGACCTGTTTGCTCTCCGACCGGGGCCAGCCCTCGACACACTGCCAGTAGGAAGCTGGGGCAAACTTTCCAAATGGGGAAAACTTCTTGGCAAACGTGCAGGTTCCGGAAAGAGGCTGGAACCATGATTCTCAATTCCAATGTGCCTGACTCCCTCTCTCCTACCCTGGAACCAGACTACCCAGAGGAGCAGATGTAGACCCTGGGCTGGGAGGGCCCTGGGTCCAGCTCCACAGCATCAAACTAGAGGTAACAAAAGGATCAAAGACGGGGTTGGAAACAAGAGAACAGTTTACATTACAGGCGTTGATTCTGAAATAGTCTTTCTGAGCTCAAGAAACTGGCGGCAGATAGCCCATGTAAGGCCGTAGAGAACCCAGCCAGGCTCTGTCTGTCCATCCGTCTCTCCTGAGCAGCTCAACACTTCATATATAAATGGGGTGGTACCGTTTGTGGCTGATCTTTTTCCTGCATGTTGGGCAAGTGCTAGCATTCTTAAGGGAATCACGGAGGCACTGGCTACAGAAGACGTGGCCACATTCTGTAGAAACAATGAGTCGTCCATTCTGCACAATCTAGAAAACATAAAAAAGAACAGGCTTCACGTCTGGCCTTGTACCAGAGCAGCGGGAGCCCCCAGAGAATCCACTCCCGCCCATCTCTAAGATGCCGAATGAGAGGAGGGGGGGCCAAGGGCTGCAGCAGGAAAAGCAGGGAGATGGTCTGGAGAACTAGAGATGCTGCTCTGTAGGCTCAGGCAAGTATGAGCGGTGTCTCTGAAGCCGAGAGTAGAGGCAGCAGCCAGTCTCTGGCAGCGACAGCCCAAGGGGGTTTGACGCACCCCCAGGCACCCAGTGGGGCAATGCCCTAGGGCCTGGGGCCACAGTGAACACTAGCAGCTTCCAATTAGGCCAGGTAGGGAATACACAGGACTGATGCACTTGCACAGGGCAGCCCAGAGTTCAAGACTGTAGGGTCCAAGAAGATGGCACCCTCCCCCTTCACAGAGGTGTGCCAAGCCATGTGCCAACCCAAGCGTGACTGCAAAACAGAGGCATCAAAGCCCACCCAGTGAGGAGTGCTCTCTCATCTAATTCTTTCACTGAAGCAGTTTGAAAACCAGAATCAGGGAAGACACAGCTAAGTTTGCTTACCTCCGAGTACCCGTCCATGCAGATGGGACAACTGACAGTACCAGAGGGCCTAAAATCACAGTGCTCATGTCAGTTCCTCAGCAAACGCAAACATCAATTACTCTTAAGTGGCTTCATGTAAGCAGCCCACATCCCCTTACAAGAGCCTCCTCTGACCCTGCCTTAGCACAGGCACCCGGGACACTTACAAGATGGCCGGCTGTGCCGATGGGGGTGGGGGAGGCTATGAGAAAGGGGAGGAAAGAGATGGGGGCAAGAGAAAGCGCAGGCAACTGGAGTCGCCCTGTCCCCGCCCCGCACCTCTGGCCTATGCTCCCTCAGAGCCCCCTTCCAGCCTGTCTGGGGCAGGGGCTGCGCCTAGCACCCCCTTCCTCCAAGCATTGCTGTTGCAGAAGGCCGGGGGCTGCTGGGTCTGTTCTCCACCCCAGGTGGTGAGGCTTGCCTCCAGCCTGGAGCTATTCACACCCACCCAGCCAGTGCCTGGCACGCCCTGGTCACAGTGGGAACAGCTGAGCCCACCTCCAGATCCACCTGCCACCCAGATGCTACAACGAGCCCTTCTTGAGCCCAGGGCTTAAGGTCAGTATCTCTAATACCCTGCTTCCTGCCCCAACCTCTCCACTAAAATATGGAGAGGAAGGAAGAGGATCCTCACTCCAGGGACGATGGGGTCCCACGGATCCAGAAGCTTCCCGGCAGAGAGCCTGTCCCCAGCACGGCAGCAGCAGAGCAGCGGGCACGCCGGTACCTGGCTCCGGTAGCGGCCTCCTCCCGGGCGTTTCTGGGGTTGTGGGTGGTCACATACACGTCCTTGTCCCTGGACAGCTCCTCGTCATCACTGCTCAGCACACAGCTGTCGGCGTGCTCCTGGCGCAGCCTCCTGGCATTCCTCCTCGGCCGCCTCCTTTCTGAGATGTGAGCCTACGTTCAGGGCAGGGCCTCCCAGTCCTACCACCCTCACCACCCACCCTCCTTTCTGACTGGGAAAGGCCAGTCCCAGCTGCACGGAGACCACCCTCCCGTCTTCCCAAGAGAAGAAGCCCCCGCCCCTGCTGTGTGCAGATGCCCAGGGGGATGTCTCCTCAGCAGGAAGGGGACTTACTGCAGGCGTGAGCAGGGCATCATCCTGGGCATGTTCCCGCACCTACAGAGCTGGCAAGGCCTGAGGCCCTGCCCCCACACCCTCGTCAGTCCTGTACCCAAACCCAAGGAAGGAGAGGAAACCACTCACCTTCAACAATCTTTGAAAAAGGAGAAAAACAAAAGAGAAATACACAATTAATTTGACATAAAATATTCTGTATTCTTTTAAACTCTTAAACAATAAAATTGAAGCATCTGTTTCAAATGCAAAATCCTCGGGAGCAGCAAAGCCTCCCAGCAGCTGACACACTGCGCCCCAGCCCGCAGGTGTTTAGTGAGTCTCTGGGAGCTGCGTGACCTGGGGAAGTTCCATACCCTCAGGAACTGCCAACTTCCTCTTCTGAAAAACAGAGGCACGAGTGCTCACAGCGCCCCCTCGCTGCTGTGAGAACTAAGTGAGATCACAACGATGCCACAGGGCATCAGGGGCCTGAAGCTCACAACCAGCTCCACCCGTTCTCCTTGTCTTCACTCCACGTTGGCTACTGCCGGAGACGGAGCCTTTACTGGCAGAAGGGTTTGCAGTGCTTAATGCTTTATTAAAAATAATTAAACAGCCAAAGTAGACCATGCAGGGACTACGGAGAGTAGCATACACCAAGGGCTGAGATCAATCCAACCCTGTGTTTGAGGCCTACAGAAAAAGCTAGTGAGAACTTGACAAGCCCATCGCCTGACTACAGGCACACCTGCACTTTGCTTTACTGCGCTTCACAGATACCGCATTTCTTACAAATTAAAGGTTTGTGGCAACCCTGTGTCAAACAAGTCTATTGGTACCATTTTCCCAACATCATTTGCTCACTTCGTGTCTGTGTCACTTTTCAGTAATTCTCACAATACGTCAAACTTGTTCATCATTATTACATTCGTTATGGTGATATGTATTGGTGGTTTCTGATGTTACTACTGTAATTGTTTTGGGCACCATGACCTCACCCACACAAGGCGATGAACTTAACTGATAAATGTGTGTTCTGACTGCTCCACAGAACAACGCTTCCATGACTCCCTCCCTCTTTTTGAGTCTCCCTACTCGCTACACACAACAATATTGAAATCTGGCCAATTAATAATCCTACAATAGGGGCTTCCCTGGTGGTCTAGACTCTGCCCTCCCAAAGCAGGGGGCCCGGGTTCGATCCCTGGTCAGGGAACTAAAGCCTGCATGCCGCAACTAAAACAGCCCGTGTGCTGCACCTAAGACCCAGCACAGCCAAATAAATAAATGAATAAATAAATATTAAAAAAATATATATCCTACAATAACCTCTATGTCTTCAAATGAAAGGAAGAGCTGCACATGTCTCACTTTAAATCAAAACCTAGAAATGATTACGGTTAGTGAGGAAGGCATGTCAAAAGCTGAGACAGGCCTAGAGCTCTGCCTCTTGCGCCAGTTAGCCAAGTCGGGAATGCAAAGGAAAAGCTCTTGAAGGAAATTAAAAGTGCTACTCCAGTGAACACACAATGATAAGAAAGTGAAACAGCCTTATTGCTGATGTGTAGAAAGTATGAGTGGTCTGGATAGAACATCAAACCAGCCACAACATTCTCTTAAGCTGAAGCCTAATCCAGAGCAAGGCCCTAACTCTCTTCAATTCTATGAGGGCTGAGAGGGGTGAGGAAGCTGCAGAAGAAATGTCTGAAGCTAGCAGAGGTTGGCTCATGAGGTTAAAGGAAAAAAGCCGTCTCCATAACATCGTATTGCAAAGGTAAGGCAGCAAGTGCTGGTGTAGAAGCTGCAGCAAGTTATCCAAAAGATCCAGCTAAGATCATTAATGAAGGTGGCTACACTAAACAACAGATTTTCAATGTAAACAACAGCCTCTATTGGAAGAAGATACCATCTAGGACTTATATAGCAAGAGAGAAGAAGTCAATGCCTGGCTTTAAAGCTTCAAAGGACAGGCTGACTCTCTCCTTAGCTGATGACTTTACGTTGAGGCCAGTGCTCATTTATCATTCCAAAAGTCCTAGGGCCCTTAAAAATGGTGTTAGGGGCTTCCCTGGTGGCGCAGTGGTTGAGAATCTGCCTGCTAATGCAGGGGACACGGGTTTGAGCCCTGGTCTGGGAGGATCACACATGCCCCGGAGCAACTAGGCCTGTGAGCCGCAACTACTGAGCCTGCGCGTCTGGAGGCTGTGCTCCGCAACAAGAGAGGCCGCGACAGTGAGAGGCCCGCGCACCGCGATGAAGAGTGGCCCCCGCTTGCCACAACTAGAGAAAGCCCTCGCACAGAAACGGAGACCCAACACAGCAAAAATAAATTAATTAATTAAAAAAAAAAGAATGGTGCTAAATCTACTCTGCCTGTGCTCTACAAATGAAACAACAAAGCCTGAATGACAGCACATCTGTTTACAAAATCGTTTACTGAATATTTTAAACTACTGAGACATACTGCTCAGAAAAAAAGATTTCTTTCAAAATATTACTGCTCACTGACAATGCACCTGGTCAGCCAAGAGCTCTGATGGAGATGGACAATGAGATGAATGTTGTTTTCTTGCCTGCTAACACAACATCCGTCCTGCAGCCCATGGATCCCTTGATGAAAGTCATTTCAACTTTCAAGTCTTATAATTTAAGAAATATATTTTGTAAGGATAGCTGCCATAGACAGTAAATTCTCTCATGGATCCAGGCAAAGTAAACTAAAAACCTTCTGGAAGGGGTTCACCATTCTAGATGCCATTAAGAACATTTGTGATTTCATGGGTGAGGAATTTGGAAGAAGTTGATTCCAACCGTATCAGATGACTTTGAGGGATTCAAGACTTCAGTGGAGGAAGGAACTGCATATGTGATGGAAAAAACAAGAGAACTAGAATTAGAAGTGGAGCCTGAAGATGTGACTGAACTGCTGTAATCTCACAGTAAAACGTGAACAATGAGGAGTTGCTTCATACAGATGAGAAAGTGGTTTCTTGAGATGGAAGCTACTCCTGGTGAAGATGCTGTGAAGATTGTTGAAATAACAAAAAAGAATTAGAATACTACGTAAACTTAGTTGATAAAGCAGCAGCAGGGTTTGAAAGAAATTCTACTCTGGGTAAAATGCTGTCAAACAGCATTGCTGCTACAGAGAAACTGTTCATGAAAGGAAGAGTCGATTAATACAGCAAACTTCATCGTTGTCTTCTTTTTTAAGAAATCCCCACAGGCACCCCAGCCTTCAGCAGCCACCACCCTGATCAGGCAGCAGCATCAACATTGAGGCCAGACCCTCCACCTGCAAAGAGATTACAACCCGCTGAAGGCTCAGATGATGGTCAGCACTTGGCAATAAAGTACTTTTAAATTAAGGAATGCACATTGTCATAATGTGTGACTGCACACTTAATAGACTGCAGTATAGCACAAACAACTTTTTTACATGCACTGAGAAACGCAAAGGTTCGTTGTGTCTTGCTTTACTCACTTTACTACGGTGGTCTGGAACTGAGCCCACCATCTCCAAGGTGTGCCTGTACTCAGAACTTAAGATTCTTTTCTGCAACAGTTTCAAACCTGTCAAGTCAGCTCTCTCACTGAGCTACTACCTGTCTGTCTACACCATCACCAGTAGCACCCCTTTTCCCTCTCGCTTGTGTGTGTCATCAACTACTTCAGGAGAGCTCTCAGGATTGCTGTTGAAAGCCCTGCTGCCACCTCTCCTTGGCTACCCTCATGTTCAGGGGGCACGGAGGCTGACCCTTTCTGGCACACCATCCTGCCCCGCAGAGATCGGAAGCTCAACTCTATTCCAACTCCCTTGCAGTGGGGATCCTAGACATGAACTAAACTCCCTCAGTGGGATACACTCAGGCCACTTGGAGGGCAGAAGGGTGGAGGAATATTTCAGCTGCTGTAGGTGGACACAGATGCGGGTATCAAGAGGCAGTCGTGGCCGAGGCTGCAATGTCCAAAGCCCAGGTCTGTCCTCCCAAGCAAGGAGACACAGTAGCATTTCCTTGAGCCCAAAGAGATTAGTACAGGTGGTAGCTGCCCCCTCCCATCCTTCTGCTTGGAGCAGAGGTAGCAGCTCCCATGGTGCGTCAAGGCTGAGATGTCCAGAGTTATTCCTAGACACCTGCTCCTCCAGCCTTTACAACAAAACGAAGCAACTCCTCCCGTATATTTTTTTTAATTAATAAATTAATTTATTTGTTTTTGGCTGTGTTGGGTCTTCATTGCTGTGCGCGGGCTTTCTCTAGTTGCGGCGAGCAGGGGCTACTCTTCGTTGCGGTGCGTGGGCTTCTCATTGCGGTGGCTCCTCTTGTCGCGGAACACGGGCTCTAAGCACACAGGCTCAGAAGTTGTGGCGCACGGGCTTAGTTGTTCCGCGGCATGTGGCATTCTTCCCGGACCAGGGATCAAACCCGCGTCCCTTGCACTGGCAGGTGGATTTTTAACCACTGCCCACTGCCACCAGGGAAGTCCCCCTCCCATGTATTAAAATCCATTTCTGCTCCAGAATAACTAGAGTGGATTCGGTTTTTCCAACCTCAACGCTGACAAATACAAATGGCCATCACAGGAAGGAAGAAGGTCTGAGCATAAAGATCTTCATTTTGCAGATGAGAAGCCACTGAAGACACTTCCCCTTCACCCCAGAAGAAGCTGGAAAGTGTGACTATGAAACTGGCAACAGTCAACTTCATCACCAGGACCATGAACTGGAACTTGGACCATGCCAAGCTTGGGCTGGCAGAAGGTGCTGTCCATATGAAGTCTAGAAGTGAAGCTCTGAAGTTAGCCAAGAGCAGAAGGAAATTCTGCTGTGGGCAGGGAAGACCCCAGTTTTCCTCCACTGCAACACTGCTTTTACTGCCCTTTGCCAAGAAGGACCACTGACCAGGTGTGGATGCACCTGGATGGAATGTGACGCCACTGGGTCCCAGGCCACCAGAATGTGGCAACCAGGTCTCCACAGGCTCTTGTGAGCCAGACCCAGCTCGCCTCTTGGCAGTGCCAAGCCGGGGCCGGACCTGAACACTGAGCCCCCAGGAAGGTCCCAAGGCCCAGGCAGGTGCTCCATACTTAACTACTAGGTAAATGAATACACAGTAGCCAGAGAGCCTCCTTCACTGGTGATGACTGTGTCCCCATCCATGTTCAATGGAAGAACAGCTCAGAGATGAGGCTTCTTGCCCAAAGGGCAGAAAAGAATGGCACCACAGCCTGGACTCCCAGCTCCATGACTTCCTGTGACCCGGAGCCACCTCCTAGCTGATGGAGGTGAGATACTATCATTGGTGTTCCCTCCACCCAGCAGCCGAATCGCAACAAATCGAGAACTCTGGACTTCCCTGGTGGCGCAGTGGTTAAGAATCCACCTGCCAATGCAGGGGACACGGGTTTGAGCCCTGGTCCGGGAAGATCCCACATGCCACAGAGCAACTAAGCCCGTGTGCCACACTACTGAGCCTACGTGCCACAACTACTGAAGCTTGCACGCCTCGAGCCCGTGCTCTGCAACGAGAAGCCACTGCAATGAGAAGCCCGCACACCACAACAAAGAGTAGCCCCTGCTCGCCACAACTAGAGAAAGCCCACGCACAGCAGCAAAGACCCAACACAGCCAAAAAAAAAAAAAAAATCAAGAACTCTGCAGGTGTCTGCAGGTGCTCTGGAATGTCCCTTCCCCGTGGCCATAGACCTGCAGGTAACAAAGTGTTTACCTAGCACAAGAGACAGAGGTGGGGAAAAGCATCGGGGCTTCAGAAATGTTGACTCTAGGAGTAAACAGATGGAAATAGGAATAATACAAGCTCTTGGGCCTCTCATCTGGCTGAGAGGCCTTTCAAAGAAACAAAATACCAAACGGAAACAATTCCCCAGTCCCCTAGTATGTACAGCCAAATCAACACTGACAAACTGGCTCAAGCTCAGACCCACACATTCCACCACACCTTCAACCTGGCTTCTCTTTCCTGACTCTAGAATAAACTACAGGTAGTGTGTCAGAGACAAGTGGAGAGGCGTGGAGCATGAACAGCCCACAGGAGCACCGGTGCCGCTGGCTTCCACACCTGGGCACACTGACTCCAAGTCAGGCACCCAGAACCCCTGTGAGCTTCTGAAGCACACCTGCAAACACTGACACCCGTGTCACAGACTCCTGGTCAGTGGGGCAGGATAAGCCTTTCTTCTTCTACTAGTGGACAAAACGCTTGGCATTCTTAGGGCTACAGCAACATGCTGGGGTGAAACAACAGAATGGAACCAAGTAGCAGGGTCACTGGGGTCCTCTGTAGGCAAGCTGACCTCTGGCATTTCTAAGAAAGCTCATCCAGCTGGGAGCTCAGAGAGCTGCTTGCTTTAAATGACCTTCCTAGGCAGCATGGCACATCATTCCACTGGAAGAAACAGCCATATGCAACCACCGTGCCCACAAAGGATACTCCTCAGATCCAACAGGTGCACGCATCACACAATTACAGAGTACTTTTACTGTAGCGCCGCCACGAGCACCAGGAAGACTGGTGCTGACATGAACATCCCAGTCGAGTAAGCAATCATGTCAGATTCCACGGACAACTGTTTCATTTCCCCAGTTCTTGGATATGATGTCTGGGCTCTTTTTCCTTCATATATAATTACACTGGTTCATTCACTCATTCTAGCGGTCACTGTGTACCTCTCATGCCCTTTACTATTCCCAGCCAGAGACGGACCAGGCTCTATCCCTGCCTGCAAGGAAGCCTTCACCAAGCAGACCCTTTCAAGAGTCTCATAAATCATAAACCAGGTGAGGTACAGAGTATAACACAAATAGCTCTATACATTAGTACACTATGGGAACAGAACAAAGAAAGATTCCAGGAAAACCAACCTGACTTTAAAAGAAACAATCTTTTGAAATTCAATGAAGGAAAATAGTCCAAGCAAGTACCATTTTAAATAACTTCCCCCTGGAAGACTCAGTTTCTTAACGAGAGGAGTGAGGCTCTTTTCCATCACTGCATGACTTCCAGCTGGAACACAGACTGGCATACTGCAAATGCTCATGAAAAGTGGTCTGAAAATTTTAATTCATCTATCAAACCAGATAAGAAAGCAGAAGGATGGAACTTCCCTGGTGGCGCAGTGGTTAAGAATCCACCTGCTAATGCAAGGGACATGGCTTCAAGCCCTGGCCCGGGAAGATCCCACATGCCGCGGAGCAACTAAGCCTGTGTACCACAACTACTGAGCCCACGTGCTGGAACTACTGAAGCCTGCGCACCTAGAGCCTGTGCTCTGCAACAAGAGAAGCCACCGCAATAAGAAGCCCACGCACCACAACAAAGAGTAGCCCCCGCTCGCCACAACTAGAGAATGCCCATGCACAGCAACGAAGACCCAACGCAGCCAAAAATAAATAAATAAATTAAGAAAAGAAAGAAAGCAGAAGGATGGAAAACAAGCAGAGACTTCCAATAAATGGCAGGCTGGTATTTCCATCTATTTTTCCACTGAAAACAACCAAAAACAAGATAAAACATACATATTTTTAAATAAAGAGGCATCAAATAAAGAGAAGAATTAGGTCAACAGTATAGGGAATACAGTAATCCAGAGGGAAAAAAAGCACAGAGGATTTTTTAAAAATTGAAGCCTACTTTTGAAAGCCCCACAGAGAAACCAAAATCCAGGCAGGAACCATGGGGGCAGGTTATCTAGTGAAGGCCAGCCATCGGGGGCAAGCCAGGCTTAAAGCAAGACCCAGTAAGTATCAAAGAACTGACATACAGAATGTATTTTCTGACCAATACTGCAAGCAATCAATAACAAAAAGAAAGCACCCATATATTTGGAAGTTAAAAAATATAAATTTGATAAATATGTTGAATTAAATGTAAAGTACCAGTAACACAATTTGTAAGATATAGCTAAAGACAGTATAATCTTTAATGCATTTATTGGAAAAGAAATGATGAAAATTAGAAAACCAGCAAAATAAACTCAAACAAAGAAAAGAATAATCAATGAATGAAAAACTTACAAGAGAAAGGATCCACAAAGCTAAAAGTTGGTTCTTTGAAAGATCTAATAAAGCTCTGGTGATACTAATCTAAAAAAATAGAAAACACAAATAACCAGTATCAGAAATGAAAAAGGAGACATCACTATAGATTGCACAGAACATAAGACATTATGAACAAATTTATGCAAATAAAAGTGAAAACTTTAGATGAAATCAACAAATTCCTAAAAAATTTAATTACCAAAACCTATTAAAACTCTAGGTTATGTACTTCACTGTCAAGTTCTAACAAACATTCATGGAAGAAATAGTCCAATCTTACAAAATCTTCTGTGGAATGGAAAAAAAGGTGCCCAACTCACTTCGTCAAGATACCAATATGCTGATACCAGAACTCTATAAGGAAAAATTACAGACCACCAATCTTACTCATAAAAATAGAGGCAAAATTATATATAAAACATTAGCAAACCAAATCTAGCAACATAAAAAGAAAATGCCATGACCACAATGCTTAAGTGGTCTAACACTAGAAAACAACGTAATTCTCCACTTCAACATATGAAAGGGGAAAAAGCAATATTAGATGAAATTGTTAAATTTCGACATTGATTCAAGATGAAACTTATAGCCAAACAGGAAATAGAGAAACTTTTCCACTCTGGTAAAGGATATAAACAAATCGAAAAAACTTAACAGCAGAAGTCTTATTTAACGGTGGAACTCTGAAAGGACTCTTTCAGATTTAGAATGAAACAAGAATGTCCATGACTGTCACCATTTTTATTCAGCCAGTGTTGAATTTTTTAGCCAGTGCGTTAAGGCCAAGGAAAAAGAAAAAAGGGAAATACAGAAGAACCAAAACTTGTTCTGTGTACAAAGAAATTCTAAGATTTACAGATTAAAGGCTTCCCTGGTGGCGCAGCGGTTAAAAATCCGCCTGCCAGTGCAGGAGACATGGGTTCGAGCCCTGGTCTGGGAAGATCCCACATACTGCAGAGCAACTAAGCCCATGCACCACAACTACTGAGCCTGCGCTCTAGAGGCCGCAAGCCACAACTACTGAGCCCGCGGGCCACAACTACTGAAGCCCGTGCATCTAGAGCCTGTGCTCCGCAACAAGAGAAGCGCCTCAATGAGAAGCCCGCGCGCCGCAACAAAAGAGTAGCCCCGGCTCACCGCAATTAGAGAAAGCCCGCACACAGCAACAAAGACCCAATGCAGCCAAAAATAAAAATAAATAAATAGATTTACAAATTAAGAACTGTTACACTAAAAAAGAAAAACCAATTGCATTTCTTTATATTAGCAAATAATAAAAACAAAAAAGTGAAAATTTTAAACACCATTTTTTTTATAGCATTCTAAATACTATGTACCTAGAAATAAATCTTCTAACAAAAGACTTGCAAAATCACTCCAGGGAATATTATAAATCTTCACTGAGAGGTATTTAATCTTATCTCAAACCATACACAAAGGGCTTTCCTGGTGGTTCAGTGGTTAAGAATCCACCTGCCAATGCAGGGGACACGGGTTCCAGCCCTGGTCCGGGAAGATCCCACATGCCGTGGAGCAACTAAGCCCATACGCCGCAACTACTGAGCCTGCGCTCTAGAGCCCGCGATCCACAACTACTGAAGCCCACATGCCTACAGCCCGTGCTCTGCAACAAGAGAAGCCACCGCAATGAGAAGCCCGCACACCGCAACAAAGATCCAATGCAGCCAAAAATAAATAAAACAAATTAAAAAAAAACCAAGGGCTTCCCTGGTGGCGCAGAGGTTGAGAGTCCGCCTGCCGATGCAGGGGACGCGGGTTCGTGCCCCGGTCCGGGAGGATCCCACGTGCCGCGGAGCGGCTGGGCCCGTGAGCCATGGCCGCTGAGCCTGCGCGTCCGGAGCCTGTGCTCCGCAACGGGAAAGGCCACAACAGTGAGAGGCCCACATACCACACACACAAAAAAAAAAAACCAAAAACATACACAAAACTCATATAGATTATAGACCTAAATGTGAAACGCAAAACAGTAAAACTTTTGGAATAGAGGAACATATTTTTATGGTATGGGATTTTCATCAACAAATTGATAAATTCAACTGTATTAAAATTAAGAACCTCTGTACATAAACCAAAAAGAGAAAAGACAAGCCTCTGAGTAGCAGATTCAAAACACAACTGATGGCAGGCTCATATTTAGAACTTATAAAGAATTCCTAAAAAATGAGACAAGGTCAACAATCACACAGAAAAATGAGTAGAAAAAAAGACTCAGTGTTTAAGGAAAAAAAAAAAAAAAAAAAAGGGCTTCCCTGGTGGTGCAGTGGTTGAGAGTCCACCTGCCGATGCAGGGGACACAGGTTCGTGCCCCGGTCCGGGAAGATCCCACATGCCGCGGAGCGGCTGGGCCCGTGAGCCATGGCCGCCGGACCTGTGCGTCCAGAGCCTGTGCTCCGCAACGGGAGAGGCCACAGCAGTGAGAGGCCTGTGTACCGCAAAAACAAACAAACAAAAAAGATTGCAACAGGCAATTTGCTAAAGAGGAAAATGAAACACCACTAAACATGACAAGATGTCGAACCCCACCAGTGATGGGAAAACACACATTAAAACCACATGGGATGCTCTAGGCAACACCAGACTGGTTAAAAGTTACAGTGGCAGTGAGATGTGGAAGAACAAGAACCTCCAACACTGGTGGGAGCCTAAACTGGTACATCCTCTCTGGAAAACAGCTTGTCACTATCTAGTGACAATCAAAGATATACACACCCTAGGACCCAGCAGTAACGGCCTTCTTTGGGTATGCAATGCCAAAAATAAATTAAATTTTGAGGGAAAATATCAAAGCAGAGATGTACAAGGTCTCATTGCACCTTACAGCTTTTAAATTTTCTCCTAATTCATCAGAGGTTTAGGATTCCTTAGAGTTAGAAAAACAGCCTGCATAGTTTCTCATCCAGTCTTAAGAGGGTTCACAAGAGTTCTAACATTGTCCCTGGATCCCGGATGTAAAGATGCAGAGCTACTCCCGGGTGAGATTCAAGTGGTACACTTAAGCCTGTCCCCCTGCATTCTGGCGGAACTGCTAAGATTACCCCAGTTTGGGAAACGATATATTTATTCATTTCATACTCTCCTGTAGGCAGGGCCTGAGGTAACCCTAAACTTGTAATTCCTCTAATAGATGCCCCTTGACAAGTTAATAATACTATTAGGTTTTCCAAGTAGATCTGCTTTAGAGAGTGAGAATTTCAGTCTCAGGTATACTTCTCACTGTAAATTTTAAAACTGGCATTTGGATTTATTAAACACCAATAAAGAATGAAGGATGATTAGAATAAGGGGTGCTATTAAGTCCAAAACAATTATTCTATGTCTGGGGACACTGAGGCCATGGGAAGGTAAGTCCTCCGACCAAACTGGCCGGTGCCTCTGGGACGAGAAGCGAGGACTCCTGCTTCTCAAGTTAGCCTCCCCTTCACCTATCCACCTGCCCCTGGCTATCCACCCACTCCCAGGGCAGCTCCCCCAACTCTAGCATTCCCATCCTGGTGTCTCTCAATGACTCTCCACACCCAGAGAAACAGGAAGAAGGCTGGAAAGCTCAGAAAAGAAGCCCATGTAGGGAGGGCAGACTGGCCATCAAAACAAAACCAAGGTGTAAAAGGGGACATGATGATGTGGGTCTGTCACCCAACAGAAGCCACCAATCATTGTCTCCTTGAGGGCAGAAAATACGGTCTTCTGAGCAGAATCCTGGCCATCTCCCCAGGGCCTGGCACACTGCAGGTGGACACCGAGTATTGGAGAAATTAAGGACTTGGCAGCACTTTTAAGTGTTAATCAGCAACTGGGCTGAGGCTCCAGCCAAGGTACCAAATTAAGCTACCTTTCCAGAACCTCCGGGAGCCTGCAGGGAGCAGCAGCGGAGCTGTATGTACTGGGTTGGCTAAAAAGTTCATTCAGGTATTTTCCCATAAGATGTCACGGAAAATCCGGAACGAACTTTTCAGCCAACCCAATATGTGTGTACCTTAGGACAGCGGTCCCAGCCTTTTTGGAACCAGGGACCGGTTTTGTGGAAGACAATTTTTCTGCGGACCAGTGGCAGGGTGGCGGGTGGATGCTTCAGGCGGTAATGCAAGCAATGGGGAGCGATGAGGGGCCCCAGGTGAAGCTTTGCTCGCTGGCTGCTCTCCTCCTCCTCTGCGGTCTGGCTCCTAACAGGCCGCGGACCAGTACCGGTCTGCAGCCCGGGGGTTGGGGACCCCTGCCTTAGCAATCACACTAATCAGGCCCAGGAAGGGACCACTTACAGCTAAACCTGCTCAGGCTTATCTCAGAAAGTTCCGACCGGTCTCCAGGGAAATTACTGCCTCCTGTTTGGGGGCCACGGTCTCCCCTGAGCATTCATCCAAAATCTGCTGGGGACGGTCTGATGACACAGCAAGAGCAGCTGCCTTGCCTTTGGGATAGTGGGAGGGGAGGAATGACAGGGAAGGACACACCACAGGACAGCCCAGCAGTTTCAGACTGACCAGAGTCTAAATCTCTTAATTTGTCAAGACAGTTCCCTGTCCTCGCTTTTCTCCTTTTAAAGTCTTGAAGCTTCTCAGTGCAGCCCTAGTCTACAGTTCTAAGCACAGCCAGGACAGCCCCAAGGCCAACGGGAAGACTCAGCTCCTAGCAACCCCACTCGCCCCACCAAACCGCAGCCCTCAGCAGCACCTGCCCCCTATTGGCCCAAGACCGTCCAGGGTGTCACCACTTCCACTCCACACAACTGCACACTGCATCAAAAGGCACTGCAGAAGCATCCCAAGAGGCCAGTGTGTCCTCAGGATGTGGGTCTGTGGGCTGACCATACTCCCAGACCCACAGACAGCTATGCACCCCTGACCTGTGGAGCCAGTCTGCCAGAACGGCTTCTCCACATGTCCCCTGACCAGACCAGGTCTCCTTCCTGAGGGCCGCACAGGGGGCAGGCATGCTCCCTGTGGGAGGGGGCACAAGCAGCCTCCCAGGTGCCACCCTCCCTGGAGGCACGACACAACCAAAGCATCAGGTGGCAATGCAGGGGGCCTGCATCCTCTGAGGCAGCTGCTTCTGGGACTCGAGAGATTTCCCACTGGCAGTGCTGAGCAAATATCCCCATTCCCACCAGCCGCGAGGGTGTAAACTCACATTTACTCAGCTTTACTGGGCACCACGTTAGGTGCCAGGCACTCAAATACAGGATCTCTTTTAATCCTCACAATACTCTATTGACATGGATGGCATTATCCCCATTTTATGGACAAGGTGAATGAGGCTAAGTGTAAGTGTAGAATCAGGGACCAAAGAGAGATCGGGCCTCAGAGTTCTCCCCAAAAGCCTTTATGGCCAGCTATGTAAAGGACAGGGTCACACAGATTTACTAATGTGATGAATTTAAGCAATAAAGTCACAACAAATGATTTTCCTGAAACATTTCCCATCTTGAGCACCAGTCACTGAAAGCATGCCTTCTTTAGCCCAAGCTGTAGCCTGTGACCAAGGCCTTCAGACGTGCAGGCCAGGGGCCCACAGCCAAGAAAGGGCAATCCTCACGCTCCAGCACTTACCACGACAGAGTCGCTGTGAGTCAGGTCGACGACCACAGGCTCTAAAGATTCACAGGTGAGGTCCACTATTTCATCTCCAGCTTCAAAATAAAGCATTTTAACAAGCTTTAGGAGGAAAGTAAAGGACTACTGCTCTAAGTTTCATTATTAATATGATTAGAAACAGAGCGCAGTCTTATACCAAACTAAAATCCCTGAAGTACAGGAGTAAAGGGGTGACAGGCAATGAATACTCTTCCAGAATTTTGCTCTAACAGGGTATGGGCTTTACAAATACACCATCCTGTGTGTGTCTGTGCACACGCACACCTCTCCGTGTCCTCACACTGCCACACTGCTAGGCCTCCGTGCCCTGCACCTGCTCAGCTCATTCACAGGGGAGAGGCAGTGACTTACCTGAGGTGGGATGGGGGGTGCACATCTGGGGAAGGGACCAAGCACGCTCAGCTTGGGCTCTGGGATGGATCTGTCTGAAACCTCTGCTCCCCTCAGACCTCCGGTCGTGCTTAGCTCTGCACCATCATCAGTTACGTTTCAATCTCCATTTAGCTCTCAAGTGCTTCCCACTTGGGTGGACAGCAAGGGTTTATTTACTGGTCCCCTAGAACCCCAACCCACCCAAATGGGTCGAGCCTGTTCTGCAACTTGCCTTTGAGCCCTAGAGGACAGCGCACTGTCTACTTGAGCACAGGACGGGGGGGAAAGGCACGTGCCAAACGGTCACCAGCACTTACCTCCAGCAGGCAGAAAGGAAGGGCAGGGTACAACTTCCATTTATATAAACTGAAACAAGACTTAACAACCATGTTTGTTTCTATTATTATTAACATTAAAAAGTAGGAGGGAAGAACTTTTAGAAATAATGTTTGTTTAATACTCAGGGAAAGTGACTTGTAATACATTTAACATATTCAAACTTGTTTTGTTCTCATGTATTAAAAGGTTTCACAGGAATAAAAACCACAATACATCAAAGATGTCCAACGTAATTTATACAAAATGACTTCATTCTTTTTAAAGAATAGTCCATATATGGATATACCATAATTTACAGAACCGCTCTCTTTCTGATGGACACAATTTTTGGCTCCTACAAATAAAAACGGTATTCCAACAGGCAGCTTGTGCATACAGCCCTGCACACACGGGTGTAAGACTGACTGAGGACGAGAAGTGCTGCAGTGGAAAGCAGTGGATCTTGGCCAGGTTGGAGATTCCACTTGTGGGTTCAGGGTCCCAAATGAGGAGCCTCCTGCACCAGCCTCTCCTGAAGGGTGGCAGAATTCAGACACCAGGGCATCAGCTTTGGGGTGGATAGCCCAGGGCTGTGAATTTATGTTAGAAGTGAAGCTCAGAGACCACAGAGACAATACAGAGAACTTCACTCCTCTGAAGGGCCCATGAAATCTATAGACAAGTTGCTTGCTTCTCTTCGAATGTCAGTTTTCAGGCATCATAATTATAAAAACAATCTTCCTACATGCAGAGCTGAGGGACTTGATTCAGGCCATTTGCCACTCCCCTGAAGAGGCAGGAAGAAGGGGAAAAAGCCAATCTGGCCTCTGCCTGCACCAAACTCCTTCCAACACACGCAGCTCTGCCAACAAGTCTGCCTGCTGGGGCAATTTTTTGTCTTAATGAAGGAGAGAGGAAGAAAGTTGAGTACTTCCCAAGGCCAAGTAAGTTGAGGCACAGTTTCAAAGAGAAGAGGTGGACCCACAGCAGTCTCCACTTCCATGCTGCACAGCCCCAAAAGGCTGGACGATTAGCCCGGCTGAGTGGCTGTTTCTAAACCTGTGGAGGTCTCAGGGTAACCAAGGGGGCAGCTTTTGCTCACTTTAGCTTTTTTAACTTGCGAACGGTAGGCGAGTCTTAGATTGTAGTCTTACAAATACACTGATACAAGCTAAACCTTGTATAGTGTTATGTGACAAGCACTGTTCTAAGTGTTCTGTGTCACTGACTCCTTTCAGCGCTATGACAACTCTATGCAGCAGCTACTGCATATGTATGCACAGCGTTATCCCCCATGTCAGATGAGGAAACTAAGGTTGAGTTACAGGCTGTGTAACTTGCACAAGGCCCGTGGCTGGCTGGTGGCATGTTGGGCATATGTGCTCACTCATGCCCGGTGTCACTGGCAATCTTACCGCTTTCCACAAGTTCTATGGGTTCTGCCTCCAGGGCCATCTCAGGGGGGGAGGATGCTTCTCGAGTTCGCTTCTGGGCTTGTCTAGAATTTAGTGATCCTCCACGACGCTTTCTCTGAGGGTATTGGGGGGAAAAAGAAAGTTACATAAGCTCCTGACCAGTAAGATTTCAGCCAGAAGAACAAAAAGATCAACTCATTAAGAAGAAGAGGAGGCCAGTGAGCAGACCTGAGGTCGGGGTCCTTTCGAAACTTGAGATTCTAGAACACTGAATGTTTATAGAGAGAAATCATCCGGAAAATACAGTGAATACAAATTCTATAAAGTAAAATTTTTGTTATAAAGACTATTGGTCTGTCAAAAGTACATGACACATAACTGTATGGAAGCCTCTGGTCCAGGTTGGGATTTAGCCAGAAACCCCTTCTTTTAACCAAAAGTTACAGACCTATTTTCCTTGGATTTGTATTTGGCCTTACTGAGCCCTTTCTGTTTTTCAGCCCAAAGCCCTTCAGTTTCCAAGTTTCTATTCACTGTGAAAAGTGGGTCTTTCTTTGGGAAAGGTTTCTGGCCTCTAACCTTTTAGGATACTATCAAGTTGTAGTTTACACCCTAATAATCACCTGCCACAGCTCCAAGAACCAAAGTTTTATTTTTTTTTCTTGTGATGAAAACTTAAAAAAAATTTTTTTCATTGGAGTATAGTTGTTTACAATGTTGTGCAGTTTCTGCTATACAGCAAAGTGAATTAGTTACACATATACATATATCCACTCTTTTTTTAGATTCTTTTCCACAAAGATCATTACAGAGCGTTGAGTAGAGTTCCCTGTGCTGCACAGTAGGTATTCTAAGAACCAAAGTTTTTAAAAGGCTGTTCCCAGGGGTTGCCCGAGAGACATGCCTTCTGGAAGGTCTGAGCTGTTAATCAGCCTATCTGCAGCCCAGACTCCCTGAACCAGCCTTTCTTCCACGTCCTTGAGCTGGTTTACCAATACGCTCCAGCATTTGTGGCCCGGCTGGGGCCTGGCTGGCCCTGAAAGACGAGTTGAGAACCCGCCCCCTGCCATCTTCCTCAAGAGACAGAACCACCCAACTGACCTGCAGCCTCATCACTCCCACCCTGTACGGCCCCACCCAAACCTGGCTCCCTGTGTTTCGGTGCTTCTTCTCTCCCCTGGCCTGTCCTGCTCCTCACTGGCACCGGGCCTGCTCTGCTTCACACTGGGCGATGTGGGGCAGTTACTTCACTACTAAGTCTGAACTTCCTCACCAGTACTAGACTCACAGAGCTCTCCTAAGGATGAGGCGACATACTGTATGTACAGTACCGAGTGCTGTCGGAAGATAGCATTACTACCCTAGTTCCTTATACATCTCACTAGGCATCCTATCCCTGGAAACGCTAGAGGACAGCCAAGTGTCCATGAGATTTGCACAAGACTCAGGAACATCCATCACCCAGCCCAACTCTGGCAACAGAGAGAAGCCTGATTCCGTTTGTGTTCTGACTCTCTTATCAAATGGCAGCTTGAGAAGTTTCGGAAATGTAGCTGGGCTGAGCAACTCCCATGGATCTAAGAACAGGGAAGCATCCCCAGGAAGGCCCAGAGGGAAGCGACAGCAGCTGTTCCCAACGGTCCAGTGAGGAGCTGCTCTGTCCCTCCAGGGAGCTGGCACCCAGGCCCGAGTCCACTACCTGGTGTTTATATGAGTTTCCCCAGCAGCTACCAGGTTACTTAGGGCTCCTTAACTTCTACCCCATTCTCTTTGAAGTTGCCCTTGTATCTTCCATCCTCTGAAAAGGACCAAATCTGTCTTAGCAGACACTGCTAAACAGAACCCTTCATGCCCCTACCTGTGCAGCTTTTCCACTGAGGGAGGTAAGAAGCAGTCATAGGTCCTGGCCAAAGTCCAGGTGCTGAAGCCTAAAAACCCCGTCGTGGTCACTGCAGTAATGTGTCCTGCCAACACTCACCCCCACCCCCACCCCCCACCAACAGCAGTCCTTTCCTGGCTGCTCTTTCAGCCTCTCCCTGACCTTAACCTGGCACCCTTCCCAGCCTGGATCACCCATCCCTTCCCTTCTTCACTCAGCCAGTTCTTACACAGCTTTCAGGAACCTACTCACCTGTGAGCTCCATCATGGGGACGTTCCTCATGCTCTCTGGCTGACCATCTCATGACCTCCTCCTCTTCCCTCCCCCCCTCCCAGAAGCCTCCAGAACCGCTACTCCACCTCCTCTTCCACCTGCACTCCCTGAGGGCAGGGAGGAGGTGGCTGTTAGCACAGGGCCAGGCTCAAGAAACCAGGGAATATGGGACAAGACTTTGCCCCATCTGCCTTCCTATCATTCTTGTCACGCTCTCCTGCTTTTTAATAGCAGAGCCCTCACTGCTTCCAGTCAAAACCGACCATCCGATCACCACCACACAAGTTATTCACACCACTCTGAGGAAACGTTAATCAAATTCCTCACACACTCTTATGAGAGGCTACACTGCTCTGTCCAGATCCTGCCTGGGCAGAGCGTGGGCTTCAGAGGTGAGGTGCCCAGGCTTAGGAGGTTTCCCTGCAGGTGAACTGTGGTGGCAACCTGCAGATATGGGACCAAGATGGGAGGTCACCTGCCCTTTAAAAAGGTAGCTCCAGGGAAACAAGGTCCTTTTGTGTAAAAATGTCAACAGTGGGTCTGGAACACAGCGGGGGTGGGTGGGGGGGGGGGGTGGGGGGTGGCGCGGGCCAGGAGTGGTCGGAAGGGATGGGCCAAGGGGAGGGGGTGGGGGTCAGTGAACAGAGTCTACAGGATTTCTACCAGTTTCTATCACCCTGGGAACTGGTTTTTCAGCCTTATCCTGCACTCCACCCAACACCATTCACAGCACTTCTGGAACCTGGAAAAAGAGTATGAGTTTCACATCTGGTCCACCTGATATGAATGCACTATCTCAAAAAACAGCTGTTTTGAGTTTAGATCATATAAGCAGCCCTGTTAGTAGGCAGTAACGTGGGGAGGGGGACCTTCAGGCACTCTCTGGACTCAAGGGGTTCCAGGTGACATCTGGGTTACACCAAACCAGAGCTGCCTCTGCAGTCTGATAAAAGCTCTAAACAGGAGTTACAATGACTTACCAACTTTGGTCACTGACTGTAAGAAAACTCACCCAGGATTATTACCGCTACCGATGCTCACATCGGACCAAGAACTACACAGGGAAAAGAAATAGAAGGAAAAACGGAAAACTGGGCTGTAAATAATTAAATAAACCAGAGCCCTAATATTTCTGGGACGCTGACAGCTGCTCTGGAGGTATAAAACTTCAAAACCCTCAACCATCCTCAGCCTTCTGTCTTTAGGGCACCACCCAAAACACTGGACTCTGACCAAAGACAAGTAGGTTGGTGTAACTACCGGAAGATACTGTACACACTCCCTTAAGAACTAGGGTTACCTAGAAGCACCTTTATGGTACTCTCATTAAGGTACACAAGGAATGAAGTAATTGTTTAGCCTGAAAAAATAAAATCATGAACTTACAAAACTCACCGTACTCATTGTGCTCTGTGGTTCCAACCTATAGAGAAGGACGTGACTTATACCAAGATTTGCAGGGAAGCTGAATGCCTCAACCTCTCACGCCTACTCATTACTCATCCTCTGGCTAGCACAGGAATTTGTAACCAAATAGATTTCCAGTATCTTCAAGCCCTGAAAAACAAAGATATCAAGTTGATAAATGCTGCCCCCTGCATCATCGACAGCAAAGCTCAGTTCAATCATTTACTGGTCCTTTCTGTCAGCTGTGTGCTTTGCTGAACATTTTATGCAATTTATGTCCTTAATCCATGTTCTTCTTAGGAAGTAAGCATTCTTGTAAAATACAGGACTACCTGACCCCAAAGCCTGCAGCTGGAAACTATGCCACCTCTTGCCCTCCTTTCTGGCCATTGAAACCCCCGCAGATTCTCCTCAGCCCATGACCCCCTCCCTGCCTGTCTGGACTTGCCCCTGTGAGGCCTAGTTCAAAGATGGGCTCTGGCTTTTGTCCAAGCTTGTGCCCACCCCCGCAGGCTTGCTAGCAGACAGTGCAAATGGCAGGGCCCCAGCCAGCTGCTGGTCATTGCATGATTTGCTCTGGTAAAACCCAGGCGGCCAGAATGGTGATGTTCTGTGACCCACTGGGGGAGCAGGCAGAGGGGACAGACCCCTGGTCTCTCAGTTATGAAAGGAGAAATCCTGAACCCTGTTGCACAATCTGTGCAGATGTGGCTGCCTCACTCAGGCTTAGGAAAGCAGCTACTGCGCCATCACTTTGACTGTGCGAGGCTGGGGACCCAGAGCTCACAGCCTTCAGTTCACAGCTTGCCAGGATACAGTGACCGTGTCTTACTGCACATGCTCTGAGGATCCCTGCCAACTGGGAGGGTGGGTGATGCTGAAGCCCCCTCCCATCTTGAATCCTCTCTGGAGTAATGAGGAGAAGATCAATAAACAAATGGAAACCCCTCCACCCAACAAAAAAAAAAACAAACCACCTGCACAGTCCTGTACTAGCTTCCGGGAAAAGACAAGAGAATCAGAACTGCTTACACGTGACCTCACCAACACCTAGCAACCAGGAAGGAACAGAGCTTCCTAGGCCAGCACAGAGCCCAGAGCCTCTGCCTCTTCCCAATGACTGGGAACTGTTGCTCTCTGGAGGAGCTGATAATTTAGGGGAGTAGATGAGAGCCACCAACCCTGATCCACCCTGTGTGCCCAGCTGAGACTTCTGTCACTGGCAACACGAGTAGAGGAAAACCAAGAAACTGTGGGTTGGGAAGCCAAGCAGGTTCCAGGAAGGGCAGAGAAGGCAGCAGATGTGGAGGCTACCGGAGAATGAGAGGCCCTCGGATTCACTCAGGGCCCACTGGAAGTTGGCAACTAACCACAATAAATCAGCGTTCAGGGATGCAGTGGATAAAGCAGCAAAAGAGAAGCAAAAATGTGGAGCCAGGAGTCAGGGTGTAATCCGTGTAGAAGGGCTTCTAGTGGGGGAGGGCCTGAGCTCAGGGCAAGGCTGCGGGACCAGAGGAGAGTCAAAGCAAGGAGAAGGCTCTGTGGTCACCTGGGCCTGGGCGATAGTGGCTTGGACGTCAGGCTCACCTGGAGGGCTTGTTAAACTAGATTCTGATTCAGCAGGTCTGGGATGGGGCTCAAAACTCTGCACTCCTAGGCAATTCTGACGGTTCTGCTCCAGAGGCTACAGCATGGGAACCCAATGGCCTAGAACAATGGCCTCAGAGCTGGGGAGAACTAGTCGTATCTGAGCGAAATTAATGCAGGACCACTCTCAAACCCATCTTTCTTCTCATCTCCAGTGCTGCTACCTCCTCCAAATGACTGCCCATCTCCTGGTACCCTTCTACCCTACTGCCAACACATCTCTCTGAAACATACAGCCGACCCCCACAGCCTTTCCCTGGTTCCCCATCACGTCCTAACTCCTAAGCATTGCCTGTGGAGGCAAGCTGGCCTTACAGTTAGAGCAAATCTCCAGAGCCAGACAGCTTGGACAGGGGTCAGGCCTCCATAACCCCTACTTGTGACCTCGGGCAAAACACTGAACTTCTCTGTGCCTTACTTCTTTATCTATAGAACAAGACAGCACCCACCTCAATGGGTGTGTGAGGATTACAGGAGTTAATGCAAAGAGCACTTGGACCAGTGTGCACGTTTTAAAGGCTCAAGGACTGTGGGTGGGTATCACTGATTTGTTCTGCCAGCACCAGCCTTGCAGTCCCTCCAAATGTACCGCCCACTGAACAGCTCCACCCCTTTGCTCAAGCCCTAAAGTGCTGTGCAACACTGCACCCAATCCAGCTTTAAAAAAGAACCCACGACTGCACATCTCCCCACCTCATTCACTTATCAGTATGGCTCCTACCCCAGAATACAGCGATGAATAAATGCAGCCACCAGCTCCTATCCGGGGCGGGCTGCTGGCAGGCAGCTCAGCTGTGGTAACTGGGGTATATGAGCCAAGTGCAAAAGAAACCAGGAGGACAAGGAGAGGCCAGAGGAGGTTTGCCAGGAGAAGACACATAATTGGGACTGCCCAGATAGCCTCATCCACCAGAGGGCAGACAGCAGAAGCAACAAAAACTACAATCCTGCAGCCTGTGGAACAAAAACATCATTCACAGAAAGATAGACAAGATGAAAAGGCAGAGGGCTATGTACCAGATGAAGGAACAAGATAAAACCCCAGAAAAACAACTAAATGAAGTGGAGATACGCAACCTTCCAGAAAAAGAATTCAGAATAATGATAGTGAAGATGATCCAGGACCTCAGAAAAAGCATGGAGGCAAAGATCGAGAAGATGCATGAAATGTTTAACAAAGACCTATAAGAATTAAAGAACAAATAAACAAGAGATGAACAATACAATAACTAAAATGAAAAATACACTACAAGGAACCAATCACAGAATAACTGAGGCAGAAGAACGGATAAGTGACCTGGAAAACAGAATGGTGGAATTCACTGCTGTGGAACAGAATAAAGAAAAAAGAATGAAAAGAAATGAAGACAGCCTAAGAGACCTCTGGGACAACATTAACACAACAACATTCGCAGTATAGGGGTCCCAGAAGGAGAAGAGAGAGAGAAAGGACCCAAGAAAATATCTGAAGAGATTATAGTTGAAAACTTCCCTAACATAGGAAAGGAAGTAACCACCCAAGTCCAGGAAGCTCAGAGAGTCCCAGGCAGGATAAACCCAAGGAGAAACATGCCGAGACACATAGCA
Source organism: Hyperoodon ampullatus (assembly GCF_949752795.1). Lineage (NCBI taxonomy): Eukaryota > Metazoa > Chordata > Mammalia > Artiodactyla > Ziphiidae > Hyperoodon > Hyperoodon ampullatus. Next base: position 125,968,194 of record NC_136914.1, on the reverse strand, counting down.
ATCAAATTGACAAAAATTAAAGACAAAGAAAAATTATTGAAAGCAACAAGGGAAAAACAACAAGTAACATACAAGGGAACTCCCATAAGGTTAAGAGCTGATTTCTCAGCAGAAACTCTACAAGCCAGAAGGGAGGGGCATGACATATTTAAAGTGACGAAAGGGAAGAATCTACAACCAAGATTACTCTACCAGGCAAGGATCTCATTCAGATTTGATGGAGAAATCAAAAGTTTCACAGACAAGTAAAAGCTAAGAGAATTCAGTACCACCAAACCAGCTCTACAACAAATGCTAAAGGAACTTCTCTAACTGGGAAACACCAGAGAAGAAAAGGACCTACAAAAGCAAACCCATAACAATTAAGAAAATGGTAATAGGAACATACATATCAATAATTACCCTAAACGTGAATGGATTAAATGCTCCAACCAAAAGACACAGGCTTGCTGAATGGATACAAAAACAAGACCCAAATGCATGCTGTCTACAAGAGACCCACTTCAGATCTAGGGACACAGACAAACTGAAAGTGAGGGGATGGAAAAACATATTCCATGCAAATGGAAATCCCAACAAAGCAGGAGTAGCAATACTCATATCAAATAAAACAGACTTTAAAATAAAGAATGTTACAAGGAACAAGGAAAGACACTACATAATGATGAAGGAATCAATCCAAGAAGATGTAACAATTATAAACACATACGCACCCAACATAGGAGCACCTCAATACATAAGGCAACTGCTAACAGCTATAAAAGAGGAAATCGACAGTAACACAATAATAGCGGGGGACTTTAACACCTCACCTACACCAATGGACAGATCAAACAGGAAATTAATAAGGAAACACATGTTTTAAATGACACAATAGACCAGACAGATTTAATTGATATTTACAGGACATTCCATCCGAAAATAGCAGATTACACTTTCTTCTCAAGTGCCCATGGAACAATCTCCAGGATAGATCACGTCTTGATCACAAATCAAGTCTCCGTAAATTTAAGAAAACTGAAATCATATCAAGCATCTTTTCTGACCACAATGCTATGAGATTAGAAATCAATTACAGGGAAAAAAATGTAAAAAACACAAACACATGAAGGCTAAAAAGTACGTTACTAAATAACCAAGAGATCACTGAAGAAATCAAAGAGGAAATCAAAAAATACCTAGAGACAAATGACAATGAAAACACGACGATCCAAAACCTATGGGATGCGGCAAAAGCAGTTCTAAGAGGCAAGTTTATAGTTATACGAGCCTACCTCAAGAAACAAGAAAAATCTCAAATAAACAATCTAACCTTACACCTAAAGGAACTAGAAAAAGAAGAACAAACAAAACCCAAAGTTAGCAGAAGGAAAGAAATCATAAAGATCAGAGCAGAAATAAATGAAATAGAAACAAAGAAAACAATAGCAAAGATCAACAAAACTAAAAGCTGGTTCTTTGAGAAGATAAACAAAATTGATAAACCATTAGCCATACTCATCAAGAAAAAAGAGGGAGAGGACTCAAATCAATAAAATTAGAAATGAAAAAGGATAAGTTACAACAGACACTGCAGAAATACAAAGCATCTTAAGAGACTACTATAAGTGACTCTATGTCAATAAAATGGACAACCTGGAAGAAATGGACAAATTCTTAGAAAGGTATAAATATTCAAGATTGAACCAGGGGGCTTCCCTGGTGGCGCAGTGGTTGAGAGTCTGCCTGCCGATGCAGGGGACACGGGTTCGTGCCCCAGTCCGGGAAGATCCCACATGCCGCGGAGTGGCTAGGCCCGTGAGCCATGGCTGCTGAGACTGCGTATCCGGAGCCTGTGCTCCGCAATGGGAGAGGCCACAACAGTGAGAGGCCCGCATACCGCAAAAAAAAAAAAAAAAAAAAAAAAAAAAAAAAGACTGAACCAACCGGGAAGAATTAGAAAATATGAACAGACTAATCACAACTAATGAAACTGAAACTGTGATTAAAAATCTTCCAACAAACCAAAGTCCAGGACCAGATGGCTTCACAGGTGAATTCTATCAAACATTTAGAGAAGAGCTAACACCCATCCTTCTCAAACTCTTCCAAAAAATTGCAGAGGAAGGAACACTCCCACACTCATTCTATGAGGCCACCATCACCCTGATACCAAAACCAGACAAAGATACTACAAAAAAAGAAAATTACAGACGAATATCACTGATGAATATACAAGCAAAAATCCTCAACAAAATACTAGCAAACAGAATCCAACAACACATTAAAAGGATCACACACCATGATCAAGTGGGATTTATCCCAAGGATACAAGGATTCTTCAATATATGCAAATCAATCAATGGGATACACCATATTAACAAATTGAAGGGTAAAAACTATATGATCATCTCAATAGATGCAGAAAAAGCTTTTGACAAAATTCAACACCCATTTATGATAAATACTCTCCAGAAAGTGGGCATAAAGGGAACCTACCTCAACACAGTAAAGGCCATATACGACAAACCCAGAGCAAACATCATTCTCAATGGTGAAAAACAGAAAGCATTTCCTCTAAGACCAGGAACAAGAGAAGGATGTCCACTCTCACCACTATTATTCAACATAATTTTGGAAGTCCAAGCCACAGCAATCAGAGAAGGAAAAGAAATAAAAGGAATACAAATTGGAAAAGAAAAAGTAAAACTGTCACTGTTTGCAGATGACATGATACTATACATAAAGAATCCTAAAGATGCCACCAGATAACTACTAGAGCTAATCAATGAATTTGGTAAAGTAGCAGGATACAAAATTAATGCACAGAAATCTCCTGCATTCCTATACACTAATGATGAAAAATCTGAAAGAGAAATTAAGGAAACACCCCCATTTACCACTGCAACAAAAAGAATAAAACACCTAGGAATAAACCTACCTAGGGAGACAAAAGACCTGTATGCAGAAAACTATAAGACAACGATGAAAGAAATCAAAGATGATACAAACAGATGGAGAGATATACCATGTTCTTGGACTGGAAGAATCAATATTGTGAAAATGACTATACCACCCAAAGCAATCTACAGATTCAATGCCATCCCTAACAAATTACCAATGGCATTTTTTTACAGAACTAGAACAAAAAATCTTAAAATTTATATGGAGACACAAAAGACCCCGAATAGTCAAAGCAGTCTTCAAGGAATAAAACGGAACTGGAGGAATCAGACTCCCTAACTTCAGACTATACTACAAAGCTACAGTAATCAAGACAGTATGGTACTGGCACAAAAACAGAAATATAGGTCAATGGAACAGGACAGAAAGCCCAGAGATAAACCCACACACATATGGTCATCTTATTTTTGATAAAGGAGGCAAGAATATACAATGGAGAAAAGGCAACCTCTTCAGTAAGTGGTGCTAGGAAAAGCAGACAGCTAAATGTGAAAGAATGAAATGAGAACATTCCCTAATACCATACACACAAAAAAAACTCAAAATGGATTCAAGACCTAAATGTAAGGCCAGACACCATAAAACTCTTAAAGGAAAACATAGGAAGAACACTCTGACATAAATCACAGCAAGATGTTTTTGATCCACCTCCTCGAGTAATGGAAATAAAAACAAAAATAAACAAATGGGACCTAATGAAACTTCAAACCTTTTGCAAAGCAAAGGAAACCACAAACAAGATGAAAAGACAACCTCAGAATGGGAGAAAATATTTGCAAATGAATCAACGGACAAAGGATTAATCTCCAAAATATATAAACAGCTCATGCAGCTCAATATCAAAAAAACAAACAACCCAATCCAAAAATGGGCAGAAGACCTAAACAGACATTTCTCCAAAGAGGACATATAGATGGCCAAGAAGCACATGAAAAGCTGCTCAACATCACTAATTATTAGAGAAATGCAAATAAAAACTACACCTCACACCAGTTAGAATGGGCATCATCAGAAAATCCACAAACAACAAATGCTGGAGAGGGTGTGGAGAAAAGGGAACCCTCTTGCACTGTTGGTGGGAATGTAAACTGATACAGCCACTATGGAGGTTCCTTAAAAAACTAAAAATAGAATTACCATGACTCAGCAATCCCACTACTGGGCATATACCCAGAGAAAACCATAATTCAAAAAGACACAAACACCCCAATGTTCACTGCAGCACTATTTACAATAGCCAGGTCTTGGAAGCAACTTAAATGCCCACCGACAGACAAATGGATAAAGAAGATGTGGTACATATATACGACGGAATATTACTCAGCCATAAAAAGGAATGAAACTGGGTCATTTGTGGAGACATGGATGAATTCAGAGACTGTCAGAGTGGAGTAAGTCAGAAAGAGAAAAACAAATACCGTATATTAATGCATATATGTGGAACCTAGAAAAGTGGTACAGATCCGGTTTGCAGGGCAGAAACTGAGACACAGAAGTAGAGAAAAAAATATCAACACCAAGGGGGAAAAGTGGTGGCGGGGGTGGTGGTGGTGTCATGAACTGCGAGATTAGGAATGACATATATACACTAATACGTATAAAATGGATAACTAATAAGAATCTGCTATATAAAAAATAGATTAAATAAAATTCAAAAAAGGATTAAAAAAATAAAGATAAAAGGACTGCCCAGGGCTTCCCTGGTGGCGCAGTGGTTGAGAGTCCGCCTGCCGATGCAGGGGACACGGGTTTGTGCCCCGGTCCAGGAGGATCCCACATGCTGCAGAGCAGCTGGGCCCGTGAGCCATGGCCGCTGAGCCTGCGCGTCTGGAGCCTGTGCTCCGCAACGGGAGAGGCCACAACAGTGAGAGGCCCGCGTACAGCAAAAAAAAAAAAAAAAAAAAAAAAGGACTGCCCAGCCAGCTGAGCCTCTTTCTCCAGCACATGGTAGTCTGCATCCGTGGATGCCCCCCATCCCCCATTATCCACTCAGTGGTTTAGAGAGTTATCTCTTCACCGTGTCACTCTCTCCAGGGAGACTCGCAGCTGGCCTACAGCACATCTCCTGACAGCCCTCAGGCTGGCCCACAGGTGCTCTCACTCGAGAATGGCACAAACGCTTCCCAAAGCAACACCACCCGAGATGAGGAAAGGACACCTGGCTTGAACAGAAGGTGTTCAAGCCAGTGTCCTAAACACCTCAACAGACACTTAGGACTCACAAGACCAGATCACACATAGTCCCAAATCCGCCGTACTTCCTGTTGCTAACCACAAGAAGTATCTTATGTTTGAGTATACAGCCATGATTCAGCTTTTGGGGGAAACCTTATCTATCTCAATGGTGTCTCTTAGAACTGAGAAAAATCTGATAAAAATGTCACTGACAGAGGAGGGAGAGATAGGTCCGCTGAGCAAAGGGAAATAATTTAATGCACATACCTTGGTTGCTCCATAAGCCTCTTGCCTCCTACTTGTTTAATTTTTAGGTTTTCAAATATGGTCATTAAAGACATGTCCTGCAACCATCTGGAGGGGCCCCCATTCCTCAGCTTGCACACCCTCCCTGCTCTCTGAAACCAGCCTCCTGAGCCCCAGCGGCTGCTTCCCGGAGCTTCCTCATTCTCCAGTTTCTGCCACGCCCTCCCATGCCCAATGCCAACTAGCAATTTGTTCCATATCTGTGTTTTTCTTTAGGGGATAATAAAGGTCCGTGGTCAGACGACATAAAAAGTTGGAAGGCTGGCCTTAGGGAAATCTGCCAAGGGGCTGGATTTCACCAGAGAATGGAGGTGGGAAGATGCGGGTGGCGGCGGGGGGGTGGGCATTCCCAGCAGACCAGTCTGGGGACATGGAAGTGCAGTGTGTGAACAGAGAGGCTAGGGGTCATGGGAAAGGTGGCTCTCGCCAACTGCAAAGGTTCTAGATCATGCAGGTTAATAGAGGTCAGTAGAACAATAAAACTAACAACAGCTAAAACTTAGAGGCCACTTCTACGTTCAAGACACTAAGCACTTTCCAAGCACCATCTCCTGTAATCCTCCTCTCACCCAACAAGGAGGCAGGTACTATTATGATCACCACTTCACACACAAGGGAGCTAAGGATGACCAGGGGTTAAGTAACTTGCCCGAAGTCCACACCAAGTAAACACCAGAGCCTAGATTTAAACCAGGGCAGTCTGATGCCAGAAGCCCCCCAGCCTTAAACAAATTTAAGCCAGAATCAGATGTATTAATTCCAGAAACAATATGGAACACAGATGTTTTCCAGGTTTCTCAAATTTAGTGTGTCCAGAAAGAAACTCCTTCTAACATGCCAGCACTCCATCTTAGCAAATGGCCCCAACACCCCTTGGTTTCCAAAGCAAACTGCAGTCATTCAGCAAGATCTCACTTCTTTAAAAAAATTTTTTTTTGGATGCATTGGGTCTCCGTTGCTGCACGCGGGCTTTCTCTAGTTGCAGCAAGCGGGGGCTACTCTTTGTTGCGGTGTGTGGCTTCTCACTGTGGTGGCTTCTCTTGTTGCGGAGCACGGGCTCTAGGCGCACAGGCTTCAGTAGCTGTGGCTCGCAGGCTCAGTAGTTGTGGCTTGAGGGCTCTAGAGCACAGGCTCAGTAGTTGTGGTGCACGGGCTTAGTTGCTCCGCAGCATGTGGGATCTTCTGGGAGCAAGGATCGAACCCGTGTCCCCTGCCTTGGCAGGTGGATTCTTAACCACTGTGCCACCAGGGAAGTCCCAGCATGCCCTCACTTGATGGAAGTGCCACAGAGGACACTTTGTACCTAGCTCATCTCTTGCCCAAAGCAGATGCTCATGTTTACTGAAGGAATAAATGGCTTGGAGGTGAGAGAGGAGTGGTAAATGTTGTCCCTGCCACTAAGAAAAGACCTGGGGTAGAGCTTGGCACTGGGAATGGTCAAGAAGGCCAGATGTCAGGAATCTCGAAAGCTCTGACAGGAGAGTGAGGGAAGACCAACCCACGCCAAGGTGTCTAACTGGTTATTCCATGGTAGTAATGCCATGAAACGGGGCTAGAGAAAGGATAAAAAGAAACAGGTGTCAAGGGTAGACAGCTCTAGTTTTAGAAATGCTGCATGTGGAGTATCCAAGTAGAAAGGTCCACAAGTAGCTGAAAAACTCAGAGAAGAGAGAACTAGGGTAGAGGTAGAGGTTTTAGAATCTGTGTTAAAATCTGGGGAGTCAGGTAAAAAAAAAGAAGCCTGTAAAGAGAATAAAAAGCCAGAAACAAAGCTTGGAGAACTTACAGATATCAGTTAGACAAAAGCTGGCACTTCAAGGAGAAAGCAGCAGTAAACAGGTAGGGGAACTAGAATCAGGCCAGTGAGCCGGCCACAGGGAGCTGGACACTGTCGACCTAGCAAGTGGAGGCCCAAAGTCTTACTGAGGGCCAAGCTGGGCTGCCCGGAGGAAGTGACACTGAAGATGAGGCCAGAAAGTGACCGGAGTTATTTAACAAACAAATCGGGTGGGCAGGGCATCGAAGGGGAGAGGAATTATCTGCCCTAGACAAGTACTGTGTCAGCAGTGAGAACTGAGGACCACACAGTGGCGTGACGCAACACCACAGGCCTCCTAACCCACACCCCAGGGGCAGGGCCATCAAGGGTTTCAGACAGGGATGCATTTGGAGAGACTGCGGCACCTGTGCGCTGAGGACCAATGGGAGACTGGACAAGTCAGAATGCAGACCTGCATGGAGACTTAGAGGAACCCAAGCAAGAAGAAAGCTGTGTGGCTTGGAGGTAGTGGAAAGACATGAGGCCACCGACTAGATGGGAGGGGGGGTTGGTGAGGTTAGTACCTTCAGTGTTCTCACAGATTTAATGGTCTACTCAATTGTGACGTTACTGTTAGAGGTTGATTTTTTTCCCCAGGAAGCTATTATGGACACTAAAGATGATACCCCCCAACTCTAGTTAGGACTGTGACACACGTAATCATATATATGTGTGTGACGCCTATGTGGATGTGATTATATGTGTACGTCTGCACGCATGATGGTTAGAAACAGACTGTTTGGCAGTGTTAGACTAGAGCCGGATTCTGTCACCGTATCTCCCACCACAGTTTTCCCACAAGCCAAAAAAGGAAGAGTCAGCAGGAAAGGGGAGGGGGAGGGAGGGGTGCACCAGAAACACAAGGAAGCAGCAACTATGCAGCTAGTTCGAGGGAGATGTCTGGATGAGCAGCTCTGTCCAGCCCAGCCCCATGGCAGGCACACAGAGCCCTCACACAAGCCAGGGCAGCCGAGGCTGATACAATCACTCACTGATAACCTGAGACCAAACTCCGCAGCACTGCTTCCACAAGCCCCAGGCAATCTGGATTCTAAGGTGGCTCCTTGCGCGTGCTCCTTCCGGGAGAGGATACTCAAACACACTGGGTCACTCACTCATTCTGTGTGGCAGCTATAAAGCAGATCTCACTGTGAAGTCATAATGGCCATTATGAGACACAAGCACAGTGAGTCTGACTAACTGGCCAGGGCAACCCCTTCATGGTTGGTAAAGGCAGAGAAAAGCCTAAATCCTATAGAATCTCATCAGGGTGATGCCAATTTATCAGCAACTGATTAGGCACTGGCTAGTACCAACAGTCTAGGTGATGTCTCTCCTTTTTATTATTTTGGCTGCATCTTGCGGCTTGTGGGATCTTAGTTCTCCAACCAGGGATCGAACCCCAGCCCTAGGCAGTGCAAGTGCGGAGTCCTAACAACTGGACTGCCAGGAAATTCCCTTCAAAGCTTCTTAAATGAACTTTGATGCCACTGTCACATCAACTTCCAGACCTTAGTACTTAAGAAAAATATGAACCTCTTGCTTGTTATACAAAGGAGGGTGCATGGTATAGACAGCAATGGTGAGACTGGCCAAATGAGCTCCAGAGCCCTGCACAAATACTTGATCTCCATGCCTCAGTTTTATCATCTTCAATGTCAGAAAAATATCCCTTACCTTGCAGCCATGATGATGAATCAAAGGGCCCAGTAGGTTCCCAGCACCCTGGAGGCACCCCATCATCTGAGTAATTCAGCAACTATGTACAGGTGCCTACTCCGGTCAGACACTACTTCAGGGGCTAGAAATATAATGGTGAACAAGAGACACTCCTGGGGCTTCCCTGGTGGCGCACTGCTTAAGAACTGGCCTGTCAATGCAGGGGACACGGGTTCAAGCCCTGGTCCACGAAGATCTCACATGCTGTGGAACAACTAAGCCTGCAAGCCACAACTACTGAGCCCACGTGTCACAACTACTGAGGCCCGTGCGCCTAGAGCCCATGCACCACGAGAAGCCACTGCAATGAGAAGGCCGCGCACCGCAACGAAGAGCAGCCCCCGCTCACTGCAACTAGAGAAAGCCCGTGCGCAGCAACAAAGACCCAACACAGCCAAATATATAAATAAACAAACAAACAAACTTATTTATTTATTTTAAAAAAGAGACACTCCTGGAGCATATACTCTAAGTGGAAAGACAATCAATAAATCAAGTAATAAATATGGATTACGTCAGAAAAGCCAGAAACCATAGCTCTTCTTACAAGTGTGAGTGCTACTAGATGAGAGCAAAGCAAACTTTCAGCCCCAGGAAGAAGTGGAACAAATGTTTCCGGCTCTCAGCAAGGCTTAATTCATTTCCAGAAAAGACTTGGCAGGATGTGGCTAATCACTCCTGCTTAGGCTTAGAGGAAGCTGACAAGCCAGTACAGAGGCAGTGGGGCAACCCTCTCCCAGTTATTTATTCCTAAAGGAGGCTCAGCAGCCTCGACCACCAATCTCCCCTGAGGTTTTTGCAGTGACTAGACTAGATCTGGCAAAAACAGAAAGCAGCTGACTAAGCTGAGAGACACTAACTGGGTCTTTCACACATTAATCTTATGACCCTGATGAAGCAGTCAGTCTCAGAAGCCTGAAAGGGGCACCAGAGCCAAGGAGACTTCACACCTGCTCAGTGATTTGTCACTCAGGGAAGTTCTTTCCTCTTCTCCAAACAAAGGACCCACCAAGGATTGCCTTTTGCTTCTACTAGAGAAAAAGAACAGCTCTTTGGGCATAGCGATGTTCTACTTTTGTTTGCAATTCAGGCCTTGAGGTACAAGGCTCCAGAATTAAGAATGAACCTCAGCTTTTTGAAAATGATGAAAAAAAAAATCCACAGTAAAAAGAATATTATTCAGCCTTAAAAAGAAAATTCTGATACCTGCTGCAACATGGATGAACCCTGAAGACATTATGCTCAGTGAAATAAGACACAAAAGGGCAAATATCGCATAATTCCTCTCATGTGAAGTCCCAAGACATCAAATTCAGAGACAGAAGTAGAATGGTGATTGCCAGGGACTAGGGGAAGGGCGAACAGGGAGTTATCCTTTAATGAATACAGAGTTTCTGTCTGGGAAGATGAAAAAAGTTCTGGAGGTAGATGGTGATGGTTGCACAACAATGTGAATTTACTTAATGCCACTGAACACCTAAAAGTGGTTATAAATCGTCTATTTTACGTTATGTATATTTTACCACAACAAAAAAATTAAAAATAAACTTCACCTAATGCTTTTTTCCTAGATAGTTTAAATAAGATTTAGTCGAGTATTCAGAAACACTCTGCAGTGGGTACAGCCCCAGAAACCCCTGTAAGGAGCTCACCTGTATTGGGACCCTCAGTCTCCCCCATGTCCTGGGATCTGCAGGACACACCTACGACTCCAACACAGCCACAGAGGACCTCGGCTCATTCTTTACCCGGTGACGCTGTTCTTAGAAATTTCTCCACAGCTTCACATGCAGGGTTATGACAAATTCCCCCCAAATACTAGGTTGACCCTTTTGTCAATGAAACCCCTGGAGCCTGGGCGGGGAGGGTGGAGGGGTGCAGGCGGGAAGGGCACCTTACTTCTCTCACGGTCACGTCTGATGAGGCTGTATCAGTGATTGATGTGGAGGATTTTCACAACTGGGAGGGGTATTAATAGACACCAAATTCAACCAACTAATTTTGGCAGCTCAGAAGCTGCCTACTTGGTCCTTTGCAGAAGTGTTTCTCTGGCATAGCACAGAAGCAAAGCCGAGTGGCCTCTCCACCTCTCCGACCCCTAACTTCTAATTTTCTTTCAGTCTCAGTGGTCTGAGCTCTGGAGGGGGCTGGAGATACAAACAAGGCAATTGCTGGGGGCCAGGAGCAAGGGTAATATAATGAAGGAAACCTAAGATTTCCACCAGAGGTTGAAAAGATACCAGAGGCCAAGGGGACAAATTGACCTCAGGTGCTGAGGCCATTAACAACCTCCAACTCTAAAACTCACAGGAGGCAGGCATGCTGGGCCTGTGTGGATGGCACACAAGCACAAAGCTAGGAATCTTAGCTGCTTCTACTGAATCATGAACGTGGGCTGGGGTGGGGTGGGGTGTATGTGTGTGGAGTAAACCAAGAGCCACTAAACAGAGCCGACGTGCAGACTGTACTGGTGGTGGCAGCGGGGAGGCAGAAGCTTATAAATGCTGGTATACCTACAGCAAAGGGCAGCCCAGCAGCGCCCCATACAGGGAATTCCCTCATCTGCGTAAGAGGGGAGCTGGTCTCAAATAGCACTGCCCCCAGGGCTCCGTAGCACAAGGCACAGCCTTCCATTCAGGCAGTTGCACAAGTGCGCTGGCTAATGAATGCATGCATGCAGTCACCAAATGGCTAGCCAAACCCAATTCTCTGAAGACATTAATCTTGGCAGTGGAATCCAGATCCTCTTCAACTCTCTCCCTAGAAAGTAAAATATTAAGTCAATGGTCCTCGGCTCCCAGGACAGCAAGCACCTATTGTAAAGGGAATGTTGGGAATGTTCTAAGAGAAAAAGCAGGAAAGCAGTAGGAAGAACATTAAGTGGGCCAGAGGAAGTTAAAAGCTTCACGTGGTAGCTCAAAAAAATCTGCCAGACTCCAAGAGGCCCAAGAATATTGCAAATGTTCCAAAATGATTGAACCCGTTGCCTTCACGTGTATAGCCAACAACTCACCAGTCTGGCCTCATTTGTAGTTACAGACGTATGTTTTCCTAAAAATCACCAAACGACACAAAAAGTCCACAGGGTTTATGGGAAAAAGTGGAATTAGGGGTATAACACCCAAAAACTTAAAATGGTAAACTTACTCACACACGGTAAGAAGCTAACAAAAACCTAACAAAAACAACAGCACAGTTTGACAAATTAAATGGTTAAGAAATGCATATATACTACAACTATGGCACTTAACCAGGTCCGCAGCTCATGAGTTAATGGGAAATAGGCTGAGTGTTGTGACAACAGACGTGCACAGGGTGTGGCTCATGGCACACACAGTCAACTGAGATAGCTGGTGGCGGTCTGAAGTGTATATGGTCTATGTGGCTTGGTTCAGCTGAGTTCAATTTTCTGTTTACCTATTACCCATAGATGAAATTATGCACACTAAACTCAATATTCCCATTATATTCAACTTGTTTCCTAAAGTATCAATCCTGCTGGAACAAATCCATGCTTCCAAACAAGTGTTTAAAGCAGAACTGACTGTACCTTACTTCAGGTACCCTGGATGTCAGTATCCACTCCATGCTCTTTCCTATCACAGTGCCATAATTTGATACATGCTGTTGCCTTGCCTGCAAAGGTTCCCCTACCCCCATTCCACTTTGGGGAACTCCTCATTGTTCAAGGCCTACCTCAAAGAAATGTTACTTACATTTCTCTCACTCCTGACCCTAAATTTCTTCTAGTGTACAAGTATGCTAAACATAACTCTATGTCAAATATTGATCAGGGCATGCCTTCTTCTTTGCACACCACTTGGCACAAACATGGCGAAAAATAATGATTTTTTCCATTGAAGTAAATTATCAAGCTCATTAGATGCTTGAAAGAGATGGCAGATACTTAGAAAAGATAGCATAAAGTGTTTTTGGTGGGGGGGGAAGGATGACTTTCAGAGATGAGAAAACTGGAGCCTGACATTGCAAGTAAAAATACAGTCACCATCAGGAAACAAAGGAAGACTTAAAAACAGATGATCATCATGGCATTTTCAACTTGGAAAAAGAGGCCAGAGCAAAAAGTTCTTAAATATTAGTTAAGAACTGAAAAATATCAAGAAGGTGCTTAGAAAGAAAGCAAATTTTATACCGGTCTGCTATAGCAAGCAGGAGAATTTAGCAACAGTTTGGCTGAAATAAGAGGTGAGGTGCAGGAGACAGACAAATGTCCAGGTCCTAAGACCACCTCCTTTGGTTGGGGGGACTCACAAAAAATAACTAGAGTCTTCAGGAATACAATGCAGTCACTGAAAATTCAGCTTCTTGAGAATATTTATAATCAGACCCTTCCTGGGTAAACGTTACTTGAAAAAGAAACATAAAAATAAAGACAATATCACCCACTTTTAAGTTTTATTTTCACTATTTAAAGCTACTAGAAACACCAGCCCTGTGCTTTCCCACCACAGAAAAATGTGAAAGACATAACAAAGTCCAGCAAAAGGAACAAAGACAACGGAATCTGAGATCCAGATGCTAGGTCTCTTCTTACTAACTGTGTGACCTTGGGCAAGTGACTCTGCCCTTCCTGTGCTTCAGGACACATAAAATGGAACTAACCACAACTACCTGGCAGGGTGGATTTGCAAGTGGTAGAGACTACTAAACAGTAGACGTGATATCACAAACCTAGAGAAACCCTTACAGACAACTGAGTTGCATTCCTAAAATCAGAAATTATGATTCCAAAACAAAAAGGCATTAGCAGATAATAATGCCATTTAGCAGACATCCTTTCATTTGAAATTTGTGTATGTCCAGTAAATCTAAATATATATATATAGCAAGCTAATTTACTCAGCTATCTGGAGGTACATTCTACAGTTAATGTACCCTACTGGATACACCAGGAAACCATGTGGTTTCAAAAGAGTACAGGAAGGCCTGATGGTCACAATTTCTCTTTTGCACCAGCAGGCTACTGATAATACTCATTCTGAAATGTTTCCAGGCCTCTCCTACTCTGCATGATGTGGTATTCAATAAACATGCCAATTCTTATTTACGCCGGGGGGAAAAAAAATGCTTCCAAAGTAGGTTCCATAACCCTATAGTGGCACCCTCCATCTTAACCTCATGTTTTTCTCACACTTGAACTGTGACCGTATGTCTTCTCACACTTGAGTAAGTCAGCATCTGTGCTCTGGGCCTTCCTCCTCAGAGAGGAAACCTTGAAATGCCTCGCTCTAAAATTCCCAAAGTCCTGCTGGGAAACAAGCTATTTAGAAAGATAAGTTAGAAGAGCACATATGTGAATTATATCTCAATAAGAGAGTCAACCCTGTAATATTCTACAGGAGCCACCTTATCCCTCAAAAATTCCTAATTTGGGGACGGTGAGAGATGTACGTAAATCATTCCAAAATGAGACATGGATAACATATACACAAGAACATACAAAGCCATTTTTATACAGCATACAAACCAATTACCTTGTGCAAATATTTTCATTGAGTAGTACCCTAAAACGTTTCCAAAAATTGGCAGGGGTATAAAGTACCGGACATGGACTTTGCTAAGAGCTTTTTAGTAAAGAGCCAGTGAAGAACTACCATGACTGGCAATCGCCGTTATCAAGTTCAGTGACTAGTCACTACCCTGGTCCAGGCTATCCATTTTTTTTTTTTTTTTTTGGCTGTACGCGGGTCTCTCACTGCTATGGCCTCTCCCGTTGCGGAGCACAGGCTCCAGACGCGCAGGCTCAGCGGCCATGACTCACGGGCCCAGCCGCTCCGCGGCATGTGGGATCTTCCCGGACCGGGGCACGAACCTGCGTCCCCTGCATCGGCAGGCGGACTCTCAACCACTGCGCCACCAGGGAAGCCCCAGGCTATCCTTTTCTCTCTTCCTAACTGGTCCTGAAGCCACTAGTTTTGTCCACTTTTCTAACCATCTTTCTCATAGCACAGTGATTTTTCTAAAACGCAAACCTAACCCTGTTAACTTCCCTGCTTAGCACTCAATTTAGTGATTTCCCACCTGGCCTTAAGATAATTTCTGAACTCCTTATTGTGGAGGCACACCGGAGACCTTTTGTGATCTAGTTCCTGCTTACCTCTCCAGTCCCACCTTTCTACCATTTATATTTCAACCTCAGGGAATGTCTCTCACTCTCTCCACTCTGGCTCCTGGGCCTGTACCATGCCTATTTTTGTGAAAGCAGAAAGCTTGGCATGCAGAAGACCTCAAAATGTGATGACTTAAAAAATTAACGTCCTCATTCTCAAGGGGGCGAAAAAAAGCCCCCTCTTTTTATGTACAAAGCATAAACATGCATATAGCACATAAAAAGGGCATACAGTGTGAAAGCAGCATTAAAATTTCCTGGAGTGGGCAATCAGGAAAACAACGTGTAAAAAAGCTCGGGTGTGAGGGGGGAGGGGCGGAGTCGTCGTTGTAAAAAGGTTTATAAATATTGGATTACAGCAAGATGTGAGTCAAAGTTGGAAACTCAAGTTCACGCAATACAGAAGCCAGCTACACATCTTTCTACTTGAATATTCCCATTTCACCTCAAACTCATACACAAAACTACCCAGTATGTCCCCCCATCCATCAAAAAACAAACCACCAGAAAGACAAAGCCAAACGATTCCCTTCAACGTTTCTGCCTCTCATTAGCAAACTCCAGGTCACTGAATTCAAAAGGCTAGCTCTGCAGTCAGGGAACCGAGGCTGTGACCTTGGGGAGACCACCTCGGTCTCCCCGGCCACTCAGGCAGCCTCAGCGAATGCAGGACCGCAGAGCTGAGACCCCACGTGTGGCTCCGAGAACGTGGCGCAGAAGCACAAGGTAGGTGTATGGCCGTGACCGTCGATGGGAAGGGACTGGAGTTACACAAAAGCCAAAACCTCACAAAAACCTCTACCAACTCTCCCCTTCTCCCTCGACGGGTCAAAGGGTGGAAAGTGGCGTCCACTGAGTCCTGTGCTTCAGGCACCTGTCTCCAGGCGCCCGCGGGGGTCTCGGCCGCAGGCCTCGGCGGCCACGCGCCCAGCCAACGCCCGGAAGCCGAGGACCTGCTGAGCTCTGCCCCCGGCGGGCGCCCCAGCCCCGTCCAAGCCCGGAGGAGACTCCGCCCGGACGCCCGCGCCGACTCGCAGGCCCGCGATGGCGGAGCGGCTGCGCGAGCACACAAAGGCGGCGGTTTCGGTGGGGACCAAACCCTCGCCCGGTCTTCCCGAACGCTGGCGCACGCCCGCGCCCCGCGCCCCGCCCGGCCCTCCGAGTGACCTTGGGCGCGTCCCTCCCCACCTAGCCTCAGTTTCCCCGGCGACGCTAAGACGAGGCGCCGCGGCCTGCCCAGGCAGCCGACACCCGCGGCGGGGCCTCCCCACTTCCGTCCCCGCGCCGAGCTGGGCTTGCGCGGAGAGCGGGGTGGGAGGGCAGGGGAACCGGCCCGGGGAGGCCCGGTCGGAGGTCGGGGACCGAGCGTGGTCGGCCGCGCCACGGCGGCTCCTTGGGCCGCGGCGCCGAGGCCTCCGCAGGCCGCGAAGCCGCCCGAACCCCAAATCCGCCCGACCCTGCCTTGCCGCCCCCTCCCGCAAAGCCTGGCCCTGCCTGGCGCTGGTGGGACTCGGCAGACGCGGCGGTCGACGAACCCAAGCGAGGAAAGACCTTTGGAAGCCGCTGAGAAGCCCTCAACAAGAAACCGCCGCCTCAACAGCGACCCACTTCCGCTCCGGAGACCTCGGCTCCGCCCCCCGCGCGTCCCTATTGGCCACCGCTGTCCCTACTCCCGTGGTCGGCCGGTCGAGGAGGTATATTTTCAATCTTATTGGATAAGAAACCATCTATTACCACTTTGAAATGGGCCTCCTTCCGGCTCCGCCCACGCTCGCGAGCGCAAGTTCCTTCCTTCCCGCGAGAGAGCGGTCGGCGCCCCTCGGCCCGCAAGGCCTCCCGGGAGTCGTGGTCTGGGCTCCGGCTGCCCTGCTCGCGGCGCGGAGCCGGACGCGCTTCTCCCAGCCTGTTTTCTGGGGTCTCTACTATCGGTGTGGATCTGCAGGTCCTCCGGGCGCCCGCGCCCCACGACGTGCCAGGCCCTGGGCCTGCACCTGGTCCCTGCGATCCCGGGCTCTGCCAGGCTGTTGGTGGAGACGCGAGGGAAGCACAGCCCGGCCCATCTTCGGGATCCCAGAGGAGGCACTCAACCAGGACGTCTGGGAGAGCTCTCCGGAGGAAACGAGCTGCGAACTGAAAGGACTAGAATGGAGGAGAGAGTTCCAGGAAGAGGGAGCCTGGATGGGGAAAGGTGGGCTAGCATGTCCAGAAAACTGGACGCTGCCCAGTGCGCCACGGGTTCAGAGGTTGGGAGAGGTGGGGGTCGGGGAAGGCACGAGTCAGACCTTGGAGGGCCCACATGCCAGGCTAAGAGTTTGGATTATCCCGAAGACAACAGGTGTCAGGAAGGGAAGGACTGAACCCGTGGAGTACTCTTCTCGCCCAGGTCCGGTCCAGCCCGGTCCTGGGAAAGGGGCCATGGCCCAGGCAAAAGCCTGGAGGTCTCTGGGACATCTGGTGCAACTCCCAGAATCAAGAAGAGAGTGTGGGCCCTGGATCCCTCCTGCCTGAGATTGAATCCCAGCTCCATGGTTCAGGCAAGTCTCACGGTTCCCTGGCCTGTAGCATGGAGGTAATAGCAGTACCTATCTCGGGGAAGGTGGGAGTCGGGAGGACTCAACACTGAACACAGGTGCATGCCAGCCCTGGGTGGGGCTGCATATCAGAATTGGGATTGGAGAATCTGGTGGCGGGTTCCTTGAGTTCAGCTCCCAGAACTGGACTTGAGCATGGATTTGGCAACCAGAAAAGAGAGCCCAGCTTGTCTCTCTTGTTCTGAGAATAACCAGGTCATCCCAGCAGGCCACCCTGGACATGCCCACACTGCGGCCAGGTGGAGAACAAGAGGCCACCTGAGGTCCAGGCTCTAAACTGGTGCACAGCCAGCCCTGCTGAACCTTACTGGCCAAAGCAAGTCAGCCCAGATTCAAGGACTGGGGGAAATAGACTCTGCCTATTTCCTACTCTGTTCCTTGCCTTGGCAGGGGTCACAAGGCAAGGAGCATGGATACTGGGAGACATTGTTGCCATCAGTTTACCACACAAGGCTGGCCCTCAGCCCATAAACTCAGGGGATGGCCCAAGACCTGACCCTACTGGGGTTTGTATGGAGCCGAAGCCCCAGGTGCTCTCAAGGCAGCTCTGAGCAGCTGCCCAGTCCAGGAGGGCAGGTGGGGACCCTGTGGATTGCCAACCAGCATTACTCCTAATAGCACCCTGAGTCTGTTGGGCCACCACCTGTCCCCTCTGCTCCAGAGGCCAGTCTGATAGGTGAAGGGTAATTCTCTCCCTCTGCTACGGTGCTTGCTTCGGCCCCCATGTGCTGCAAGGGCCCCCATGCAGACCTTCCCCCACTACAGGAACTGGTTCAGCAGAGCATGTTCAATCCAGGCCAGTGAGACTGGAGCACAAGGCTTGGAGGACAGAGAGGTTTCCCTCCTACAAGAACTACCAGGGAGAGATGGCCCTTCTTCCTCCAGACATGTGAGGTTGGAACTGCTACCAGATTGGAGCCAGAGCTCCTGGATCAGGCATGTCCTGAAGTCTACCCTATTTTGGATTGCCAGTTATAGAAGCTAATAATTCCCCTTTTGAAGCCTTCAGAGCTCCTGAGAGCCTCTCTTGGGACAGGTCATCATCAACGTATTCCCTTGATATCAAATGAAATGGGTTTGAATAACAACACAGGATGTAAGAAATGCCATGTTTATTTTTTTTTAATGAAATTTAATCTGCTCCCAGCTCTAATTTTACAGGGGGATGGGAAATTCCTCTTTCTACCAACCTCAGTTGTGGGGAAGTCCTGGGGTTCTGACACAGTTCAGAGTATTGGGGGAGAACGCTGGTCTTTAGTCTGTTCTTGTCCCTTTGAGATGTCCACCCTCTTAATGTGCCCGGGGGTCCAGCCTACCCCCTCTGCAGACCCAAGGAGGATGTAGGGTGTGGGGGGTCTCTCCTAGACATCTATCCACCTGGCAGTTTCCAGCCCCTCTCTTACTGCCTTGCACCCCATGGGCTTGCCCATTCTGTCTCCTGGGAGCTGCAGCATACTGTGCTTTATTCACCAGCAGGCTTTCACTCAGCCAGCCTGTCCTCAGAGCCATGCACCTCCAGTCCAGTGATGGGTCTGAGGACCCAGGGGAATCACTCCATTCCTGTCCAGGCCCTGGGCCAGCTCCTGCCCAGTGGCTCTAACCTCGTTCCTTCAGTGATGCTGGAGAAGGCTGGGCAGTGCTCTAAAGGCATCCAGGCTTAGCTTTGGGTCCTGGCTCTCCCGGCAGGTCATTTCACCTCTCAGCACCAGTGGCCTCATCAGCAGACGGGGAGTGGGGGACAGTTCCTACATCCCCGGCTAGCTCCCCCCCATCGCCGTGAGGTTTGGGAGATAAGGCCGAGAAGGGCCAGTTCCCAGCGGCTCAAGATCCTGGCGACTTCTACTAATTCGCACAAGCACAATCACATTCTCAGTCTTGGGGGTTCCCGGATTAAGCCACCCGACTCCGGGCAGAGAATGGGGATTCCAGCTTTCCACAAGCAGAACAGGCTCTGGGAACTCCGATGGGGGGGGCATGGGCAGGAATGCCTAGAGCTAGGCCGTAGGAAGGGCTAGAATCTGGGTTAGGGTGGCCATGTTTAGCACATAAGATACAAGACGCCCAAATAAATTTGAATTCCAGCGGATCCTTCTGTTAGCATTAGGTTGTCCCACGCAATGACTGGCATTTTATTTGGCAACCCTGCTATGGGCGGGAGGAGACTGGGGCGCAGTGGGGCGGGGGGCGCGGCCAAGGAAGGGGAGGTGCACACCGCCGCCCAGGCTTTTTTCGGGCGAGGGTCTCGGGGTCCCGGGGCGGGCCGCCCAGCTCAGACGGCCCCCAGGCAGCGAGCGGGCCCGCGTGCCGAGCCTCCCCGCAGCATCGCCCGCAGCCTGCGCTCCCGGCTCTGCTCCAGCTCCAGCCTGTGCCGCGCCTCCAGCTGCGCCTGCGGGCGGGCGGTGGAGGTCGGCGCGGGGCAGGCCCGTCCCCCACCGCGGCTTCCCCGTCGCCCCACACCGCGCCCCGCCCCCCGCTACCTCCAGCGCCTGCGCTGCGCACCCTCGCGCCCGCCCCCGGGGCTCACCTGCTGCTTGGGGCGAGCTGCCCGCGGCGCCGGCACGTGCAGCAGTGCCTCCTGCCCGCGGCGCTCGGCCGCCTTCTCCCGGATCCTGCGCTGCAGCTCCAGCACCCGCTCGTCCCGGGAGGGCGCTCCCGCGGCCGCCGACTGCGCCTTCTTCTCCTCCCACCTGGGCGGGCGGCGGGGCTGGCTTAGGAGAACCCCACCGCGGGTTGACTCCAGGGATTTAGGTGCAGGGGGAGAGGCCCCCCGAGGACCGCTCGGGGCGGGGTTCCCCCCAGCGCCTCTTCCTTTTTGCTCCTTGTATTTCACAGTTTAAAAAGTATTCCATAGGGGGCTTCCCTGGTGGCGCAGTGGTTGAGAGTCCGCCTGCCGACGCAGGGGACACGGGTTCGTGCCCCGGTCCGGGAGGATCCCACATGTCGCGGAGCGGCTGGGCCCGTGAGCCTTGGCCGCTGAGCCTGTGCGTCCGGAAACTGTGCTCCGCAACGGGAGAGGCCACAACAGTGAGAGGCCCGTGTACCAAAAAAAAAAAAAAAAAGTATTCCATAGGTATTAACTATCTTGGTATTGGGGATAAAAAAAGAGAACACCCTTTCATCTTGCCCTCCCCTTGCCACTCTTGCCTAGAGATAGGCACGGCTAATATTCTGCTATCTTTGCAGATCTCTTCCATACTTGGCCAGAAGGGGCCGGAAAAGTCACCACAGTGTTTCTAACAAAGAGGGGTGCGTGTGTCCACGTGCTTTCCATTAAAAGAGAGGAGAGATGTTTAACAACCAAATTCGATGTGTGAACCCCAACTAAGTCCTGGTTTAAAAAGGAAAAAAAAAAGGGACTTCCCTGGTGGCGCAGTGGTTAAGAATCTGCCTGCCAATGTAGGGCACACGGGTTCGAGCCCTGGTCCGGGAAGATCCCACATGCCACGGAGCAGCTAAGCCTGTGCGCCACAACTACTGAGCCTGCACTCTAGAGCCCGCAAGCCACAACTACTGAAGCCCGCGCGCCTAGAGCCCGTGCTCCACAACAAGAGAAGCTCCCGCACCACAGTGAGGAGTAGCCCCCGCTCTCCGCAACTAGAGAAAGCCCGCGTGCAGCGACGAAGACCCAACGCAGCCAGAAGTAAATAAATAAATAAATGTGTTTTTTTTTTAAGAAAATAGTTGGGGGCAAGTGATTGCAAGGGAACTGCCTGGGCGGGAGGGTGGTGGGTTGCTGCGAGGAGAAGCCACCCAGGAGGGTGCAAAAGCAGGCTCCCTGCTCCTTGCCCACCCAAGGCATCCGCCCCGGGCCACTGGCACTAACCTCAAGGCTGCAGACCTCCCCATGGCCGCGCGGCACAGCGAGATCTGCTCCACCGTGTTCTGCAGCGCCTGGCTCTTGGCACACTTGCCCTGGATGATCTGGTCTCGCTTCTCCTCCTCCTTGCACCTCTGGGTCTCCTTGAGCAGGGCCAGCCGCTCCCGCAGCTCCACGACCGACATCTCCCCTTCCAGGCCATAGCCAGGAATCTGCAGGGTGGGCAGGGAAGGCCCCAGGCTGGGAACCAGGCCCAGGCCCAGCCTGCCTGGCCGTCTCCAGGGCGCTGGCACCAGTACCAGCGGCCCTCCTGAGTGCCATAGGCCTGGCCTGGTGCCCAGGAGACCTCCTCCTGTCTACTCAGTGGTGCCTGTGTGACGTGTCCACCATCCGGCTTCTCCAGCCTGGGCCTGCTCTGCAGCCCTCGACCTCTGTGGGGACATCTCAGCTGGGTGCCCTGCAGGCCCCTCCACTGTGGCAGGGCCCAAATGGAGCTCAGCACTGTCTCCCCAGCCAGGACCTGGGGGCCTGGGTCGAGAGCCCTTTGGACTCTGCCCATCCCCCAGGACCAGGCCTGCCCCCACGTCACCACGTGCCAGCCTGGCCTCTCGTGGTGTTTCTCACACGGGCTTCCAGGCGCTGCTGCCCTTCTCTTAGCCTCCTGCTTGCCCAGCCTTGGGCCTTCGTGCACCTGCGCTCTCCCTACACTGCCTTTTCCACCCAGGCCTAGTGAGTTCCGGGAGCTCCCTCAACGCGCAGCTCCACGAAGCCTACCTTGCTCACCCCCAGGGGTGATGGAGGCCTCCCTGGCAGGACTGAGCATCTGGACCAGACCCAGGCCTCCAGCATGGCGGGCACGGGGGAGCTGGGCATGAGCGGATAGGTGGATCTCGGCCTGGGTCCAGACTGCCTTTGGCCTTGGTGGGAATTCTGGACACATCCTTCATGGCAATGCCAGGCCCAGTAAGACCTGGGGAAGCTCCCTGAGGTCGTCACATGGGCATGGGCTCCGGGGGCCACGTCCTCACCTGGGTCAGGTCCACCAGCTTGCCCTTGCGCGTGGGCTGAGTCTCCAGGGCTCGCAACTGGGAGATGAGCTCACAGCGCTGCCTCTGCTCCTCCTTGGCCGCCTCTGCACTGCGCTGTAGCAGCTCCCGGCTCTCCTCTATCACCTCCTGAACTAAGGGCCAAGCGGGGGGTGCTGAAGGGGTCAGAGAGCAGCAGGGCCAGTACCACTGGGCACAGGTAGCTCCCCTGGGAGGGTACCGAGCACCCCCCACCCCGCTGTACCCATCTGCTGTCGGCCCTTCAGGAGCTTTGTCTGCGCCACCTTGACGTTCTTCTGCGTCTCCATCACCTGCTCCACCAGCTCCTTCATGGACCTTTCCTCTTGGAGGCGCCTCTCGGCACATTGCTGCATCAGCTCAGCTGTCTGGACAACCCGCCGGCCACAGTCAGAGCCGCTGCCTGCGACCCTGGGCCTACCCAGCCCCGGGAGCAGCCTGAGGTCTGGACAACAGACCCAGTCCCTGACCCTGAATCACCCTGGAACCTGGGTCTAAGCTCATCAGCGTCTGGAGGTGGGCCTGCTGGGGAAGTCCTGCCTCGCGTCCTCCCTTCCTCCACTGTGGTCCTGGGGGTGTGAGCCCAGAACTATGCAGCCCCCCCCCCCCAGATCTGACAATAAGCTGAGGAGTGCAGCCAACAGAGTCCTGGGGAAACCAAGTCAGAGCCACTGGGTTTGCCCTGAAGCCCACCCACTGCTGACTCCATTTAAGAGAGCAGGGCACTGCTTGCTTTGCAGCCACGTGGAGCTGGCTGTCCAGATTCTGCCCAGGCCTGTGCATAGGACACGCCAGCCCCCGGGCAGCCCCAGGCTCCCCATCACATGCGCCCCCAGGCATGTCCTGACGGTCACCCCACACTCTTCTTTCTGGAGGAGCCTGAGAAATGTGTGGCTCTAAACCGCGGGGCGTGGTGTTGCCACTTTGAACCGCGCACAAACAGGACTCGCCCCGTGTCCTGGCTGTGGCTTCCCTCTTCTGCTCAGTCTCTTGGGGTACTATCCTCATCCACGTTTTCACCAGGATTGCAGTTGACTTATTCTCGTGGCTGTTTCGGGGAATATATAGCAACTCTTTGATACATTCTACCATTGACAGACATTCAGGTTGTTTCCAGGGTGGAGCTATTGTGAACAATTCAGAATATTATTTTCAGTCTTCAAGATACTACAAAGGACAGGGTGGGATGTATACCTCCTGTCACTGCCCAGCGCTGCCAGGGAGCCCCTGGACTCCCAGTCCTGGAGGTCTTGGCAGCTGGGGGCTCATCTCCGACTGCATGGTACGTGCAGGGTCCATGTGTGGCAGCGTGGATGCCAGGCACGCTGGGCAGGAAGGAAGCCTTTCTTAAAGCACTTTGCTAGCACATATAAAAATGGCTTTTGACCATCCCTTTCTGTGCAAGTTCATTCCAGTTTCTAAGAAAAGGAACCCGGGTTCTTGGAGAAATGGCCATTTGAGGGCTGGGGCAGGGAAGATACAAGATGAGCCTGGAGCATTTTATGGCACCGTAAAGTAAGGAAGTGCTCAAAAAACAAAAGGATGGTGGGAGGCATGGGGGCAGGTCGAAGGGACACAGGAGCCAGCCTGAAAGGGGTCCCAGTGGCCAAAGCTGGCAACAAAACAAATCACTTCATATTGGATTATAACACAAAGTATAAAATAAATATGCATGAGTCCACATTGATATAAATGAGTGGACTGATATATATAGATATATAAGTGAGTAAATGGGGGAGAAGAGACAAGTCTTCTGTGCTGAAGAATCCACATAACCTACCCACCTCCTTGAGCGTGGGCCCTGCTTAGAGACCCCTTCCAAGGAGCGCAACGTGGAAAGGGGGAATGACCACGGTGAGAAGCCAGGTGATCAAGTCCAACATCCTCAGTGATAAGTCTGCTGACGGCGGGCACCCCTGAAGGGATGGGATGAAAAGGCACGTGGCCCCTGTGGTCTTCCTCCTACACCCAGTCTGAGCATCTCAACAGACAGACGTTCTACAGGATACATGACGAGCATGCCTCACCACTGCCAAGGGCGCCAAGGACAAAGAAAGCCTGAGACAATGTCATGGCCAAGACGAGTCTGGGACATCCTTGGATGGGATCTTGGACAGAAAAAGGACATAAGTAGGAAAAAAAAAATGCTGAAATCGAAATAGAGTGTGGAGTTAAGTTACGTGCCCATATTGGTTTCTTGATTGTGACAAATATACCCTGGTGTAGTGGGTTGGTGACCCCCAGAATTCATGTCCACCTGGAACCTCAGAATGTGATCTTATTTCCAACTAGTTAAGGATCCAATAAGTAATGAGTTAAGGATCTTGGGATGAAACCATCCTGGATTTAGGGTGGGTCCTAAATCCAATGACAAGTATCAATATAAGAAGAGGAGAAGACCCAGAGAAACATGGAGAAGATGGCCATGTGAAGGTGGAGACAGAGATAGGGTGAGGCTGCCACAGACCAAGGAATTCCTGGGGTCACCAGGAGCCGGAAGAGGCTTAGAGCAAGCACGGCCCACCCAACACCTTGATCTCGGACTTCCGGCCTCCAGAATGGCAGCTAAAGCCCTCCAGTTTTCCATGCTTTGTTGTGACAGTGCAAGAAACCCCATAGGCACGTGCTGATGTAAGATGTGACCCGCAGGGGAGGCTGGGTGACAACAGGGGAACCCTCCGTACTAGTTGCAACTTTTCTGTCACTGCTTTAAAAAAGTCCCAAAGTAAAACGTTTATTTTAAAAAGTACTTTCGAAAACGTTGTAATAAGTTCGAGAAATGCTTGTGTGGAAATATGAGGTGAGAAAAAGTAGGCTACCAAAACGTGGAGGAGTCGTACCCCAAGTAAGTAAACTACGTGCAAGGAAAGACACCTGGGCTCGGAGGAGAGGCAGCTGAGCCGAGTCCCCGGACCCCCGGCTGGTTGGGGAGGCACAGAGACAGCTGGCAGCCTGGTCCTGGGAGTGAGGAAGGGGGGCGACATCTCCTGGCTCGGAGCGAATTCCGCGGAGCCCAGGAGACGGCGCAGGCCCGTGTGACCTCGGGCAAATCACCCTGTCCCTGGCTCCAGTGTGTCTGCTGGTGAGTGGGGATGGCGGTGCCACCTCCCGTCACGCCTGCACGGCGTCCCCATCAGGCATGGCATCAGTGTCAGCACAGCATCAGGATTTGGCGGAGAGGAGGACGGAGCACTCAGAGATTGAAAGGAGGTGACAGAGCCGAATCTGTGGGCAGGCAGAGGTGTTGGCGAGCTAGGGGTGTGGTCCCCTGGAGAGGCCTGCAGCAGGGCGAGGGCCACCAGGGTGGTGAGCGGCTCGCAGGGCAGCTGGCTGGCTGGAGTCCAGGGCTGACTCTTGGCTCTGTCTGCTCTGACATCAACCTCGGACCCGTGGTCCGGCCCAGAGTCAACTCAGGGGCCAGGCTGGCCTAATGCATCCTTGGGCCCTACGTTGGAAGCCCAGCTGGGTTTTCCACACATCTCTCCACCCCTCCCGCAACTAACACCACCCGAACGAGGGCTGCTGGCTGACCTCGCCCCAAGCAAGGGCTTTCAGCTACCAGCACGGTGACACCTTTAAAGTCAAGTGAACACAGAACACACCAGACAGCATTGATGTAACAAAGCCAAATAGAAAAATGCTCCAAGGGCCTCCAAACTAAATCCATTGAATACTTCGGTAAAATATACTCCAAGAATGGTCACCCATGACAACCAGAGGGTGAAATGTTATTCACCCAGTGGATTTTGTGCTAATATTGGTACTGCTACTCCGGATTAACTTCACTGTGATGATGGATTAAATAAAAAAGAAAAATTGGGCTTCCCTGGTGGCGCAGTGGTTGAGAGTCCGCCTGTCGATGCAGGGGACACGGGTTTGTGCCCTGGTCCGGGAAGATCCCACATGCCGCGGAGCAGCTGGGCCCGTGAGCCATGGCCGCTGAGCCTGCGCATCCGGAGCCTGTGCTCCGCAACGGGAGAGCCCACGACAGTGAGAGGCCCGCGTACCGCAAAAAGAAAAAAAAAAAAAAAAAGCAAGAATTATGTGAACTTTATCCATTTTTTTCCAATATAGCTACTAATTTCTATGGTTCATCAAATTATTTTAAAAGGGGCATAAAATTGGGACTTCCCTGGGGTTCCAGTGGTTAGGACTCGGCACTTTCACGGCTGAGGGCCCAGGTTCAATCCCTGGTTGAGGAACTGAGATCCAGCAAGCCACGCAGCACAGCCAAAAAAATAAATAAATAAAGGGAGATAAAATTAAGTGAAGAAAATATATTCAAATTGTTTATGATGAAACAATGTCAGAGCTACACTCATGACTTTACAAATATATCCTTTTCAGCCCTGTTGCTAGAGCACCTTAATACTGTCACCACGGAAAAACCAATAAAGCTCCCCCCACGCAGCCCCCAGCTATGGAAATCAACACTGGGTTCTGTGGTGAGGGCCAGGGCCTCGGGGGGAATAACTGAATCTACGTCTCAAGAAGAGAAAATTCAGGTGGGCCCAAAACATCCTACCTCTCAAAAGAAAGGATGCCTCCAGGCTCTAGAGGGATGCTGAGAGCACAGAGGTGAGGAAGGGGTTCCCTCCGTGGGCCAGGCCGTGGCAACGGAACCTCCGGTGGAGACAAAGTCCCATTAAGACACGGAGGCAGGGCTTCCCTGGTGGCGCAGTGGTTGGGAGTCCGCCTGCCGATGCAGGGGACACGGGCTCGTGCCCCGGTCCGGGAGGATCCCACATCCCGCGGGGCGGCTGGGCCCGTGAGCCATGGCCGCTGAGCCTGCGCGTCCGGAGCCTGTGCTCCGCAACGGGAGAGGCCACAGCAGTGAGAGGCCCGGGTACCGCAAAAAAAAAAAAAAAAAAAAAAAAGACACGGAGGCTGGGGACTTCCCTGGTGGTCCAGTGGCTAAGACTCCAGGCTCCCAAAGCAGGGGGCCCGGGTTCAATCCCTGGTCTGGGAACTAGATCCCACATGCACGCCACCGCAACATAGGATCCTGCATGCCGCAAGGAAGACCTGGCGCAGCTAAATAAATTAAACCTAAAAAAAAAAAAAAAAAGACACGGAGGCTGTAGAAGTCACCAGTCCAGCATGAATGGCACACGAAAACAATACAATTCCTTTTGTCTTCAAATGTTTAGTGCTGTCTACTCAGGTTACTTTGTTCATAAAACACACTCATCTACATGCGTGTACCTGGACATTCCAGGTCGGGGAGAGAAGCCTCTGGACCTGTGCCGGATGGTCCAGCCAGAGTCGGCCGGGCTTTGGGGAACACGGCTCGGGGCTCGGGGAGCTGCCCTAACTATGAAGCGAGGCCGAATGTGCCTGGGTGGAGCACCCAGTCATGGCTGGGCCGCCAGCCCTCACAGGGTGCCCTCTCCCATGCTGTTCCCTGGAGGCCCACTGACTCCTGTGCTTCTGGCTGGAGGCCTCTGGCTCACGAGACCCCCAGGGTTGGGAGGGACAGAGCTGGACCTCACCAAGCCGCTATCGAGCTATGGGAGGGGGTGCTGGCCTGTGCGGGCTGGAGCCCCTCCTGCTGACCTGGCATCAGGACAGGCCGATGAGGGGAGGGGCTGTAGGGGCAGGCTGTTCTGTCCTTGCTGTCACAAGAACAGCCCCATGCCAGGAATACTGAGAGAGCCCCAAGGAGTAGAAGGTAGCGGCTCCAAAAGCCTTTCCCACCCCAGGGGCAAAGCCTGCGGGAGGGCCCTCCCTTCCTTCCAGCAGCTCTCCTCCCTCCCTCCCTCCCTCCCTCCCAGCAGCTCTCCTCCCTGGCGGAGCTGCTGCTTCTGCACCTCGGGCAGGTCACCTGAACACAGTCCCTCTGCCCAGCAAGCCCGCTTGTCAGGCCGCAGCTTCTAGTCCAAGCCCTGGCCTCCAGCACCCACCCCTCTGATGGGGTCTTTGCCCCTCCAGGTGGACCTCTGAAGGTGACTCCGGGTGGCTTATTCCAGGATCCCCTCAGGGTCTCTGGTCAAGGGAAGTGCATGGTTGCTCTACTACAGCCCACTTTTGGTCTCCACGGACTGCCTCCTGCCTCTGGACTTTTCCATGTGAGTCTGAGGACTTTCAAATTCCAGGGAAGCCACACGGGATTCGTCGCAGGAAGGCGAGGATGGGTCGAGATTAAGAAATCATTAATAGGAATGTTACTCAGCCATAAAAAGAAACAAAATTGTGTTATTTGTAGTGAGGTGGATGGACCTAGAGTCTTTCATACAGAGTGAAGTAAGTCAGAAAGAGAAAAACAAATACAGTATGCTAACACATATATATGGAATCTAAAAAAATAAAAATGGTTCTGAAGAACCTAGGGGCAGGACAGGAATAAAGACACAGACGTAGAAAATGGACTTGAGGACACGGGGAGGGGGAAGGGTAAACTGGGACGAAGTGAGAGAGTGGCATGGACATATATACACTACCAAATGTAAAATAGATAGCTAGTGGGAAGCAGCCGCATAGCACAGGGAGATCAGCTCCGTGCTTTGTGACCACATAGAGGGGTGGGATAGGGAGGGTGGGAGGGAGACGCAAAAGGGAGGGGATATGGGGAGATATATATATATATATATATATATATATATATATGTATAGCTGATTCACTTCGTGATACAGCAGAAACTGACACACCATTGTAAAGCAATTATACTCCAATAAAGATGTTAAAAAAAAGAAATCATTAATATAATTCACCATATTAATAGAGTTAAGGAGAAAAATAATATGATTATCTCCACAGATGCTGCAAAAGCCTTTATCAGAATCGACACCTGGGACTTCCACTTCTGGGAAGATGGAGTAGGGGTGCTTTTCCCTATTCCTCCCACTAGGCACAACTAAAACCACTGAATATAAATTACTAAACACACAGAAGAAGGCTATGAAAGGTGGAGGGAAGAAGGCAGACTGGCTGGGACCATGGGACTTGAAGAATGGCACGGTGGCAGGGGGGTCCCTGGGTCTTCTTTTACCTCATGTGTCCCAGGCTGGGTGCTGGAGGACCCAGAAATGCCATAGGTGCAGATAAAAAAGCCCAACCAAAGCCTGCCAAGGGACCAGGAAAGGAGCCGCCTACAGACACAGAAAACTGTGTGACACAACCTGTGCTCCAACCAGACATCACAGGCAAAACCTGAGCAAAGGCTGAGTGAGCGCATGACTTCTGCCCTACCCAGATCATGGGGAGGTGGCACAGAGAAGCCTGAGCTGGGACCTGCCCCCAAGTGTCAGTGGTGTCAGAGGAGAGTTCATGGCAACCTGGTGTCCACCCCCACCCGTGGGAACAAGGGTCCCTCCCCATCCCCACTAAGGTGGTGTCAGAGGAGGCTTAGTGCAGAGTGAGGACTTTCACCTCCATGCTTGCCATGTGACACTGGAGGCCACGTGGGGGGCAGTTATAAGGTACTCCTCCCTCTCCCAGTCAGGGGGTATTTATTGATGGAGGTCTAGCTGGAGCCCTTACCCACAAATCATCAGGGGCTCCCTCTCAGGGGTCAACAGAGGCCACGTGGCGACGGTGGGTTGCTAAGCCCACCTGGCAGTAATGTGGCGGTGCCCCCCTTCCCCTGCCAGAGCGGCGTCAGAGAGAGGCTGCTCAGACAGAAGGTTTAATTAAATAAGATCCAGAGTCCTGTAACATAATACCCAGAATGTCCGGGTTTCAATAGAAAATCACTCACCATACCGAAAGCCAGGATGATCTCCAACTGAAAGAAGACACAATCAGTAGAGCACTGAGCTCTGATCTTAGCACTGAGATCACAGATGTTAGATTTGACAATGATTTTTAAAGAAGCCCTCATAAAAATGCAACAAGCAATTACGAAAAAATCTCAA
The DNA here is from genome assembly GCF_949752795.1 of Hyperoodon ampullatus. Lineage (NCBI taxonomy): Eukaryota > Metazoa > Chordata > Mammalia > Artiodactyla > Ziphiidae > Hyperoodon > Hyperoodon ampullatus. Next base: position 125,937,776 of record NC_136914.1, on the reverse strand, counting down.
CAAATTTAAAATAAATAGAGCAGAGTATGTTCAACAACCACAATGGGATCAACTAGAAATCAATGATCAAAGGTAACAGGAAAATCTCCAAATGCTTGGAAACTAAACAACATACTTCTAAAGAATCCATGGGTAAAAGAGAAAATCTCAAGTGAAATGAAAAAGTACATTGAACTGCATGAAAATGAAATACGACATATCAAAATTTGTGGACACAGATAAAGCAACAAATAAAGGGAAATGTGTAACACTGAGTGCTTACAATAGAAAAGCAGAAAAGTCTCATGTCAGTAATCTAAATCCCATCTCAAGAACCTAGAAAAAGAAGAACAAAATAAACTCAAAGCAAGCAGAAGGAAGGAAATAATAAAGAGCAGAAACCAATAACATTGAAAAACAGTAGAGAAAAATCAATGAAACAAGAAGGTGGTTTTTTGAAAAGATCAATGAAATTGACAAATCTCTAGCAATTCTAATAGAAAAAAAAGAAAAAACATAAATCACCAATATTCGAGAATGAAACACTTTAGACCCTACAGACATAAAAAAGGATGGTAGGGCTTCCCTGGTGGCGCAGTGGTTAAGAATCCGCCTGCCAATGCAGGGTACATGGGTTCGAGCCCTGGTCCGGGAAGATCCCACATGCTGTGTTGCAACTAAGCCCGCGAGCCACAACTACTGAAGCCTGCGTGCCTAGAGCCCGTGATCCGCAACAAGAGAAGCCACCACAATGAGAAGCCCATGCACCGCAATGAAGAGTAGCCCCTGCTCATCACAACTAGAGAAAGCCCACGTGCAGCAACGAAGACCCAACGCAGATAAAAATAAATAAATTAATTTAAAAAATTAAAAAATAAAAAGGATGGTAATAGAATATTACAAACAGCTCTACATACATGAATTTGGAATCCTACCGAATGTTCAAAGAATTAATACCAATTCTACAAAATCTTTCCTAGAAAATAAGAGGAGGAAATGTTTCCAAATTCATTTTATGAAGCTAGAATTACCTGATACCAAAACCAGACAAAAGACATTACAAAAAAGAAAACTACAGCCTAACACCCCTTATGAAACTATATGCAAGAACAACTTTAACAAAATCAAAATAGTAGCAAATAGAATTCAACATATATAAAAAGAATTATACACCATAAGCAAGTAGGGTTTATTCTAGGGATGCAAAGCTGATTCAGTATGTGAAATTCAGTCAGTGTAATCCACCATATTAATAGGCTAAAGAAGAAAAATCACATGATGGTATCAGTTGATACAGAGAAGCATTTGGCAGAATTTCCTGATAAAAACTTTCAGAATAATAGGAATGGGGGAACTTCATCAACTTAATAAAGAGCACATCTACAGAAAAACCTACATCTAACATTACACTTAATGGTGAAAGGCTGATTTCCGCCAAGATGGTGAACTAGGCACAAATGTTCTAGCCAGTGCAATAGGTAGAAGAGGAAATAAAGAGGCAGATCAGAAAGGAAGGATAAAACTGTTCTTATTTACAGATTACATGATTGTCTACGGAGAAAACCCCAAGGAATCTACAACAAAATTCCTTGTTTGTCCTAGAAAACTAATAAGGGAGTTCAGCAAGGTCACAGGACACAAGAAAAACACACAAAACCAATTGCCATTTTTACATACTAGGATTGAACACATGGCCACCAAAATTAAAAATACAGCACCATTTACAACCACTCGAAAATAATAAAAGAAATACTTAGGTGCAAATCTAACAAAACTTGTATAGGACTCACATACAGAAACCTAAATAACCAGATGAAGGAAATAAAAGGTTTAAATAAATGGAGAGACATAGCGCATTCATGGATTGGAAGACTCAACTGGCTGGCCATCTGAAAACGATAAAAGTGGATCCAGATCTCACACTGCGTACAAGAATAAATTTCAAGTGGATAGAGATCCAGATGTAAAAATGAAACCACACAAATACTGGAAGAAAACATGCGTGAACTCTTCTATAACATGGGTATGGGAAAAACCTTCCTAATTATTCAAAATCCAGATACAATGAAAGAAAAGACTGATAAGTTTGATGACATAAAAATAACATTTACATGGCAAAAATACATCATTTAAGCACAGCCAAATGAGTACTTGGAACAAAATATCTGTAACAACATACTATAGTTTAAGGGTTACTTTCCCTAATATATAAAGAACTCTATAATAAAGTCAAGGAAATGAAGGTTAAAAGCTCAACAGAAAATGGACATGGTCAACTAATCTTTGACCAAGGCACCAAGAAAACTCAATGGGGAAAGGATAGTCTCTTCAATAAATGTTGTTGGAAGAGCCAGATATACAGACCCAAAAGAATGAAACTAAGCCCCTATCTTACACCACACACAAGAATCAACTCAAAATGGATCAAAGGCTTAAATGTAAGACCTGAGACCATAAGACTCCTAGAAGAAAACATAGGAAAAGAGCTTCTTGGCCTTGGTCTTGGCCAAGGTCTTATTTATTTACTTTTGATTTGATACCAAAAGCACAAGCAACAAAAGCAAAAATACACAAGTGGGACTACACAAATGAAAAAGTTTCTGCATAGCAAAGGAAACAATCAACAAAATAAAAAGGCAACCTATGGAATGGGAGAAAATATTTGTAAATCATATATCCAATAAGGGGTTAATGTCCAAAATATATAAGGTACTCACACAACTCAATAGCAAAATAAAATAAAAAGTAATCTGATTTTAAAAACGGGCAAAGGACACGAACAAACATTTTTCCAAAGAAGACATACAAACAGCCAAAAGGTATACGAAAAGATGCTCCACATCACTAATCATCAGGGAAATGCAAATCAGAGTGACAATGAGCTATCACCTCACACCTATTAGGATGGCCAGCATAAAAAGTCAAAAGATAGCAAATGTTGGCAAAGATGTGGAGAAAAGGGACCCTGTGCACTGTAGGTGGGAATGTAAATTGGGGCAGCCACTATGGAAACCAGTATGGAGGTTCCTCAAAACATAAAAAATGGAACTTCGGGCTTCCCTGGTGGCGCAGTGGTTGAGAGTCCGCCTGTCGATGCAGGGGACACAGGTTTGCGCCCCGGTCCAGGAAGATCCCACATGCCGCGGAGCGGCTGGGCCCGTGAGCCATGGCTGCTGAGCCTGCGCGTCCAGAGCCTGTGCTCCGCAACGGGAGAGGCCACAACAGTGAGAGGCCCGCGTACTGTAAAAAAAAAAAAAAAAAAGGAACTTCCGTATGACCCAGTAATCCCACTTCTGGAGGTACATCTGAAGGAAATGAAATCACTATGTTGAAGAGACATCTGCATTCCTATGTCCATTGCAGTATTATTCATGGTAGCCAAGATACGGAAACAACCTAAGTGTCCATCGATAGATGAATGGATCAAGAAAACGTGGTGCACGTACATAATGGAATATTATTCCACCTTAAAAAAGAAGGAACTCATACCATTTGTGGCAACATGTATGAGCCCGGAGGACATTATGCTGGGTTAAATAAGCCAGACGCAAAAAGACAAATACTGTCTCATCTCACTTCTGCGGGAATCTAAAAACGTTGAACTCATAGTAACGAACAGTAGAATGGTAGTTACCAGGGGCTTGGGGGTGAGGGGAATGGGGAGATGTTGGTCAAAAGGTAAAAACTTTTAGTTAGAAGATGAATAAGCTTTAGGGACCTAACGTACAGCATGGTGACTAGAGTTAACGATGTTTTGTACACTTTAAATTTGCTAAGACAGTAGATCTCAGTGTTCTCACCACATGCACAAAAGAGTAACTATGTGTTAATTAGCTTGATTGTGGTGATCATCCCATGATGTATATCTATATCAAAATATCATATTATACACCTTAAATATATACAAATTTTACTTGTCTATGATACCCCAGTAAAACTGGAAAAAAAAAGAAAATGACAAAAGACATGAACAGACAGTTCACAGAAAAAGACACAGAAGTGGCTCTTATAAGAAAACATCCTCAAATTCACATTTCATAGATGCAATGCAAATCAGAGCTATACTGAGATACTATTTCTCACCTCTGAGACTGGTAAAAATTCCTGAATTCAGTACAGTAACCTCTGTGGGTGGGTCAGGGGGATTGGGCCCCTTCCCCCGGTGCTGGGGCCTTGAAGTTCCTGCCCAGGGAAGGTGATGTGGCATCTCTGATAAGACCCCAAAACCCCCAACAAAAACAGCCACAAGAACAAGACAGAACCTCCACATCAGCTGCTCTGACGGAGCAGTCCCTCCTCTAGCAGTGGACCTCGAAAAGCCACCTCCACAAAGAGGAAAAACTTGCACAGCATTATTCATTGCCGGTAAAGCAGGCTGGGACATTTTATGTTAAGAAAAGGGGAAACAAGAAGTGTGTATACTTGCTTGGAAGGAAAGACAGAAATTCATGAAAATAAGGACTTGGGGTGGAGGTGGAAATGGGCTGTAAGTTACAGACTTACAAGAAGTAAGACTTCTCTGAGGTTATGTGTCATATTGTTTTGACTTTGGTTTTGTGTGTGTGTGTGTGTGTGTGTGTTATGCGGGCCTCTCACTGTTGTGGCCTCTCCCATTGCGGAGCACAGTCTCCGGACGCGCAGGCTCAGCGGCCATGGCTCACGGGCCCAGCTGCTCCGCGGCACGTGGGATCTTCCCGGACCAGGGCACGAACCCGTGTCCCCTGCATCGGCAGGCGGACCCTCAACCACTGCGCCACCAGGGAAGCCCTTGACTTTGTATTTTTAAGAAGTGAGCTAAAAAGGAAGGAAAATCAACCCTAACACGAAGGGCAGATACAGACGCGTCTGCCGGGAGAAGTAATTCACCGGAACCTGGGGCACATCTGCCGACTGGCGGCCCTCAGTGGCATACGTCTAAGGAGAGGGGGCTACGGCTGGGCCTCTGGGCCCTGCAGGCTCTCGCCTCATCTGGGCCACTGCCAGGCCCACTGGAAGGGACACGGGCAGGGAGGCCCCGGCCAGGATGTCCATCCTAGGAGGAGGAAGAGCAGGACTGACGTCCAGAGCATCCGAAGTGGAAACGTGGGTGTCCACAGACCCTCTCGCATCTTATGCAGACATGCTGGCCTTCTGGAAGTTTCTGCCAGACAGACCTCAGGTCCTCCCTCACACGTGGATGTGCGGACCAACTGACCGTGCTAGTGGGGACGGGGAGCAGTCTGGACCAGAAGTGCTGGCCAGACAGTCCACGCAGGCCAGCTGACCCCAGATGCTTCCAGAAGCCCCACCTGGTGAGATGGGGCCAGAGGAAGCACCTCCACTCTGTGGGTTTTAGGAGGAAATGCCTGGGGGTGGCAACCACAGGAATAGCCAGGCCCACGGCCAGCCCAGGCCCCAGCCACCCCGGCCTGCCCGTCACCTCCTCCTTCTTCTGGTTGGCTTTCTGCTTCTTCTCCTTCACCACCTGCTGCCGTGCCAGGATGGCCTCCTCGTGGCTGAGCTTCCCCTGCAGCCTCCGGCACTCGCCTGTGGCCAGCTGTTCCTCCAGGTCCTTTGCCTGCATCTTCCTCTGCCACTTGAGGAACTCAGAGAGGTCCCCGGCCCCGTCCATGAGCTTATCCACCCTGGGGAGAGAAGGCAAGAGGCGGGGCTGGGGGTCTCCTGTGGTGGGGCTGCATGGGCCACCAGGAGGCCACAGTTCCCCTGGGGGCAGTGGCCTTCACAGGCGTGGGCCGCCCTCTACCAACACCAGCCACCCGCTCCATGCACTGTCCACCTGTCCCGGTCCTGTGCGTCTGCCCTCCAGCCACATCTCCAGCCCCCATCCACTCGTGTGTGACCCACCTGTCCGTCCATCCGCCACCCTCTTGTCCACCTGTGTGTCTGTCCAAACTCTCATCCATCTGGTCAGCCACCCAAGCTCCCACCCACAGCCCAACTCTTGGGGTAAGTACATGGGTCTGCAGCACTGGTGGTAGGGGAGGGAGCATCAGAAAGGGATCCCAGGAGAAGGTGACCCCTCAGGGGGCTTTGGGGTGGGCCAGGCTTCTGCTAAGCCTCCTCCTACCCAGTCCATCTCCCTCACTGAGGGCGGATCATCTTCCTAGGATGCAGCTGTGACCCTGACACTGGCCTGCTTGGGTCCCCCCCACCCAAAGCCGCCTCTGCAGGATTGCAGCTGCCAGGCGCCAGCCCCTCTTGAGCTCCCGGAGGGGAGGGGAGGCCAAGGAGCTGCCACCCCACCTCTGCAGCTCCCTCTCCACCTGCCGCTGATATAAGGCCCCTTCTCGCAGGATGGCAGCGGTGTTCAGCCTGACCGGGGCGTCATCGTTGGGCTGCAGGACAGAGTGGGGGCCGGCTGTGATAGGGGAGGGGCACCTCAGAGCAGCAAGTGCCCCTCTGCCCTCCTGCCCTCCACACCTGCCCCCTCCCCAGCGCTTCCTTCTGCCTCAAGTGCAGGGCTGTCCTCGGGGGAACAGGCCCGGAGGTGGGTCCCCAGGGGGAGGGGCCTGGAGCCACTGCCCCGAGCCCACCCTGACGACAGTCAGGGGCACTGCTCACCCTGTAGGAGGTCAGTTTTGGAGCCTTGAGGATTCGAGGTGGAAATCGGAGCCGCAGCTTCTTCTTGGAGTCCTATGGGGGTCAGGGCCTGGCACCTGTGCCCACAAGGTGCCCCCAAACACACCCCGGCTGATCAGGGGGCCCTGCACCCCTGGGAGGCCTGGCCCACTCCCCTCTGTCCTAACTCCAGCCGCCCATCCACGCGTTCCAGCCCAGCCCGCCCCCTGCACTGGGTCCCCTGCAGCACCTCTGTCCTCCAAGGCCGTCCAGCTGCCCAGGCAGGGGCAGGGAAGGTGCAGAGCCTGCCGGGCCGGGGACCGCAGTTCCCAGTCGGGGGGCTGGAGCCCCTGGGCTCAGGGGCCTTCTCCTCCACTGCCCCTGGGGCCGGCCCCCATGACCTTCCCTGGGCTGCCCCATGCCCAGGCCACTGCTGCTCTGCAGACACCCTCAGGTGTCAGGGCACCACATCCACGGTGGGCGAGCAGCGGGTAATGCTCCCACCATAGGACCTCAGCCATCACACCCCGGGGCCTGCTGCTACTATGTGGGGTGCCCACTCTCCTGGGTTGCCCCAGCTGCTTGGGGGGCTCACCTCGGCCCCGTCCACCGCCGCCTAGGTGGGTCCAGGGTGGGGGTGGGGGGCTGGGCCGGCTCCCCGAGTGAGCGTCGCTCAGCATCCACCCAGAATGGGCCCTCCCTGTCCTGCTCCCTGACTTTCTTTATTGACAAACACACCCTGGGGTTTTCCTCACAGAAACACTAAGGGCTCAGTATGGAAAATCTGGAGACACCCAGGGAAGGAGACGATGCACCTGTCCGCTCGGGCCGCACTCAGCCTGGCGGCGCTGGGCCCCACCCCTCCATGGCCCTCGCAGTGTGGCCGCTGCCGTGGCACGGGGAGGGACGTGTCTATGATGTGAGAGGAGGCCGCTGGGAAGGCCGGCCGGGCTGTGGGCGTGCTGGCATTACCTCCACCGGGGGCTCCCCGCGGGGCCTGGGCCCCGCGCACCGCATCTCCTCGATGCTGGCCCGCAGAAGCAGCTCCTGCACAGAGACAGGCTGCTCCAGCCCGCCGGCCACCGCGGGTGCCCCGGGCCAGCTACCCGCTCCTCCCCTCCTCCCCAGCTGCCTTTTGGCCCTGACGCCCGCACGGGGGTCTCCGGATACAGGGGGCCCACCTCAGCCTTGCGGCGATTGTATCTCTTGGTCATCTCCAGGAGCCGCTGCTCCTCGGGCGGCCGGTAGGTGCTCCTGGGGACCTGGTGGTGCGGTGGAAGGAAGAGCCCGTGGTGAGCCGCGGCACTTTGGAGGGGTGAGAAGTGCCCGCTAGATGTGGGTGAAGGAAGGTGCCAGGGCCAGGAGGGTGGACGGTGGTGCCCCTGCCAGGAGGAACAGGGCTGGAAGGGAAGCCACTGAGCTCTGACTGGGACCCGCTGGGTGCTGGTGGTCACCCGCGGAGGAGAGGGGGGGACGTCACGCCAGCAGCAGGAAGGAAGGTGGCCAAGCACAGGGCCCAGGCCTAGCAGACGCTGGAGGGACAGGTAGGGCTGGGAGAGTGTCACTGACCCCAGAAAAGTGAGCGGGAGGGGCTGCAGCAGTATCACTGAGACAGCAGGGTGGCTCCTGGAGGGGAGCAGTGTCCACAGCGTGGGTGGGGCAGAGCCCGCTGGAAACCCCTGAACTCCAGACTCCTAACTCCGTGTACCCTCCCCTGCACGTCTAATGTTCGTAGGAAACTCATCATGTCCAAACCTGAAACCCTCTCTGCCCCCAAACCCTCCCCTCCCCAAGCCTTGCTGACCCTGACTGCTATCCATCCCTGGCCCACATCGAGGCCTTGGGGTCCTCCTCGATGCCCTCCTCAACCCCTCTCGGTCTCTCACAGCCACGTCCACCTCAAAAACTGCCCACCTGCTTCAAGGTCACCCCTCACCTCCTTCCTCGGCCACCACAGCCAGAGGGACCCTGTGAGCCCATATCCTGTCTCTCTGCCTCCCTGAACACCTCCCCTCCCATCCCCTCCTTCCCTTCCTGGCTGCCCCCTGACCCTTGGGGGAGGGATGGCACTGCCCCAGGGCCTTTGCACAGGCTTTGCTCTGTCTGATATGTTCTTCCCCCAGACAAACCCATGGCTCATTTGCTCACTTCTCGTTCTTTACCCCATGGTGCTTCTCAGGAGGGCTTTCCTGGCCGTGCCATCCAGAACTCCATGCAGCCCCTCCAACACTTCTTATCTCCTTTCCCTGAAGTATTTTTTCTCCTCAGCATTTTTCACCAACACACCTTACAATTTACTTATCCTGTTTTTTCACTGGAACACATGCTCCATGAAGGCATAGTGCCTGGCACATACTGGGCATTCCATACACGTTTGTTGAATGAGTGACCTGGAATGAGCCCTCAACCTAGGAGGCGAAGAGGGTCCTGGGCATGGGGCAGGGCAGGGAGTGTGGAGGGAATGAGCTTATGGTTCCAGCACAGCCATCTGTGGACCCCATGGAAGGAGATGGTCCACCAATATCTCACAGCTCATGCAGCTAAGGAGCAGGGCAGGGGATGGGAAGGGGCCAGGCAGAGAGGGAGAGAGATGCAGGTGGTAAAAAGACATGAGATAAACACACTTAGACCAGAGGAGCTGAGGTCAGAAACGCTGAGGCTCCTACAGATTGAGTGACTGTGGGGTTGCTCAGCAACAAGGCCCATCCATCATCCTTCTGTCCATCTGCCCATCTGTCCATCCATGTGATCATCCATCCACTCACCTACCCACCATCCATCCATCATCCACCCACCTACTCACCCAACCATCCACCCATCCACCGTCCATCCATAAACCAATCTACCCATCCATCTATTCATCCGTCCGTCATCCACTCATCCATCCATTTGTCCACCCATCCACTCATCCATTCTCCCACCCACCCACCCATCCACACATCCATCCATCCATCCATCCGACAGATATTTTCCAAGAGTCTGCTCTGAGCCAGGACTGTGCTCGGCATTGGGAATATGGGAAAAATAAGATAGATGAGGTCTGATAAAAGAGACAGATAATAAATAGACCCACAAATTACTAAACAACTCTAAAATCTAATTGCTGCCATGAAGAAAAGGATCTGGGTCAATGAGAAGGAAATTAAGAGAGACCTGATAGGCGAGGGGTTCATGGAAGGCCTCTCTGGGCAGAGACTGTAACGAGACCTGACAGGTGGTGGGAGTGGTCTGGGACCTTGGGACCTCCCAGCACTATCCCCTTACCCTCCATGTAGTGCTTAGTTCTTTTGGGGAACCAGATAGGCTCTGGGAAGCTGAGTCTATCACAGATGCTCAGCGTAGAGCCCATGACCAGTCAGAACGTTACATTCCCAGTCATGGTGGTCAGTTCAAGGGTAGACATGCAACCTAAATTGGTCTAATCATACTTTCACAGAATTCTGGGTCCTAGATGTCCTCTCATGCCCTGGATGATGTAGTGTGGGTATGAGGCCTCGATGTTTTGCTACAATGAGGGAAGTTAGCCCAAATATAAAGTTGACCCTTGGAGGGGACTAGGTGAAGAGAGTCACAGAGAAGCGGCTCTAGAACCTTGATCAAACTATGCCTGAAGCCTATCCTATTTCAGCCATGAGAGTCAGCTGGTTCTCTATTGTCTAAGCCAGACTAAGCTGCTTTTTTCTGTTACTTGTAATACAAAGCACCCTGACCAACAGAAGTCAGCAAGGCAGGGGAGGGAGAGGTAGAGGAAGAGGGCCTAGGCAGATGGGATAGACAGGCAGAGGCCCTGAGGCGCGGATAGGGTCACCCCTGCAGCCCGAGGAGTAGAGACCGTGAGCTACACATGCATGTACACAGTGCGGAGGGAGCAGTACACCGCCACAGGGTTAAATAAAAGTGGGCTCCAAATGCCAAGTGCAGATGGGCCTGTGCCCCGCAGCCAACAGCTCCACTCCACGCCTACTGACCAGACCTCAGTAGGTGGAGCACAGGAACCCACTCCACTGGGCAGGCTCTGGGTCAGCTGGGCTTCCCTCTCTGTGGGGTGAGATGGGGCTGGGGAGGGTGATCAAATGCTCCTGGTCTGGTCCAGGCACCCTCAGCCCTGGAAAAGCCCAGCCCCACTGGCCCACATGATCCACTCTCCCTGCCTGGACACCCTAAGCCCCCTGCGATCAGCCACACTTACTGGTCTGGTCTTGGCCACCACGGGGACTGGCTCAGGCACTGGGATGGCGCGGGGCCTGGGGGCCGTCAGGTTGAACTCCTTGGGCTCTGTGACCTTGGCCTTGGTCTTTGGAAGAGGGGGCTGATGGGTCAACGCCCCCTGCAGCTGGTTGATCAGCTCCTGGACCTCCGGCTGCCACCTTGAAGGCAAAGGTGGGAGCGGCAACTTAGGGTGACTTCTTAAGCACGCCAACAAGGGAACAGCCCCTCGGGACCTGAAGGACCTCCAGGAGCTTAGGTCTGCCTGGGGGCGGGTAGCCGCTCTTCACTCACGGGTGCCGGCTCCCCACACCCCAGAGCCACACGCACCAGCACTCCCCTAGCACGGAGGAGGAGACTGAGGCCCAGCAGCATCCTCGTCCTAGGTGGGGGTGGGGGGCGGGAGGATGGGGACAGGGCAGGTCCCCGCTGTAGGAATCCGGGGGCTCTGAGGACCGCCCAGTGGCGGCTGGGACGTGGAGCTAATCTGGTCCCCAGCAGGTGGCACAGGGGGAGGAAGCCAGGAGCAGGGAGCAGGCTGGTGGTTCAAAAGGAAGGTCCCTGGAGCTGTGCCAGCGACAGGGGGAGCTGGGCTTTGGGAGCGGACAGGGCAGGGGGAGAGTCTCAGTCTCGAGGTGGGGGGCCCTGGAGCAGGGGTTTGGGAAGGGCCCTACTGGGCTGCCCCAAAGTCTGGGCTCCCTCTGTGCCTCCACTCCCTGGGTGGGCACAGCCCACCATTGCCCACCTGGCTGGTGTCCCCTCCTGCAGGGCTCCCCTGGGGAGACAGCTTGGTTTGAACTGCTCCTGCCCCAGCCTGAGGACCAAGGTCACCAAGGGGAGGAAGGGCATGTCTGAGGGCCAACAGGGAGTGGGGTCTCGGGAGAGGGAGTGGGGTCTCGGGAGGGGCAGTGGGGGAAGGGACAGGTCTGTGATGGGGCTGGTCACAGAGCGAGTGGGGAAGGCTGCATATGGGATGGAGGACAGGGACGCAGGGCCCCGCAGGCCCAGGTGACTGGTGGCAGCCCTGCGGACAGGCAGCGAGTCCAGCCTGGCGGAGACAAAGACGTCTCCCTGGTGAAGGGGCAGCTTTGGGGGACACCCCGCTGCCCAGGGCCAGGGCCTCCTCTCCCACACGAGGGGCTCCCACCTTCCCGGGGCCCCGGGCCTCCCACACATAGCTGGCACCTCAGGGGTCTGCTTGTGCCAGAACCCTCTGTCTACCTGTCCCCAGCAAGATAAGGTAGCTCCACCAGCCCCGTCAGAAGGGAAAAAACTGGAGGAGACAGCTGCACCCTGGCCCTAGCAGGCCTCTCCCCAGAGACCACTGAGCTGGCCCTCTGCCTGGGGGTCCTGGCCTGTACCAGCAAAACCAGCGTGGGCCGGAGCCTGCCATGGGAGAGGCAGGGCAAGGCAGAGGGCAGCTCTGGGGTGCCAGGCCCAGGAGTGGCACCCTGGGGGCAGCTGGGGAAGAGATGTGGGCCAGAGCCCATCGGAGGCTGTTGCTGCCTCAGCTCCCCGCCCCACGTCCGCCCCTGCATCCCCGGACCAGGGCCGGACCAGCAGGGTCCCTGCAGCAAGGTGGCACCGGCACAGCACCCTCCTCAGCCAGTGGGCTCCAGGGCAGAAGGGGCCAGCTCCCGCCCCCCTGATCCAGCTGGTCCTAAAGCCACTGGCCGTCAGGCCCTGCTGGCCATTGGCTGGCTGCCCGCATGGACGCCCCACCCACCCTGCACTGGGTGGGGGCCCTGCGCTGCCCACCTCATCAGGGGGTCGATCCAGTGCTCCTTCACGTGGGTGGTCTCGTAGATGAGGCTCCACTCATCCTTGATCCATGAGCCCAGGTTCAAGGGGTTGAAGAGGAACCCAAGGAACTGAGGGAAGAGAGAGCCGTGGGGGCCAGGTGCCTCCACAGGGAGAGTCAGGGCCGAGGGGACAGGTGTGGCCATCGCCCCACGAGGGGACCGCGGCCCACAGCAGGCAGGGCGCCCCATCCCACTCGCCCCCTCCTGCTGGGCTGGGGGGAGCTGCCCCTCACTCGCCGGGGCTCCCGCCTGAGCCAGTGGGTCCCTGCCTGCCGTGGGCCCCCGGGCTCCAACCCCTCGCACCCCCTGTGGACCTGGGCCAACTCCCGGAGGGCTGGAGAAGCCTGTCCTCTCCTCTCTGGTTGAGTGGCTGCTGGGGCAGTAAAGGCCACACGTGGGGCCCAATGGGCTGAGCAGGCGCCCCTGCAGCCATGGTGAACTCGAGCGTCTGAGCCAGTGGGTAGCGGTGGGCAAGGGCAGGGTCTCTGGTCCCCACGGCTGCCTCCCCAGGGGGGCCGCTGCCCCGCAGCTACGTGCTCACCTCCTACCTCCCCTCAGGCCTCCCCGCCCTTCTTCACGGAGCAGCAGCCAGGTGTCCTTCTAGAGCCTTCCACAGCTTCCCACTTGGCAGCCTGGCCCCTGCTCACCCCACCCCACCCCAGGGGCCTCTCCTCAGCTTCCCCGCCCTACCCGGCTCAGTCCCCCCGCCTCTCTCCCACCCACTCTTTCAGCCCTGCTCCCACTTCCTGTCAGAAGGAGGCAGTCAGCCCCCGTTGCTGTGCCCTGGGGTCTCTGCACTCCCCCTCCCAGCCCACTCCTCCATTCCCAAGCCCCCTCCTCCCACACAGTGCAGCTGGTCTGTTGACCCCCACCTGGGGACATACTTACTGCCTCCCGCCCTGGGGCTAGGGCCCTCCTAAAGGGGGCCTCCTTCTCTCTGGGGGTGCGGTGGAGGCAGCCCCCCCAGGGAACGGGCTGGAACGGGGTGGGCTTCCGGATGGGTTCCCTGGCCGTCCAGAGGATTCCAGCATGTGAGTGTGAGCACCCTTGGAGGGAGCAGGATTGCCAGCACCCCTCCAGGTGTCGTCCCAGGGCCAGTCCCCCTAGAATGCCCACATACAGTACTGTCTCCCAAGGAGACAACGGCCAAGGCTGCCCAAGCACCAGCTCATCTGACCACAGTGGTGACAGCACCCGGGTGTGGTCTGGGGGGTTCCCTGGGCAGCCGTCCTGTCCCCAACAGCTTGCTCCCTGTCTTTGAACCCAAGGCGGGTGGACCCTAACGGGACTGGCATTGTGGGGATTGGGGCATGAGGTGTGGGCCGAGGAAGAGGGCCCTGATGGGGCGCCACACCACCTCCTGCAGCTCCCAGCTCTTTGGTAGTGTGAATGGGCCATTTCCATGAATCTTCCCCCAGAAACTCTCCAGGGAGATAAATGCCCAGGAACCTGCACCAGAGGCACTGCGCTGGCCAAGAGCTGCTCTCCATGGGCTCTGCAGGCTCTGCAGGCTCTGCAGGCCAAGGCGGGGCAGGGCTGGCTCCACCACTGCAAATTGATACGTGGGCCCCTTGCTCAACAGTTATTAAGAATTTCAAAACTCTGACAGCACAGCATGAACCAAGTGCAGGCGCTCCAGCCAGTACGCTGGCCCTGGGCAGTCTCCAAAGATCTCTCAGAAAGTGCTGTCATAAAAATAAAGCCCTTGGGACTTCCCTGGTGGCGCAGTGGTTAAGAATCCGCCTGCCAATGCAGGGGACACGGGTTCGAGCCCTGGTCCGGGAAGATCCCACATGCCACGGAGCAGCTAAGCCCGTGCGCCACAACTACTGAGCCTGCACTCTAGAGCCCACGTGCCACGACTATTGAGCCCGAGTGCCACAACTACTGAAGCCCATGCGCCTAGAGTGCGTGCTCCTCAACAAGAGAAGCCACCACAATGAGAAGCCTGCACACAGCAACGAAGAGTAGCTCCTGCTCTGCTCGCAGCAACTAGAGAAAGCCCGCGTGCAGCAAAGAAGATCCAAGGCAGACAAAAATAAATAAATAAATACATAAATAAATTTATAAAAAACAAAAAATGAAGCCCTTGCTTAAGATAACTATGCAAATATTTACCCACTGTGAATTGCTTATGTTTATATGTAGATAGGAAAACGAGTCATTAAAAATAACATGCTGCCTCAGGTTACCTGCTGGGGGAGGGTGCAGATCTCTGGGGCCTGTGGTCCTGGCAAGTGTCACTGCTCCAGGTCTCCCCTTCCCCAGGCGGGGGCAGTGGGAAGGCTTCTACCCCACCCTGCCTGAGCTGCCCCTGCAGAGCTTGCAGCCTCCTTCCAGAGAGGCCCCAAAGCACTCCTGGGGCCTGAGCTCTCCCCGCTCTTCTCCAGGAAGTCCCTGTCCTGGTCTGGTGACTGTGTGTGTGTGTCCGCCCCCCCCCACAACCAAGCTAAGTAAGGAGGAGCAAGCCAACAGTTGAAAGCCTGCTCCAAGAACTGGCTCTGCCACTCATGTGCTGTGTGATGTTGGGCAAGTTACCGAACCTCTCTGTGCCTCAGTTTCTTCAACTGTGGGATGAGTGCCCGTAAGAGTGACCTTACCCGGTCATTGTGAGGGTGAAGCAAGAGCTGCTTGCGGAGGAAGCCGGGCCCACAGCAAATGCTTTGTGGGAGTAGCCGGCAGAGGGCAGGACCCTCAGGTTCATTCGTGGTCCTGCTGGCCCCAAGGCCCAGGAGTCCCAGGCTTTCTGCACAGGAAACAGGCAGCCACAGGAGTGGTCCCGGGCAGGACAGGGGGGTGGGCTCCTGCAGGCTCCCTCTCAAAGGGTACCAATCCTCAGACCCGCTCAGAAATGGTCCCTCGGCCCTGCAAAGCCGCACAGCCCCTCTTGGAGGAAGGAGAGGCTGCCCTGGGCCTAGAGCTTGGTCACAAGTCAGAGGAGCCCAAGAAGGTTCCAGAGGCCCGGACTGAACAGGCAAGGACTCCGTGTCGTGACTAACAGCTAGCGTCCAGCAGCTACCACCCACCAGACCATGAGGAACGGAAACCAAATTCCCCAGGCACAAAAAGAGCACGTTCGCAGCAAAGAGAGGGTATGGGTTCGTTTTAAACACAGAACAAACCCAGCAGTTTCTTTCATTAAAGTGAGCCAGAAAGGTAAGAGGTCAGCGCCAGATGGGGCAGACCTTTGACCTTGGGTTTAAGAATAGAACTTGGGGCAGGTGGGGCTCACCTTGCACACCTTGTGGATGGGTTGGGACTTCATGATGCTACAGAAGAGCTGAAAGCCGAACTCCTCCAGCTGGAAAGTGGCCAGGTAGCAGATCACTAAGGAGAGAGGGTACAAGAGCGGGGAGGAGGACATGGGGGTCCCCGCCCTGGGCCCCCGGCGTTTGACCCTGGGGAAGTCAGCCAGAGGCTAAGGGCCCAACAGGTGCACTGCAGGTGCAGCGAACTGAGCTGAAGGTGCCCGCCTCCAGCAGGGCGTGTGACCAGAGGCAAGCGCGCCATCTGGGCCCACGTGAAAATGATAACCTGATACAACAGTACAAATGACGTCGTCTCATACGGGGGTGGGGGGTGGTGCGCCGTCGCCGTCGAGGGCCTGCGGCCGACAAGGAGACCAGGGACTGGCCTGCAGGGACCCATGGGCCCCCCACCGTGGCTGGCCACGGGCACCTACCCTCAAAGAGGCTGTAATCGGCCCACAGGCAGAGCCGGCCGTCCCGCACATAGAAGGCGTCTACCACGATAGTCAGCAGTTTCCGGTACTCGAGGCACCCGGACAGAACTTCCATGATGAACGCCTGCTCCTGGGGGCTCAGGGTCTGGAGGAGAAACAGCTCGGGAGGGGGCTGCCGGCCAAGCCAGGGGAGAGGGCAGCCACCTCCCGATGTGGGGGTCCCCAGTGCCTCCCCGGAGCAGTGGGCAGCGCCCCAGCCGCCAGGAACACTGACCCTCGGACCCTGCAGGTCCTCCCCCAGGAATCGGTCCCGCCGGCTCTCCTGGGCGGTGACAGTGCGGTGGGGCAAAGACGGAAATAAACAAGGAAAATGACCCCGAAGGAAAAGTCCTGTGTGACTCTGGTCACGTGAGGCCCCTAGAGGATTCAAATTCCCAGGACAGAAAGTAGAAGGGGGGGCGCCGGGGGGAGGGGGAGAGAGTGGGGAGCTGTTGTTTAATGTGGACAGAGTTTCAGCTTGTGAAGGTGAGAAGGTTCTGGAGACGCACGGTGGTGATGGTCACCCGTGAATGTACTTAATGCCATTGAATTGCACGCTTAAGAACAGTCAAGATGGTAAATTTTATGTCATGTGTATTTTACCACAAAAAAAAAAAAAAACAAGCAAGGAAAATCTCTGGGGGAGGCAATCAGTGTTTGCGGAGACTGACTTTTTTCCACTTACTCTTTGGAATATTGTGGGGTTTGTGACCTGTGTGTGTCACGTGTTACCTATTCAAAAAACCAGTTAAGTTTTTGACAATAAGAAAAAAAGAACGTCTAATGTTGCCAATGCAGCAACAAGAAGGGCTGGTGGGATGGTGCTGGTGAGTCTTTCCGGAAAGCAATCTGGAAATATGTTTTAAGAGCCTTGTATTTTCCATACACTTTAATCCAGTAACCACACTTCTGGGAATCTAAGGAAACCAGACAAAAAGCAGAAAATATCCATGTACAAGCAGCTCAGGGCAACGGTACATGCAGTGGTGGAAACTATTAACAGCCTAACTGTCAACACAGGGAATCAGACACGATCTCTCCATGTTGTGGGTGAGTAGGATGCAGCCATTACAATGATGTTTCTGGAAAACTTATAGTAAGATGACAAAATACTTAATACCGTGTAAAACTGAAAATGTAGACCAGGATCCCAACAGATGTAAAACACATCAAAATAAACTCTCGCTAGCAGTATCATTCCCCTCCTCCCCCCAAATTTTTTGGGACAAGCTATTAGATAAGTTTTGGCATTCCCTTGCTTTATTTTGAATTTTTAATTATCAATGAAATTTTCATACATTTGCTGGACATTTATTTGTATTTCTCTTCTGTGAATTATCAATTTATATCCTTGGCTAACCTTTTTTATTTGGATAATTTTTTTTTTTTTTTTGGCGGTATGTGGGCCTCTCACTGTTGTGGCCTCTTCTGTTGTGGAGCACAGGCTCCGGACGCGCAGGCTCAGCGGCCATGGCTCACGGGCTCAGCTGCTCCGCAGTATGTGGGATCTTCCCGTACCGGGGCACGAACCCGTGTCCCCTGCATCAGCAGGCAGACTCTCAATCACTGCGCCACCAGGGAAGCCCTGGATAATATTTTTAGGAGCTCTTTGCATATTGAGGGAATTAACATGGTCATTAGTGTGATAGTTATTTGTCATAAGCTTATAATTTTCCTTTTAACTTTGCATAAAACATTTTTTAGCATGTAGAGCGTAGAGGTTTTTACTTTGTTTTCTTTCTTTTGGGCTGCGCCATGTGGCATGTGGGATTTTAGTTCCCCAACCAGGGGTCAAACCTGTGCCCTCTGTATTGGGAGCACAGAGTCTTAACCACTGGACCACCAGGGAAGTCCCGTTTTTACTTTGTTTTGAGGTCAAATCTACCTTTTCCTCTGTGATTTCTTCCCTTGTCTTTACGCTAAGAAAACAACAGAGTAATGAGATCACCTGAGGGGTCTTGGACGAGCCCAGGACCTCAGGGAGCCCCGGACCCCACGCGTGTGAGCGGGGTGGCTGGATGCCGGTGGGCAGACGGCATCATTCTCACTCCCTCCCGGTCTCCGCACCTCAGGGGCTGAAGGTCTGAGAGCCGCCTTCTCCAGCCGCTTCTGGGGGGGTTCTGGGCACAGCTGGGTTCTGCTGGTGAGACGTACTTGCAGGAGAGATGGGAGGCGAGCGGGGTGACTTTCCCCTCCTCCCTTGGCAGGGGCCGGGCCCCGACATTGACTCAGCCACCCTTCCAGTGCCCCGAGTGGCTTCTGGGCTCCTGCGGGGACCCCATCTGATCCGGGGTAATGACGTCCTCCTATGACCTGACCTCTGACCTCTGACCTCCGCTCCTGGGCTCCTCTTTCTCTTCTCCATTATCTGTACTTGTCCCCTGGGTGAACTCACCTGCTGTCAAGGCTGACATGTGCTGATTTCAAATGTGCGCCAGCCCGGCCGGCTCTCCCTGGACTTCGGCCGGCTCTCCCTGGACTTCGGGAAGTGCTCTCTGCTCCTGTTCCACCTCCCTGCTTGGGTGTCTGACCCCATGGGCTTTGCTCAGACCTGCCCTCCCCTGCCTTCCAGGCTCTGTAAACACAATGCCTTGCTCCACCGTTCAGACCAAGCCCTTGATACCCACCCCACCATCCCATGCATCAGCTCCGGCTATGGGGTCCCAGCTGCTCTCCCACTTCTCCTCCTCAGTGTATTTTCAACCCGCCAGCCACCAAGGAATTCTTTGTAAAATGAAAGTCAGATTGTGTCTGTCCTTCCTGAGAACCCTCCAGAAAGTCTCCTTAAAAGGGCCAGCAAGGCCCAGCTCCCTCTGAGTCCCCCCACTCCCCAACCTCCACCCCATCCTGGCTCCACTCCAGCCACACTGGCTGCCCTCTTTTTCTCCAACACGCGGGATGTCTCCTCAGGGCCTCCGCACTGGCTGTTCCCTCTGCCTGCAGTGCTCTTCCCTGCACACTTGCTCCCCAACTCCCATCAGGTCTTTGCTCAGATGTCACCTGACCTGGGAGGCATCCCTAACCAACCCTCAGGGTCAGACACAGCCTGGCTCCCTCAGCTGGCAGCGCACACCAGGTTTATTGCCCCTTCCCTGCTGGAATGTCATCTGGGTGCTCAAAGGGAGGGAGTGGAGCACC
This sequence comes from Hyperoodon ampullatus, assembly GCF_949752795.1. Classification (NCBI taxonomy): domain Eukaryota; kingdom Metazoa; phylum Chordata; class Mammalia; order Artiodactyla; family Ziphiidae; genus Hyperoodon; species Hyperoodon ampullatus. The sequence continues at coordinate 125,918,372 of NC_136914.1, read as the reverse complement.
CTGCCTCCATGGGAGGCCGTGGGGACCCCGTGATGTCCCAGTGCAGGTCGGGCACAGAGTGGAGGCTCCTCCCCACGGAGCACAACTAGGAGGGGGAGGTGGGGGGCTCTTGCCTCGGGGTCAGCTCTGGTCTCAGCAACCAGGATCCTGCCTCATTTTCCCTCTCAGGCTCCTCTAACCCCTGGGCTGTGCCCACACCAGAGGGCACGAGCCCCAGCTGGGCCCCAGTCCCCGCTTTTAACTTACTGCACTGGTCAAAGGAAGCCAGGGGGGCACGGAACAGGCAGCTCGGAAAGCAGTGCGTCAGCAGGGCTGGCACGGAGGATGCCCTGAGTCAGCGCTGCCCGTGCTGAGGCTGCATGACATTGTGGGATGCCTGCCTACAGCCTCCCCGTGCTCCCAGGCTCAGACGACAACAGCTCCACTTCTCGTTCACTTGAACGTCTGTGTTTGGGGGTGTGAATGTGTATTTTTAATAAGGCCGGAGCCTTGAGCCTGCGGCTACAGGATGCCACCTGCCCACGGTGAGGGGGTCAGGCAGGTCTGCATTGGCCCAGGGGTCTGGGAAGGTGAGGAGCCAGGCAGGACCTGACACTCTGGTCCACAGGCCAGGTCTTCTCCGCCGGGAAGGTCAGGCCAGCAGGTCACAGAGAGGAGACCGAGGCCCAGAGGTGACACGCAGGTCAGAAGGCACTGAGCCCTAGACCAGGTCCTCCTGGCCAGGCTAGCACAGAAGGCAGGGTGAGGCCTGGACCCCACTGAGAAGGCCGCAGTACGGAGCCAGCCCCAAATCCTGGGCCAGCCTTAGTCACTGAGGCCAGAGGGCTACCACCCAAGGGCATCTGAGTTCCTGATACACTCTTGGGCCTTGGTCAAGTTCAGCGCTCCTGAGTCTGGGGACCAGGGAAGGTTCCAGGGAGAGTGGCAAGTGCTCCGACAAGGGTCTCATGGGCAGTCCTGGGGAGGGGCTGGGCTGTGGGCAGGGAAAGCAGAGGCCCACAGCCTGCCGGCTCTTCACAACCTGTAGTGCCTCCTACGAGAGATCCTCAGAGTTTACAGGCCCAGCTTGTCTGCTGGAGCCACAGGGAAAGGACAGAGCTAGATCAGGGGCCGGGGCCAGGACGCCGCTTTCACTGCAACCCAGGGTTTGAAATTCATATCACCAATACACAGGGCCTCCTGCTAATCAGTGATGCAAAGACCGAAGTCAGAAAAGTAGGCAGAGGAAATTGAGGCTGCCGGATGCCCACACAAGCCCCTCTCCCTTTCTTCCTGCCTAACAGGAGAAAGCTGTCTTGTTGGGAAAGGCAGTGTGCCCAGCTAAAACTTTTCCAGGACCCTAGCTGATGTGGCACATGGCTCCAGTCAATGAGATCTGATGGCAAATTGCTAGGTGTGGCCTCCAAGAAAGCTCCTTGAAAGTTAGGGAGATTCAGCTGGTGCCTGCCTTATACTGTTTGCCTTTCTCCTCTTCTCTCTGGGATATGGATGCAATGCTGGAGTAGGGCAGCCATTTTGTGACTACAAGGCAAAGGGTACATTCTAAGGATGGATAAGCAGACAGGAAGGAGAATGAGTTCCTAATGGCACCACAGAGCTGCTGAACCCATCCTGGACTGCCTATGTGCAGACTGCTTCTTATGTGAGCAAAGATACCTCTAATTTCTTTAAGCCACTGCTTTCCTGGTGTTGTTATAGCCAAACACTGTTTCCTAACAGACACAGGTCCAAGCGATAGTTCAGAAAAAGAAATACTCATGAAAATATAACAGGAGAGGGACTACCCTCGTGGCGCAGTGGTTAAGAAATGCCTGCCAATGCAGGCGACACGGATTTGAGCCCTGGTCCGGGAAGATCCCACATGCCGCGGAGCAGCTAAGCCCATGCGCCACAACTACTGAGCCTGTGCTCTAGAGCCCGCAAGTCACAACTACTGAAGCCCGCGAACCACAGCTACTGAAGCCCACGCGCCTAGAGCCCGTGCTCCGCAACAAGAGAAGCCACCGCAATGAGAAGCCCGCGCACCGCAACGAAGAGTAGCCCCTGCTCGCCCCAACTAGAGAAAACCTGCACGCAGCAATGAAGACCCAACGCAGCCAAAAATAAATAAACAAAATAAATAAATAAATAAACTGTAATAAAAGTATGGGTTTTGTCTTTAAAAAAAATATATATATATATATATATATATAAAACAGGAAAAATGCTGATTATAACTACACCAACTGCCTTTTGCCACCTATTTGGTTGGCAAAGATAACATTTGCTAGCACGCTATATAAGCAAGCTATAGGGGAACAAGCACTCCCCACCTGCCAGGTAGAGTGTCAACGTGAAGGTCTCTGTGGAGGGTCAACTGGAAAGATCTTTTGAAATCATGGGGGCCAATACTCTTGCACGTGTGTTTTCTGGGACTTGACCCTGGGCACATCTGGCCAGGTGCAGCGGGACAAGTGGGCCAGTCAGTCCCACGGCGATTTGTAACAGTAAAGGTCTGGAAACAGCCATGATCCCGTCCATGGGGGACAGCTGCGATGGCTCTGGCACAGCCAGACAGAAGGATGCTTATGGCTTCACGATAAGAACGTGGAACAGTCCCCAGGATATCTCGTTAAGTGAAAAAAGCAAAGGCAGGACTTTTTGAAAAAGATTTTAAAAAAGATTTTGAAAAAGATTTTAAAAATACATATATAATTATATATAACTTTTAAACGTAAAATTTAGAGTTTAAACAAAATTTTTCCAGATCTATTATCTATGCAAGACAGGCCTGGACCGTCTCTGGAAGGAACCACAGGTCACTGGTCTCCTGGGAGGGCCGGTGTGGGAGTGAGACCCCTGCTGGATATCATTTTGAACCTTTTGGGTTTTGGATCTTTGATGTCAATGTATCAAGTATTTTAAAAAATTATTAAGATAAAAAATATTTCCTGAGCCCAGGTTTTCTCTGACACTACGGACTAGAAAGTGAAACAAGGCTTTCTGGGACTTGGCCACTGCCACCCCGCCACGCTGCCACCCTGGGCCTTCCCGCAGGGACCTGGGCTGGTGTTGCCAGGCTCCACCCACTCCTGCTTTTCCCCCAACCTCTTGCACAAGCCCATTCCGGTTTCCCCGCCCACCCTCCCCCCCACCCCTTTCCCGCGGGCTGGCAAACCGGCATTTCCCCCCCACTGCCTCACCCCCAGACTGTCTGACTGACCAGCTGCCGGGCACCTCTCCTGCCAGCCCAGGGCTGAGCCTTTCGTTCCCCTGCTCAGAGCTCACCTGCCCTCTTGCCCACTGTTTGCTGAGTGGCCGGATCTCCTTCTCCCCCTCTCCTCCCACCCCCAGGGAATCTCTCTCAAAGCCAGACCCTTCTGCGAGGGCTACTCAGACCTCATGGGCTTTCTGGGTACCCCAAGCTGCCTGCTGTGCCTATCACACCCCACCTCTGTCCTGCAGGCCCAGGCAGTTCTCTGGACATTCCTACACCCAACCTGGTGGTCCTGGTGCCCGAGCCGTGGTGCTGGGTAGCCCGGAGGAGTGACGCCCACCAGGCTCCATCCCCCTTATAGGTGGTGCACGAATGAAATGACACTGGTTCCAAAGAGATATTAACCAGTGGGGGTGGGCAAAGCCTGGGACAGGAGAGGCAGGGTGGGAAGCACCTCCTCCTTCCTGTTCCCCACTGAGGGCCGGGCACTGGCTGGCAGCAGTGCCTTGTCGCTGGTGCCACCCCCTCCTGCACTCCGTCCTTTCTCCAGCTCCAGGCCCCCAGCTGGGTCCTCAGTGCTGTTCCCAGACGTCAGGCCGCTTCTGTTTCTACAACCACTCCGCAGACTGACATCTGGAGAGGCTGCTCCCCACGCCTTAGCCCCCCTCGTGCACGGTGCTTCTGAGGGAGAAATTTCTCTCAATGGTAAATGGATCCCTTTCTGATCTTAGACCAAATCTTCTCCCACTGACATATGTTCTCTGTGCAGAAATGCCATCGGGACCATGCCCGAGGGAACCCCCGTCAGAGGGCTGGGAGGCTGCTGTGTGTGTGTGTGTGTGTGTGTGTGTGTGTGTGTGTGTCACGGGAGGGGTTCCCAGGCTTCAGTCTAGAGAGGGAGAGTCACCACACCCTGCCCCCAATCTGCAAATCCTTGGACTTTTCCCTATCTTGAGATTATTAATTATATCTGCAAAGATGGTATCTCAAAATAAAGTCACATTCATAGGTAACCGGGGTGAGGACGTCAACATTTCTTTTTGGGGGACCCAGCTGAATCCACAGCCCTGCCCTTCCCCGGACTCTCTGCCAGTGGGTCTATGTGCTGTGTAATTCTCTGCCAGGTGGCAGTCTTGAGCCCTGGCCTAACAAGAGCAGTGTACTGCACCAATTTTCTGACAGCTGGAAGTAAAGGTACGTTGTCCAAACTGTGTCAGTTTCCAGTGTACCATTCCACTTGGACTTAGGATGGCTTTCTGAAAGGATGTAAAAGACAGGTGCATCTGTAAAAGAAGCTGCTTCTCTGTCCGTCCAGCATAGGCACATCTCAAAGACGCAGACGGCCCCAATGGAAGACTCAGGGCGCCGCTGGGTTGGGGGCCGAGCTGGTGTGGTGCCTCCCTCCCCACGGCCTTGCACATGTCTGTCATCATGCCATGGCTCACCGGTGACAACTAGGACTCATTTACTATTAATAATCCATCGGATGTGGGGAAAAAATCCCCAAACTACTTTTTTTTTTTTTTGGCTGTGCCGCGCAGCTTGTGGGATCTTAGTTTCCTGACCAGGAATCAAACCTGTGCCCCCTGCAGTGGAAGCTCAGAGTCCTAACCACTGAACCACCAGGGAATTCCCATCCCAAACTATTTGTTGTAACAAACACACTTTCAGTAATTATTCTGGAGAAATAAGGACATTAACTTTACCATTTTTGCTGAGTGGTAAGGGATGCCCTGCAGGGCCTGGGGGGCCAGGGTTGGGGACAGAGAGCAGGACACCGAGGAGTGTCATTGGAAATGGAGGGTGAGAAATGTGGGTGACACAGGGAATTGGAGTAGAGAGGTCTTTTTTTTAGGATGAGGGAATGCATAGCAGCTGTGGGTGATGGGAAAGACGCACTGAGGGGAGTGAGGCCGGACAGACAGAAGGAGTAGCCAAAGGGGCCGGGCCTGCAGGTGGGGCTGTGCTGAGCTGTGCAAGGCCAGCTCAGACCGGGAAAGAGAAGGATTGTGGATGGGCCTGGTCTTGGCTGTTTTCATCATTCCCCCAAAATGCTTAGGGTCTCGGGGGAGAGTTTGAGGAGGTGCAGCCCACGCCCCAGTCCGTGCTGACTGCCAGGCTCCAGCTGGCAGAGACATCCTTTGCTGAATGACACAGGGGAGCAGGGATTGGGGCAGCAGTCCCAAGCTTTCTCTTGTGAGAGAGGCTTTGGTTTCCAGACTCCCCAGCTCTGCGTGCACTGCTGGGGCCCTACCCCTCATCCTCCCAACCAGGTTTTCCAGCTGCTCCACCACAAGGTGGCTGATGGAGAAAGGGAAGGTGGGTCTGTCTTTCGGAACAGCAGAGACCACACCCCTGCAGGTGTATGGGGGTAGGGCCTGGCCACAGTCACATCCCAGGGCCAGCAAAGCAGCTCACAGGCCTTGTTAAGCACAGTAAGGGAAGGCTGCAGCTGGTGATTCACTGGGAACATCCCATAAGACCCCATTTGCTCCTCCTTCCAGGGGACGCAGGCGAGGGGGATGGGGGCAGCAGGCCGAGTGGTAATCCCCGAGCGCTTCCCTGGGTGGACTAGTCTCCTCTGGATGCCCCTTCCAACGGATTCCATGGCCCGGAGTCCTGAAGGTGGCACCCCTGCAACGTGTACCCCTGCTCCTGGCACCTGTCCTTGATGGACGGACCGATGCGGGGTCAAGTCACAGGGAGGCCTCCGAGGTGCTAGAGCGAGGACAGACCTGGGCCCAGAGACTTCAGCCCAGGGTCTCTCTGCATATGCTTGAAGTGGGGTGGGCTGTGGTAGGACAGGGACCCCCGGGGCATGGGAACAAGAGCCGAGTAGCTCTTCCAGGTGTGGCCCCTCTGCCCCACGCACATCCCTGCCCTGGGGGACGAAGATGTCCCCCAGTGGAGGGTGCTGAGCCAAGGTGCCTGCGAGGCTGACTCCCGTCCACCTTCAGCTGAGGATGGGACGACCCCACAGATGCAACCCGAGTTATGGCGCCCATGTTCCCTTGTCATGAGAGTAGTCTGATGCACATTCTGGGAGCTAGGAATGCCTCCTGAAGCAAAGAGGGGGTCCCATCCCTGAAGGGCACCCGAGATTCAGAGTGAGAGCTGATGTAAGCCTTTGGCTAGCTGGGAATCTCGCCTTGGGCCTCTCCTCATGAAGGAAGGAAAGTGGCTGTTAGGAATGAGACTAAAAAACTCCTGACAGGGCTTCCCTGGTGGTGCAGTGATTAAGAATCCTCCTGCCAATGCAGGGGACACAAGTTCGTTCCCTGATCCAGGAAGATCCCACATGCTGCGGAGCAACTAAGCCCGTGCGCCACAACTACTAAGCCTGCGCTCTAGAGCCCATGAGCCACAACTACTGAAGCCTGTGTGCCTAGAGCCTGTGCTCCGCAACAAGAGAAGCCACACAATGAGAAGCCCACACACTGCAACAAAGAGTAGCCCCCGCTCGCCGCAACTAGAGAAAGCCCGCACGCAGCAGCGAAAACCCAACGCAGCCAAAAATAAATGAGTAAAATAAATTTAAAAAAAAAAAAAAAAAAAAAAAGCTCCTGACAGGTATCACTGCTATGGCCTCCCCGTGAGCCCTGAGCCACCACTCAGACCCTACCTGCAGGGAGGTGGCCGCAGCCTCCAGGAACTGCTCGGGACTGTCCTTCTCAGGTTTAAATTGGTCCAGTAGCTTAATCACAGTTTCAATGCATTTTCCATAGTATGCCATCTTCCCAGGTGGGACCCTAAAAGCAAACCGTGACAGGTCATGCCCTCCATGCACCCTGGGCTGTCAGCTCGGCAGGTGGTGAAGGATCTTCACCAAACTGACAGGAGATCCACCAGGGAGCCTGGGACCTCGTGGGGCAAGGAGTGTTGGAGGGAAGTGGGGACCCCAGCAGGGGTAACCCCAGGCCCACTTCCTGGACTGTGTCCCTGCAGGCCTTGGGGAGCCCGCCCACAGGCTCCCACTCACCCATAGCCCCGGCAGCCCTCTCTGCCTTGCCCCTGGAGGCTCCCTGGATGCCCCACGTGCCCCCAAGCCCTCCAGCTGTGCACGGGTGGGGATGACCCCTGGGAGAGGCCAGGCCAGAGAGTGGAGGCACCTTGTGAGTCAGCCTGAGCGGCCCTCAGCCCAACTTGGGTTTGGTGGTAGATGACTCAGCAGGCCCTGCTCGGAGGGAGAGGGGGACCTAAACACCAAAGTGTGGGCCAAGAAGAATCCTCGGGTCACCACGTTCAATACCCCCATTTTAAAGATGATGTAACCAGCACCCAGAGGGGATGCATAGCCAGTCAGTGGCCAGGCCTGAGCGTTCCAGAAACAGACAAGCTCCAGGAGACTGGCTTGCTCAGAGCCCTTCTTTGGCAGACCCTGGAGAAGCCGCTTGGGGTAGGAATGGGACCCCAAGAAGTGGTTCTAACAGGTGACCCCCAAATTGTCCTCAGAGCAGGGTGGCCAAGCCCCCCAGGAGCTCCTCTCTCATCCCCCCCTTGTTCCACGCTGATTGAGCAGCTTCCCTGGGTCACCATGCCGCTGGCTTCTTGGGCCCCAGCTATTGGCAAAGCCAGGCTGCTAGCGCCCTGGGGACAGCAGGGGCACCTCTTCTCCGCCCAACAAGCTGGAATGGCTCTGGATGGCAGCACCCAGACTGAGGCACTCCAGGATGGTGACTGAGTGAAAAAACAAAAGCCACATACACTGACACTGGGGGTCACCAATGAGATGGCCAATCCCTGACAATCACAGTCCACTGGGTAAGTCCCCCCACCATCACTTGAAAGAGAATGAAGGCCAAATGCCACCAGACACTGCAGAGAGCCTCTGACACCAAACATGGAAACAGAAACCAGCAAAAAAGGAAGTAGGAGAAAGCAGACAACATACACAGCAGGAAAAACCTGGAAACAAACAACTATACCACCTCTGAGAGATGGAGAAAAACACGGTATCCAAGAAACATCTGCAGGAAAAGAAAGAGTTCTTGGAAATTAAAATATGACAGCAGAACTGAAGATATAAATAGAAGAGGCAGAAGATAAAGCTGAGGAAATCTCCCAGAGAGCAGAAAAAGATGAAGATGTAGGAAGTAGGAGAAAAGCACCAAGAAAATCGGGGAACCACTCCAAAAGATCTGAATTCCAATTAACAGGAGTTTCAGAAAAATGGGAGAGACATAATGCAAGGGAATATCCCAGAACTGATGGACAGGGTTCCTGAGCGCCCTGAAGCAGGTCGTGTAGGAAGGGACAGGAGGGGTGCAGGGTAGCCTCGGGTTCCCCGGTGGTAACTCTGGGCACCAGTGTTCAGGGAACTCATCTCCAACCAGGAAGAATGATGGCTCTGTAGATGGGGGGGCCCTGCACCCGGCCCGGGGAGGGAGCCCAGAAAGGGGCAGGCTTGGGACTGGGAAGCCAGAGATTTCCAGGAAGGTGACAGCAGGTGGCAGGCCAAGGGCCCCAGAGCACGGAGGACAGCCTTCCTGACATCTGGGTATGCCAAGAAGTGGAAGAGTTTTAGATGTCAGGAAAGTCTCCTTGAAAGGGAGGAGCATACACTTCTTCTCTTTTCCATCCTGCTGCCTGGACTCCGGAGGTGATGGGAGGAACTTAGGCAGCAATTCTGGACCATGAGGAAACATGCAAAGATTGCAGAAGAGCAAGCTAGAGGAGCCCAGATCCCTGATGACTTTTGGGGGTGTCATATCTCCCAAGATTGCCTCCCCATGGACCTATTTTATGGACACACCAGTTATCTTGTTTGGGTCACTATGATGTTGAAATTTTTCATTGCATAAAGCTGAATCTAATCCTAACTATACACCCATTTCCCTGAGGTCAGCCTTCATCCTGAGCACAGTTTCAAACTGGGAAGCATAGGAAGGGAGGCTCTGAGCAGCAACAGTCCCAGACTTGGAGTAGGCCAACGGCACACCCACAGAGTGTCTACCCAAGTTCTCGGACTGGAAACAGTGGCTGGGGGAAGAGCAGGATTTATGGGGGATGACTGGGAGTGCAGGTGGACACGTTTTATTTGGGGGAATTTGGTAGACATCCAACTGGCAAAGAACAAGGAAAGGGGTCTAGAGTCCCAGGGCAAGGTTCAGGCTGGAGATGCAGGTTTGGGAAAATCAGGAGAAAATAGTTGTTTATTGAACCATGTGACCGCAGGAAATCATCCAGGGAAAGGGTGGATAGAGGGGCTTCCAAGGACCGAGTCCCGGGGCTCTAGTGTCAGGATGTTGAGGAGCAAGGAGATGCCAGCCAAGGAGACTGAGGAGGAGCAGCCACAGGAGGAGAGGCAGAGAGTGAGGTGTGCTCCAGCCAAGTAAGGACAGTGTGTCCAGGAGGGGAGTACTCAGCTGGGACACTTGTTCCTGGAAGAGGCGGGGTTGAGCTCTCATAGTTGGATTTAGCAACATGGAGGTCAAGTATGACTTAGATAAAGAGCCTGGGAGGAGGGGCTGGGTGAAAATCTGATTGGAGCAGTATCAAGAGAGAAAAGGTGGAAATGAATTGGAGATAAGACGCAACTCCGGAGGGGTTTTGCTCTTTAGGGGAGCAGTGACTGGGTGGTAGCTGGAGGGGAGTGGGGAGGATCAATCAGGTACTCAAAAACGAACACGGAGCACTGCCAGCACTCAGGGAAATCTCAGAAATCTCTGCCTGTGCCTAGACTCACATTGACTCTAATGGAATAGAGGGGCCAGGGAGTCCAGCCCATCTGCGCACCTGGACGCTGGGCCAGTGATAACATGAGCAGCAGAGCATAAATTCTCTATCAAGAGAGAGTTACCTCCCTCTTGTGCACCCTAAATCTGCACGTACCCGAAGTGGTGCTGGGTGGGGGCAGGGGAAAGCGCGAGGCGGTTGGGGGAGAGTCTCCTCCTCCAGCCAGAGCGCAGCAGCCTCTCTGTGCCTGATCCTTCAGGTACCAGAGGGAGTTTCAAGTGAGACCACACACTTGTTTTTAGCTTTCTGCTTAGCACTTAATAGATTCTCAGATTTTGTTGATTGTTTTTATGGATCCAAATTAGGGCATGGCTAGGGGAAGTAGTGAATACGGGAGAATATCTTTTTAAAAAGCATCGTTTATTGTGGCGATTAAAAAAAAAAAAGCACCGTTAACTTTAGTCAAGGAGCTGGGAAGAAGACCAAAAAGGTGGTGAGCGAAAGCAAGAAGATGGGAAACAAGAAAGACGAGAACTGGCCCGCAGATCTAGGGAAGTTACACGTGGGTGGTGCTGGTGCTGAGGGGACGCGCCTCGCCCCTTTCGGGTCTCGCCTGCTTCCCTTCCCCCCGTACCTGTCAGTGGGCTCCGCGGGCGCTCCGGAACCTCCCTTCTCGCCACCGCCCGCCGCACGGCAATTGCAGGGCTGGCAGGCGCGAGGGGACTGCGGAATAGCAGTGGATCTCCCCTTTCACTTCTGCTCTTCCGGAACCCCGGCAACCCTCAGGGCAGGGGCGGTGCTGGGGCGCAGTTTGGGCGTTGTCACCTAGCAACCTCTGTGCGCTCCGGAGCCGTCCGCGGGAAGACTACAACCCCCAGAATGCACAGCGCCCGCAGTCCAGAAAGGTGGCCGCATCCAGGGCCCCTCCTTCCCCGCAATGCCCGTCGGGACTTGTAGTTCTCGGCCCCTCCGGGAGCTCCGGGTCGCCTGCGGGGGAGCGCGCCTCGGGCGGGGCGCGGCGCGGCGCGGCCCGGTGACCGGATTGGGCAGCTTCGGTGGCTTGCGGCTGGCCTGGGGCTCGCGGCGCGTCGGCGCATGTGTGGCTCGGGCGGCGGTGGCCGGCCAAGGCACCTGGTGTCAGTGAGCCCAGAGGACCCGGCGCCCCCGTGTCTGGTCAGTCCGCGCGTCCGCCTGCCCACCGCGGTCTGCGGGTCAGTACCGCGCGCAGCTCTCCGAGCATCTCCCGGCGGCGCACCTGCTCCGCGCACCTGACGCCGCCCGCCCGGCGCCCCGGGTCCGCGCGGGACCCCGGCCCGGCGCTGCCCCGCGTCCGCCCGCCCCGCGCCGCAGCCGGGCCCAGGAGCAGCGCTGCGGAGGTGAGGGCCGCCGGGGCCGGGCCGGGCCGGCGCGGCGATGATGAACAGGTTCCGAAAGTGGCTGTACAAACCCAAGGTGAGCGGACCCGTCCCTCGCTGCCGAGGCAGACCCCCTTTTCCGGCCGGGACCGGCCTCTCCGTGGTGCCGCCGACACCCTACCCTCCACTCCGCGACTTGCTCACACCGTCGCCCTCCCCCTTCCACGGGTTCCCCCCCCCACCACGGCCCGGTCCCAAACCGCCCCTCCTGCTCTTACCCTCGGACCGGGGTGCACTCCCTCCCCACGCCTGCCCGCTGCCAGATGGGCCCCTCTCCCTTCTCATTGCGGTCGTGCGTGGTGCCCTGCTCACACCTCGTGGTCGCCCGAGCAGACCCCCTCCTACTTCTCCTGGGTCCCGGAAAAACCTTTCCATCCTCCCTCCCTACACCAGGGATGACTCTCCCATTCCTCTTCTGCCTCCGCCCCCCCCCCCCCCCATTATCCTGGACCCGGAATGTACCTCCTAACCTCCCTCCGCAATCCGGAACAGACCCTCTCCCCACTTACCCCAGGTTCTGGAGGGGGCCCCCATGTCCCTCTCCCGGGTCCCGGACGGACCCCTTCTTCCTTGTGTGCAGAGCGGGTCCCCATCCCACTGTCCCGGCCCTGCCTTCCCGAACCAGGACCGATCCGCGCCTCGGCCCAGTTCGCGTCCCCATCCTTGTCCCGTGCCCATCTTTCTCCCGTGCCCACCCGCGTGCTGTCAAATGCAGGGCAGTCCCCTGCCCGGCGGCGGCGGGGTGAGCGCGCCCGGGGCCGCAGGCTCAGCGGGGTCGGAGGTGCGGTCCTCCCGGCGCTGCGCCCCTCCCCGGCCGTGGGGTCGGGGTCTGGGCAGCGCGCCCTGCTCCTCGGCAGCTGCGCCAGTCGCACTGCGGGCGCTGCGTCCCTGCCGCCCGCCCAGGGCTTGTGTCCGCTGCAGCCAGAGCTAGTCCAAGTCTGGGTGCGGCGGTGCCCAGGAGCCGGGCGCAGAGTCCTGGGAGCACCCTAGGCGTCCGGGGGTCGGACCCTGGGGGCTGGCACCTTGGTAGGGCTGGGGCGCTAGGGTCTTGGCTGGGGGGGGGGAGTCTTGGCCTGGGTGGGGCCAGTGGTCACGTCTAGGCGTCTCGGACATCCACAGTGTGCCTGAGCGACCCAAGGAACACTGCCCCCGCCCCGCCCCCCGCCCAGGGCTGATCACTTCTCTGGGTCTGGCTTTTCTGCTCCCCTCTCCCACCGTGGGTGATCTCCCAGGGTGGGCTGGGGGTGGGGGGAGGTGTTCCTGAAATCTGTGCTCTCCTGCAGCGGGTCCGTTGGAGGATGGGCACCCGAGGTCCTGGGGCGAGTTCAGGGACGGGAAGGGCTCGTACTTCATCGCCTTTGGGGTCGGAGAGTTCTCCCAGTGTTGGGTCGAGGGCTTAGGGTGACTGGGACCACCCCTTGCTCGGCCTTGGCCTGGCCCAGAGGGGATACTGGTTCTTTCTTGCTTGGTGCAGCTGCGCAGCCCTGCTCCCCCTGCGCACCTCCCTGTCTTTGTAGCAGCTGCTTATTAGTGGTGTTTTGGTGTGACCCTGGGGCTTCCCGGAGCTGCCTGTGGTTTGGGGCCTCCCTGCCCTTGGCAGCCTCCTGCCCAGCCCTCTCCTTGCTGCAGTCCCCCTGAGGCGGCTCTGATCCTACCTGCTGGTGCTGGGTAGGGTGCCAGGGGAGGGCGGCAGCCTGTGCACGCAATGTGTGTACAAGGAGCGGCTTTTTGTTTGTGTGACTTCTGTCACCAGTTAAGGAAAGGCCAAGGGGACTTGTCAGAAGGCCGTTGTGAGGGCTAGCAGCAGCAGCAGTTTTTCAGTGATAAACGGCAAGGGCCAGCAGAGAAGTGTATCATAGTAACGTTTTGGTGTCTCTGAAAACACATTTGCCGAGGGTCCTAGGGCTCCACATGCCTTTTTCCAGACGTGGCTGTGGAAGAGGACTTGTTTCTAGGATTGCCTAACTGTAATACGTTGTTGGAAGGGACGGAAAAGCAACGTGGAATCTCTGTTTCATCTACAGCTGAATAATTTCAGTGGCCCTGCCTGTTTCAGTTTAGGGAAAAGTCTTTAAAAGTGGAAAATGATACTACCCATGAGACTGTGGCCCAGAATTGAGAGTCGTGTTCCTAATTTTCCCTCTCAGCAGGCAGCTGCCCTTCCAAAGCCAGCCCCCAGGCTGACCAGGGCAAGGTGGAGAGCTGGTGAGTCAGCCAATCCCAGCGACTCAGCCCAGAGCTGTGCGCCTTAGGAGAAGGGAGGGGATAGCGTTTCATCTGGTCCTCTCCTTTCCTTCACTGTGGTGTCTTGGCCTGCTGTCTGACCCCTGGACTCAAGACACATCTCCGTCTGAGATCTTTGTGTTTGCCCTGCGGTCAGTCTGAGCGTGGTAGTTCCTTGTTGGACATCTGTCTTTGGGGTTAAATGTCTTAATTATTTGAAGGGTTGGAGTGGGTTAGGTCACCCCAGTAGCTTTTCATTTTTCAAATCAAAGCTCATATTTTGGCCTCAGGTTATGAATTGAATTTTATGCTTCCCCTTCCTGTCTAATTTAACACATTTTGGCACAAGTGAACAGGAGTCAGTTCTGGGAGGTTTCCGGGCCTGGAAGAGTTGAAGTGTTAAATGTTAGCTGTGGGAGGATGTGTCTGAGAGAGATTGTTGCCTGTAGTTAGGATTTTTTCCACTGTTGTATTTAGATAGATATACAATTCAAACTGAATTCTTGATTTAATCCCTGCTTTGGTTTAAAACTGAACACTGAGCTTCTTGTTCATTACAGTGCAGTGGAAAACATTCTGAAACCAAAAATATTCATCGTTCTTGTAGTTCTAAAAAGCGTTTGGAAATGCTTTAAAACATTCGTATATGACACTTAAAATTTTTGATATCTGAATCATTAACAACTACCGAAGTTGAGTAACTAACCAACCAACCTGATGTGTTCAGTAGTTCTTTGCAGACTCTCATATTTCCATTTATTTTCTTTAAGGCAGTCTTTTAAACACTATTATGATTTTTTTCCATGGAAAGTGTTCAGGATTTCTAAGTGTCTTTGCTTTTGTTTAGAGAACGGCTTTCCAAAAAAGAGTTAACGTTCAGAAGGGGAAACATTTTGGAATACCGAGGTCTTCATTTGGAACAAAAGTCTCAATACTTGTGTTTCATGCTGGGTTATAATTTTCTCGTTGATCCCTGCTGACTGTGCCAAGGGGTGAAATGCTGGTGCGGGGGTTGGAGGACCCAGACCGGACCCCACCAGGTCTTCTTGGCTACCATCAAAGAGCATGTTAGTAATGGTACAGGATGAACTTGTGTTTTCCATCTTTGAGGAAGAATTGATCGGCGGGTAGGTGGCATTGTCCAGATGGATGGCGATTACCACGCTTATGGTAATTACCATGGTAATTACCACGCTTCGTGTGCACCTCATGAAGAACTCTCTTGTCTGCACCCCCAAACCACTTCTGGGATGTGGGTCATTAATTTTCCTTGTCCCCCTTCTTTGTGGGGAAGCATTCCTTGTAAATACAGTGCTATACCAAGTAATGTTTATCTGGAAACTTTGTCAGTATTCTGGGTTCAGATTAGGGATGAAATGGCCTTCCTTCTCAAAGAGAAGCCGAATAACCTCCTGGGTGTGTGCGCTTCTTGAACGAAGAGCCCTTTGATCTTTGCAGAGTTAAGTTCTGCCTGCTGTGGGCTGGGGGTGGGGGAGCTTCCCACCGTGGCTGTTGATTTAACCCAGCCTCAGTCAGCAGCTGGGCATCCAGAGCCACACCCAGGGCCCCTCCCTGTTTCCAGAGTCCTGGTCCACCCGGCCGTGGGCAGTGGGCATGGAGCTGCCCGTTGGTGGCTGGCACTCTGCAGGTTGACCACCAGGTGGAAGGGGCCACACCCTGGAAGTGCAGTGGCAGTTGGGAGCCCTTCAGGTGTTAAATGAGCGGGCCCCAGGACTGGGGAAAGGCCTGGGCTTGTGTCTGCACGGCCCCCGGCACACACAGACGATGAGCAGGCCACTTGTCCTTACAGGGCTCCCCCACGGTGGCCGAGGGTGAGCGGGGATGACACGGATGACGGGGACCCAGAGAAACTCAGCCACACGGTCAGCAAAGCCCCTGATTCAGAGCATGGCGGGAGGGGTCGTGGTGGAGGCGAGTGAGACGGTGGTCTTCCCACGACCTGGTCCTGCTGCCCTGGGCTCTGCACGGGAGCCTGAGCATGACCGTGACTGGGACGTGACAGCACCAGCACGGACCTTACTCTCCCCGCTCGCTCGAGTGGGAAACGAGCTGCTGTCCTCAGAGCACTGAGTGCAGCCCTCGCTGGGCACAGACACTGCTCCAGGGTCTTGGGATTTTAGCGTTAATTTCTAGCCAGGCTGCTAACTAGTTCTTTCGCAGCCGATAAATTCTGAGTGCCCAGCTGCGGCTGAGGCTGTCCTTGGAGTTGCACGTTTGTCTCCGAGGTGAGCTGCAGGAAAGCCAGTGGTGTGGACGCCTAGTGCACATGCTGTGCCAGCGCCGAGCTCCCTCTGCCAGCGGGTGCCTGGCCCAGAGTGCGGCTCGGAAGCCCCAGGAAGGATGCTCCGCTGTGCTGAGTCAGAGTGGGCTTGGCTGGCCTAGTGCACCTGTTTTTTGTCCCTGAATTCAGAAGGCGCTGGGCCCCCCTCCCTGCTGCCGGGTCTGGTCACCCCACCTCCCCCAGAGAGCCTTCCTTACGACACACAAGCATCGTCAGGCCTGGGCAGATGGGAGGGCCCGAGAGTCCACTTGTCAAGGAGACTTGTAGCACCCATGCTGGGTCTGCTAGGTAGACTCAGGGGCAGCTCTTGCCTCCTTTCCCAGGCTTTGCTGTACTTCTGTCTGGGGCTGCGGGAGCTTGTGGGGCTGCACACGCCCAGCCTGTGCCACTGGCACTGGCCGGGAGGGGAGAGGCTGAGCTGCAGACAGGCTGAGAGCATCAATTTCTGTGCCAACTCTGTGCCAACTCTGATGTCATCACTTAAGGGTCTGTGCTTTACCATCATTGCATTGTATTTATGGGAAATGTATGATACGGTTTCTGTTAAATGGGTGAGTCATAGGCAGGGAGGCTTAAGCTTCGCCTAATTGATATCTGGCCTTGGCGTCCAGCAGGCCGTGGGGTGACGGGGAAGGAACCCTCGGTGTACTGCCCCCCTCTGAATGGGAAGTGTGTTGGGCGACTTCACTTGACCCTCCATTCTGAGGTGGGTGATGTCGAGAGGCTTTAGCGCCTCTCCTTAAGGCTGCCAGACGTTCCCAGAACACCAGATATGCTTGTTTTATAAGTGTGAAAATGCACATCTGAGAGCCCATAAGTGACTGAACGGTCATCTGCTGGTTTTGAAGGCAGAGTCTTGTTGGAGTTGATAGCATCGAGTAGCCACAGCCCTTAAGTGTGTGCCGTGTGCCCACACAAAGGTGGACAAAGGGGAGTTGATTCCAGTTCAAAGACAAATAAATGTCTAGAATGTTGTGGGTTGTCAGCATTTCTCCCGTGTTTATTGCCCTAAGTCTTTGCGGCCCACGGGGCTTATGTGTTTTGATGGTGTTGAAGCCACAGACAGGGCAGCAGGGCCTGGGCGGGAACCCTGACTGCCCCTCCCGCAGCCCTGTCTGCCAGGCGGGGGTGAGGGGACCCGTTGCCTGGAATTTGAGGGGACCGTGTCTGTCAAAGACTCACAGTGATGGCTCAAGAAATGACCTCTGTCACTATCAGTGGAACGTGCAGGTGGGTCGGAGGTGGGGGTTGAAACAGAACCGTGCGTGGAGGACTTTTTGGAGTCCCAGAGGCCATCGTGGCTGCTGGCTACTCCTACCGGGTCATTGTGAGAATGAAGTGTCTCAACGGGTGCCCCCGCCCTGACTTCTTTTCATGCTCATTTGCTGGGAGCAGACCCTGACTCAGGGCACTCCGGCGTCCCGGGGGTCCGGTTACCTGCTCCCTCCCCGGTGGCTGGGTACCCTCTCCCAAGTGAAAGTCCTGGGACTGAGTTTCAGCCAGTGTGGGCAGCAGTGGGGTCCACCATGTCAGGCCCACCACCAGACCTCTTGAGCTGTCCTCCTGTGGATGTGGTCTGTGTCCCTGGTTCCTTGGCAGGAGGCTCAGGATCCAGTAGAGGACCCCAGGGCCATGGGGGAGTGAAGGAGCTGGGGAAGGGGCTGGGAGTGAGTGACAACTTAGGATAGATCTCTGTTGCTTAAGGCACTGAGGCTTTGGGGGTGCTTGCTAACATTTTGATTATCCTAATGCACCCTGTCTTACAAATGAGGTGAACTTGCTGGAGCCTTCACAGGCAGGGGGAGGCAGGATTGGGATTGAACTCAGGTCTGTCTGACCCCAGAGCTGGAATCCGTAAGCAGCCCATCCTGAGCTGTGCACATCCTGCAGGAATAAACTGTCGCTGCCATCAGTTTTTACATGAGTTCCATTTGGTGAAACAATTACTTTTGTACTTTTTACAGTTGAATTGCAATAAACTTAGATATTGATGGGCAATTCAAGTGTTTGAAGGAGGAAGACAAAAATGAATGGATTTTTTCCCACTGATCTGAATAGATTAAGCAAAAGTAGAATAGAACATTTCATGTTATGGTAATTTATGTAGAGTAGTTGGTTAAGATGAATGGAATGTTTTTTTCCTTCTTGCAGTAAGTATTTTGAAGCCCTTCCATTTTCTCATTGTTTTCGTGCTGGCTGGGGACAGGGGAATGTTGGGGGCACTTCACATGGGGCTCCCTTCATGGCTGAAGGGGTCCTTTGAGCTCTGCATGAGGGGCTCTGTAAGTCTCTGCCGTGGTGGGGTTTGCTCCAGCTAATGCCTTCCCCTTGACAAACCACCCTCCAACCATGGGGGTACACTGGCTGGGTTCTTGGGGAAAATGGGTTAGCATACCCACTGTAGGGATGATGTCTTTAGAACAGTAATTCTTTTCTTGCATTTTCAATTTTTGAAAATGTTTCCAATTGTTTTTAGGGATATTGTAGTTATAAAAAAGTCTAAAAGCAGAATCAACCACCTAGATGTTAGATACATTTAAGAATTGTACACCCATGCTAACAGTAACATGAATAGCCAGGTGAAAACAGCCCAAATGTCCATCAACAGTGAACAGGTAAATATCGATAAAATGGGGTATATACACACAATGGAATACTATTCAGCCACGAAAAGGAATGAAGTACCTAGTGCAACGTGGATGAGCCTTGACAACCTGATGCTACGTGTAAAGAAGCCAGACACAAAAGGACAAATAGTGTGTGATTCCATTTATGTGAAATGTCCAGGAAAGGCAAATCCACAGAGACAGGAAGTGGATCAGTGGTTGCTGCGGGGGTAGGGGGGTGGAATGAGGAATGATAGCAAAAACGTATGGGGTTTCTTTTGGCGAGGGCAATGAGAAAGTTTTAAAACTGGAGAGTGGACAACATTGCAAGTGCACTAAACGGCACTGGATTGCACACTTTAAAATGGTTACTTGTACATTATGTGAATTTCACTTCAATTGAAAAAAAAGAATTTCAGCATTTTTGGAGAGGTTTTTTTTTTGCGAATTGTAGTGTTTTTTGAGATAAACAAGGGAAAAGATGTTTTGCAACTGAGTGAAAAGATGCTTGGGGCCACATCTCTTGAGGAGCTTGGTGTTCAGAGGCCCAGCTGCTTCCTGGTTCCCACAGGGCCAGCGCCCCATCTCGGGGAGGGGCTGCCAACTCTCCCTCCTGGTGGTGTAGGGGTGGGGATGCTGCAGCCTGGCGAGTGCTCCCGGAAGAGGGGTGAGTGGACAGAGTCCTGCTGGGTCAGACGTTGAGTGCCGGCTGGGAGCCCCGCCCTTAGCGGCAGGGAGCTTGAGAAACTCTCCCCACCCCCCACTTTTGGTGCTGAGAGTCACCTGGGTGCCTGGCGGAATAAAATGCAAAACCATCCCAGAAGGGCCCTCCTGCAGCACCTCTGAGGTGGAATTCACAGTAAAAAGTTACAAAACTCCTGAGAAAGTGGTTCTCCCTGAGCAGGAATCAGAAACAGCAAAGGCTAAGGGAACTGCCATTTAGAACAGTCCAAGACGCGGGGGGGAAGGAAACCACAAGGCAACACCGAGCCTCTTTTAAACAAAGGCCAAATGGAGCTCCCAGAATGAAAAAGACAGTCACTGGGTTTAAAAACTCAAAGCTGGAACCCAGCCCAAGGAATGGGTTAAACGTTGGAGGGGGTCGCTGACGTGGAAGGTGGTTGTGGAGATCACCCAGCAGGTGGCCAGGGTGGTGAAAGGCAACCTGAGAGGGTCAGGGGGTGGGTGGGGGGGACATGGAGGACAGGATGAGAGGTTCAAGGTGCATCTGACAGGGCTTCCAGGATGAGAGGCCAGAGAGAAGCGGACGCTTTTGTCAGTTGTGTTGCTGGATGTTCAGGTTCAGTGAAGCCCAAGTCCTAAACGGAGTAAACTGTACTAAGTAGACGGGCACGTTGGATGCATGGCGTGTCGGGACTTCGAGGGAGGACAGTGGGCCGGGCTAGGCCTGGAGACTCTGGGGGCCGAGGGATCTTGCTGGGAGGAGGCACCTGGCTCCACGCAGAGTCCCCGGTGGGGCTGGACTGCCATCCGCAGAGAAGAGTCAGATGAAGACAGTTTTACACGAAGACAAAAAAGCAACCGCCCCCAAATCCTTGCTGAAGAGAACTGGGCAATGTTCTCCAAAAGCAAAGTCAAAGTCAGAAGGAGGGAGTGGGAGGCGAGAAGCAGTCAGAAGTGAGCGTGGGGGCAGATCCCGGGAGCAGAGATTCTGGCGACAAGGAGCCTCGAGAGCCGGGATGGAAGCCCTGGATGGTAACGCCCGTAAGGATGGCCTCCACTGGTTCAGGATGGAAGCCCTGGACGGTAACGCCTGTAACGCTGGGACGGCCTCCACTGGTTCAGGATGAGGCCGGAGGTGTTGGCCGGCTTCAGACCCTGAGCTGAGTGTGTGAATTAACTCAGGCAAACCCTAGGATAATAGCTACAGAAGGGTGAGTTCCAGACCAGGAGAGGGAAAAAAGAATAAAGATGTAACCAATGCAGTCGAAGCAGGAAAGGAGAGCAAGAAGGCAGCAAAGCCAAAGCACAGTAAATAAAAAGCAAGAAATAAAGCTTTAGGAATCGTGGCAAATGTGTTGGTATTCTCAGAAATGCAGATGGAGCAAGCCTGCCAGGTGGTGCCCCAGGGCAGCTTGAAGGAGGGGCAACCCCGGGGAGGGGTCTCTATCCCTGCGCTGTAAGCAGGGCCAAGGTAACCCACCCACCCCACCGAGAAGTGGGTTGGCGGGAGCCGGGGAAGCAGGCTCCAGGGGATTTGCCTGCAGGTGGGGTGTTGCGAGGCCTTTTGGGAGGGACGAGGTTTGGGCGGGGAGGAGGCTGGGCCTTGACGGACTGGCCCTTCAGGGCTGCCTTCCCACCACTCTGGACGGGTGGTGGATGGGGCTGCCCGGGGAGGGCCCTTCTCAGCCAAGGGCCGTCCTGGGGGCTGGGGGTTGGGCCCCTCAGTCCTGGGGTGCGTCTGGGCCAGGGACACGGCATCCCCTCTCCTCGCTTCCATCCCTTACCTCTTCCGGGTCAGACCGAGAGCCTCATGCAGAAGGGCTGTGTCTGTTGGGTTGACTGGCCAGCGCTGTGTAACTGGAGGTCCATGCAGGGCCATTTTCTCCCTGCGTTTGAGGTCGTGCGCAGGTGTCCCTGTGTGTCAGAGGAGGAGGTGGTCACACGTGATCCCGGGGGCTGCTGCCCCCGGACAGGACCCTTGAACGTGGAGGGCGTCTCAGCCCGGGACCTTCCACCCCGTTGGGTGTCTCTCGCATTCTTGTGTGTCTTGCTGGTTGAGAGGCTCTTGTCTCCATGTGGAGAGGCATGAGGAGCAGCCTGCGCCCCCTGCGCCAGGAGCCTGCAGGCTGTTAGGAGGCGTCTGTCCCCCACCCCACACCCAGGCCCGGCGGTGGCTTTGCTCACATGGATGATGAGTGGACACAAGCCCAGGACATGGGCTCAGGACCCCGGCTCAGCTCTGGTCTCCTCACCCGAGGGGGTGACAGATGCGCTCCCTGTGTTGACGGGCTCTGTGCTTTGGCCGAACAGGAGGCCCTAGGAAGCCCCCAGGGCTGGCCGCCCACCCCGCAGCCCCATGACCCGGCTCCCGGGGACCCGGTAGTGCGGGGCTGGCAGAGAGGACCCCGCCCGGACGCCCACTGCTCATGTTGCTGGTCAGGGACACTCGAGGTGCCGGACGAGGTGCTCATGGTGGGCCGTTTCCTCGGCATCAGCCACGCCGGTGCCCCGGGCATCGTCCACCTGAGTGCCTGCAGCGTGCCCGTGTCTGGCCGGCGCTGGGCCAGCTGGGGCGAGCAGGCTGGGGCTCTCCGGGACCGTGAGGACACCGACCAGCTCTTCACAGTCGGGGACACCCAGAAGGGACAGTGCAGGGGCAGCCAAGCGTCCGAGGCCTCCCCGGCGCCCCATCCCACCGCGCGGGCCCATCACGGCGGAACCCTAGATCACTGGCAGCCTGTCTGGTGGGTGTTTGGAAACTGCTTTGAGAGAACCAAGGGGCCCACTTGAGTGACGGTGACTCGAATGCACGATGCTGGGCTCCATTGTCACGTGGCGGCACCGCCTGGTTGCCCCTCCTTACCCTCCCGGCACCAACAGCACCTTCCCTCTGACCAAGACCACAGCCTCGTGCCTGGCCCGCTCCCCACCTCTGCCCCCAGTGCCCCACTGTGGGCCAAGGGACGTGGTCGGCGTGTGGCCTCTAACGGGCGCTGGGGCCCTGGGGAGGTCTGACTGGTCTATGCAGACGTGCTCCAGATTATTGTAGAGTCAAGGACTGTTGAGTGGACGCCCTGCCTCCCCATGGGGACAAAACCAGAAAGGCAAATGGCAGTGTCACATGTGACACGTCACATGTTTTCCCTGTGCAGCACGGCCTGTGAGGGGCCGGGGAATCGTGGCTTCTGCTCCAAAGACTCAGACCCCATGCGGGTGGACCGGTACCCGTGCCCTGCTGTCTGGGGCTCCCCTCAGCGCTTTCCCAAGGATGTGCTTTGGGGCACAGATCCGGCTTGTTGATGAGGCCTGTTGTCATTTTTTTGTTTTTTGTTATGTATCTTGTTTCTTAAAAGAACTAGGTGACATTCACATGACATAGAGTGAACCATGTCAGAGTGCGCATTCAGTGCAGTCTCCCCCGGTTTACAAACTTTTCCACCAGCCGCAGAAGTGCCCTGTATCCCTGATGTAATCTCTCCCCACTCTCCCCTCCCCTAGCCCCAGTAACCTCCAGTCTGCTTTCTGTCTCTGTGGATTTGCCTCTCCTGAACATTTTGTATAAAAGGAGCCCCACAGTATGGGGCCTTTTGTGTCTGACTTTCTTCACGTGTGTTTCATCCACGTTGTAGCACATGTAGGACTTTCCTTTGTAAGGATGAGTCATATTCCATTGTACGGATAGGCCGCCCTTTATCTGTCCATTCATCCATCCATGGACATTGGGCTGTTTCCACCTTTTGGCCCTTGTGAGTAAGGCTGCCGTGAACCTTCATGTACAGGTTTTCATGTAGACGTGTGTTTTCATTCTCCTGGGCAGGTACCCAGGAGCAGTCTGTGCCTAACACTGTGAGGAACTTCTACACTCTTTCCCCGTTGTGGTTCTTGACAAATGCAGGATGAGTGGTGGAGGAGGCGGGCAGGGCCTGTGAGAGCCACAAGGCTTCCAGACGGGGGACTGATGGCTGCCAGGCCTGTGTGCTCTGGCCTTTGGGCCGCCCCAACCCTGGTGAGCAGGTGTCCCGATGGGATCCCCACTTCTCAGTGCTCATCAACCAAGACAGGCTCCTTGAGATCGCAGTCCTGGTGGTCCTCCGAAATGGGCTGTGCCCTCTCCTGCAACACCCCCAGGCCCATGGGGAGCCGTGCCCATGCTCCAGGAGTCCTCCGAGGACTAGAGTAGCGTGTGCCAACACTCCTCTGCATGACTGGGCCTTTCTCACACAGCATCCCCACACCCCCCGCCGGGCACAGTGGCGAGGTCCCCTGGATGGGGGTGGTGGCGTTCTTTGTCTGTCTTGGGTCCCAGGAGCTGGTCACAGCTGAGCAGAGAGTGGGGCTGCCCTTGAGCTGTTGCTGCGGGCAGTGGCTGTCTCTGGTGGTTCTCGGACACTGGGACACTTTGGGCCCTGGTGAGGGACAGAGTCCTCACTCTGCATCTGGGTTCCAGCCAGAACGGGCTGTCCACTCAGGCAGAGGCTTTGGCCCTGCAGCAGGTGCAGGTACCGGGGCTGCAGGTGGGTGATGTACCTCTTAGAAAAGAGCTCTGCGCCGTCACAAGTGCCCGTGCAAACCAGGTGTGGGGGGCTCTGAAGAGGAGCCAGACATGGTGACCTGTCCTCAGGAGGATGGAGAATGGGGCCACGGGCACGCTGGGCAGGGGCAGCGTGGTGTGGTCAGGGGCAGGCAGGAGGTTCTGACAGCCAGAGAGGATGCCTGGGCAGGAGGGGGGCTGCGGCTGGCAGGCTTGGGCACAAAGGGCCAGGCTTGAAGCTCAGACCTTCCTTGGTCCTGAGAGCAAGATTACAGTCCACTGAGTTTGGGGGACATGGGCACCACCCAGACATTTTAGGATCTGCGTGACCAGCTGTTAATAGGTTGGACTGTATCCCCCCAAAGACAGTTCAAGCCCTAACCCCTGTACCCAACAACGTGACCTTATTTGGAGAAAGGGTCTAGTTAAAATATTGTCGTCAGGGTGGGCCCCGAGCCAACAGAACTGGGGTCCCTGTGAAAAGGGGACATTTGAGCACAGATGCACATAGGGAGGAGGCCATGTGCAGACAGAGGCAGAGGTGGAGTGATGCTTCTACAAGCCAAAGAACACCAAGATTGCCAGCACCCCCAGAAGCTGCGGGGGAGAGAGGGACAGAGTCTCCTCAGAGCCTCAGAACTATGAGAATCTACGTCTGTGTACCTGGTCTGGCGGCCTGAGTGAGTAGCGGAACCCTGATGGCGAGATTGCACAGAACCGACCCGGAGAGGTGGCCGAGCTCTGGGCTGGTGGACTCGGCTGTGCGTCAGGAATTCCCGCACATTCCAGCTGCTTCCATGGCCCTGAGGTTTGGTGCATCTTTGGCCTCGGGCCTCCCCACTGCCTCAAGCCTGGGAACTCTGGGGTCCACAGGCTCCCGCCCCCAGCCCTGCTGGCACCCCTCACCAGGAGCACCCAGGCAGGATCTGAGGGGAGGTGGTTTGGGGCTGAATGAGCTGAACTGGCATCTTCAGGGAACATTTGCTGAGCATCACCTGAGCCCTCGGCTGGCGCCATGGGTGGGCCACCCAGCCTACACCCATGAGAGCTTCCGTGGCCCCGGCAGCCTTGCCCAATGGTGGTGGCTCCCCAGGGGGTGGTTAATGCCTTCACCTCCTGTTGTCTGTTCCCCGCGGGATTCCCCACTAAACCCCGTGTGAAAAGTCTCTCTTAGAATTCGGAGCTCAGGATTCACTGGGGTGCTGGGAGGGGTCGTGTGACTGCATACCTGCTTCCCCAGATGAGTCACACCTGGGCTGTGCCTGGCCTACTTACCGAGGTGGCATTTCCACTTCTGTCTGTGCTTGCTGTGCTGTCTTTGGCCCCGTTCTCAGGCCACGTGTGACAGCAGCCACCCCTGGTCTTTTGTGGACAAAGCAGGGCATCAGTCGATCGAAGTGAGTAGCTTTGACCTGCTGCTCCGGTCTTGCTCCCTCCCGTAAAGCCCAGAGTGGCTGGTGACCTCTGGGACCCTCATCCGAGGCAGTTTGGGACACCTGGTTGCTTAGAGTCACTGCTGCTCAAACACCTGTGCTTTAACAGCCAAACTGAGAAGCGCGAAGAGATTAGTTTTGTGTGCGTGTTTTATGTAAACGGAAGTCATCTCCTGTCATTTGATGTTGCCACATGTTCTGTGATGAACCAACAACACAAAAACACTAGCCACAAGGACCTTCACGTAGATGAATGAAGTGCAATCAAGTTAAAAAAAAAGCGTGTCCACCCTACCTGTGGTTCTCTGAGGCCTTTGGGAGGTTCTTGATGTCACTGAAACTCTGGAACCAGGGAGGGTCAGGGCTGCGTGCCCATCCTGAGGAGCCGGCAAGCTTGTGTGGAGTGGCCAAAAAACCCAAAGGCTCTGGCCACCTCCGCGGGGAAGGGCCCTGCGTAGATGACTAGCGCTGAAGTGGAGCCCTGTGCGCTGCAGGGCGTGCCTGCCCAGCTGTGCCCGGTGAGCGTTTCCCTCGGGCTCTTTCTGGGGAGGATGCAGGTGATGCTGCGTCTTAGTGGGTGCAGGCCTGGCCTGCTTCTCTCCGCCCTGTGCTGAAGAAGCTTTGATATGCGTGATGGAGAACCCAGCTCCATGTGGCCCGGTGACTGTGGGCACGAGCTGGCGTGGCTCACGTCCAGCTGGGTTGGGCTCCAGACAACTGCCTGGCCCTGCTCTGAGATCTCCTCTGGGTAAGGGACAGTGCCAGGGACAGGGGGAGAGGACCCTACGCAGATGTGCACGTGGGGTGGAGTCTCACTGTGGAGAGAGAGGGAGGGAGGGGGGCGGTTTCCTTGTGGCTGTTCCCTGTAAGTGTGATGTTCCCTGTAAGTGTGGTGTGATGAAAGGAAGCCTTGAGCCCCTCCTACTCATCTCAGGACTGGCAGTTAAGGTAATCGTTTATTCATTCAACAGGCAGTACTTGGGTAGGTACTTTGCTCCAGGCACTGGGCTGGGACTTTGGCAGAGACCAAGGCAGCAGAGGCCCTGGCCTCACATGGGACTTTCTCATGGGGGATAAAGCTGGGTGCCCGGAGCGAGTGGCCAAAGTAGCGGTTTCAGAGGGCAGCATGGTCACGAGTGTGGTGGGGGGAGAGTTGAGTGACCCGAAAGCTGCAGGGACACCTCCCTGTGAGCCTGTGGGATCCTGGCTTGCCCACACGACAGCTTCATCTCCCAGGAGGTTGGAAATCACCAAGAGCGTCCCCCAGGCATGTTTTCTGGCTCCCAGTCCTGCAGGACGCACAGAACAAGGCCGTCCGGTCTGGGAGATGGGCTTCCTGAAGCCGCCCCGCAGAGGCTTGGGGCTGAGGGCCTTCATGGAACAAATGGGTCCACGTGTGGAACTCGGCGTGTCTGAGATGCCAGGACCTCGCGCCCCCTCTGCACGTGACCCTGTGCAGTCACCCTGCAGGTGTGACATCCCGGGGTCTTTCTTCAGGGGACACTGACCCTGGGAAGCTGCCTCTCTGGACGGGATGCTGACCAGCAGGGGGTCTTGGGGGTGACAGTCATCGACACAGAAGGGACTGAGGGCACAGCAGATGGGAGCCAGCAGGAGTCTTCTCCATCCCATGGGGCTGGAAAAGGGGCCGTGACTCAGGACCTGTGAAACAGAGCCTGCTCACCAAGTCCAGGTTTTTTAAAACTTTCTTTTAAAAAAAAAAAAAAACCAACCTTTTAAATGGCGTTATTGAGGCACAATGCACTTAATGCCGATAAACTCTACTCCTAAAAAAGGTTAGGATGGTAAATTTTATGTTATGTGCATTTTACCACAATTAGTATTTTTTTTAAATGCTGATGGGGCGATGGAGCAGTTCTGTGTCTTGGTTGTGGTGTGGATCCAGGGACCTGCCCGTGAGATACGGTTGCACAGCACTCATCATACGCACAGTGCGGTGCGCGAAGCAGACGGGAGGTTGGCTGAGATGGGCGGCTCCTGCCTCTGTCAATGTCCTGGTTACAATACGGTTCTGCAGTTTTGCCAGATGTCACCGTCGAGGGGAACGAGCGGGCGAAGGTGCACAGGACCCCTCTGTGCTGTTTCTTACGACTGCATGTAAATCTACAACTACCTAAAAGTAAAACATTTAATAAAAATAACCTTTCAACAAGTTCATTGAGGTATAATTGATGTACAATAAATGGCACATATTTCAAGTGGACAGGTTAGGATTTGACACCTGTGAAACCGTCACCACAATGAAGACAGCGGGCATAACTATCCCCCCAGATGCTCCCTGGCCCCTCTGCATCCCGTCCGCCTCCACCCCCAGGCTGATGCTGGTCTGCTTGCTGTCATTATAGATCAGTTTAAACTTTCTATTAAAAAAAAAAAAGGGTGTTTAACTAAGGATGACCACGAGGGCCCCTGACCCTGCCATAGGAGTTTGTGGGGACTTACAAAGCGGAACAAAACGAGCTTCTAGAATGTCCGTTCAGCGATGGGACCATGGTCGGGTGTGCCATGGACTGAATGTGTCCCCTGAACTCACATGAAGCCCTGACCCCAGCATGACTGTGTTTGGAGATTAGGAGGTAATGAAGGATAAATGCGGTCATAGGGAGGGGCCCTGATCCCGTCTGACTCCTGCCTGAGGAGCAGCGTCTCTGTGGGAAGCACATGGTGAGGGGGAGGCCTTGCGGGAATGGCCACCCGGGCACCTTGACCCTGGACGTCCAGCTTCCAGACTGTGAGAAATAAATGTCTGTATTTAAACTGCCAGGTCTGTGGTCTTCTCTCTTGGCTGGGGGGCGGGGGTTGACGTTACAGTTGTTGAGTGATTTCACTCCCCCCGTAAGGGAGGCAGGGTCATCTGGGGACGGTCTCTGAGTTCCCTGTGCTGGGACCGCCAGGCCTCTGTCTCCATAGGGCCACCCACGTTTCAGCACCGGCGCTGGGCTTCCGTCTATGCCGGCGCCAGTGGTCCAAGAGAGGGACATGCTGCAGGAGAGCCCTGAGTGCTCACAAGGGGCGCTGGCTGCGTTCCCTCAGCCTAGGCAGGTCACGGACCAGCCCAGGTCCAAGGAGGGAAAGAGACCCCACTTCAGTGGGAGGAGAGGCCTGGTCACAGGGGAGGTAGGGGTCCAGGTGCATCTTTGTAGGCAGTCTGCCTCCCCCCGCCCACTGGATCTCACCGCCCCTTGTACACTGGATCTCACACACCCCCTTGTAGAGTGGATCTCACCCCCCCTTGTACACTGGATCTCACCCCACCTTGTACACTGGCTCTCACCCCCCTTGTACACTGGATCTCACTCCCCCTTGTACAGTGGATCTCACACACGCCCTTGTACAATGGGTCTCACCCCACCCCCTGTACACTGGATCTCACCCCACCTTGTACACTGGGTCTCACCCCCCATACACTAGATCTCACTCCTCCTTATACACTGGATCTCACCCCACCCCCGTACACTGGATCTCGCCCCCCCTTGTACACTGGATCTCACACCTCCCCTTGTACACTGGATCTCCCCGCCCCAACACTGAATCTCCCCCGCACCTTGTGCACTGGATGGTCACACCCTTTGCCTGTTCAGGGTTGTGGCCTGTCCTGTCCTGGTCTCCCCCAGTCTTCTAGGTCACCCCCTAGAGGTGACCCCTGCCATGACCTCTCCTATGTCTGAACACCAGTTGGGTTACCGCCCTTCCTGCATAAGGTCCAGCAGAAGACCTGACTCCGACCACTGAGAACCTGTAGACTGCTGCTGTCCTCACCTCCCTAGCACTTCTCCCCCGGCGTGTAGGACCCTGCTCTCCTGGTTTGCGTCTTGTCTCACTGGCTGCTCCTCCCCTTGCGTGTCAGGCAACCCGTGAAGCGTCCAGCTGTAAGCCCTCAGTGCCCAACCTCACTCACACATATATCTCCAGCCCTGATCTCTGCCGGGTGTTGGCCTCCCTGACTCTGCTGCCCACTCAGCACCTCCGTCACACCTCCTGGAAATGAGGCTGCTCCCTGCCTGCCCGTCCTCCCCCGCATCCTTCCCATCTCTGCTCACGTGGGGCTCAGGCCTGACTCTCCTGGTTTCTCGCCGTCTGTCCCTGCCAGCAGCAGACCCGGTAGGCATGCCCTGCAGCATTTCACAGCCACGTTATTCCAAGTGGCCATCGCTGGATGGATGGATGGCAAGATGTGGTAGGTACATGTATGACTCAGCCTTCACCAGGAAGGGAATTCTGACACCGGCTACAGCATGGGTGAACCTTGAGGACAATGTGCTGAGTGACATCAGCCCAACACAAAAGGACAAATACTGTATGATTCCACTTACATGAGGTGCTGAGAGCAGCCTAATTCCTTGAGACAGAAAGGAGAAGGGTGGTTGCCAGGGGTAGGGAGGAGAGGGGATGGAGAGTTACTGTGTGATGGGGACAGAGTTTCAGTTTTGCAAGAAAAAAAGTCCTAGAGGTGGATGGTGGTGATGGCTGTATAAGATTGTGAATGTACTTGATGCCACAGAACTGTACGCTTAAAAGTGGCTAAGGGCGGGCTTCCCTGGTGGCGCAGTGGTTGAGAGTCCCCTGCCGATGCAGGGGATGCGGTTCATGCCCCAGTCCGGGAAGATCCCACATGCCGCGGAGCGGCTGGGCCCGTGAGCCATGGCCGCTGAGCCTGCACGTCCGGAGCCTGTGCTCCGCAATGGGAGAGGCCACAACAGTGAGAGGCCCACGTACCGCAAAAAAAAAAGTGGTTAAAATGCAGATTTTATCTTATTATGTATGTTACTGCAATTTAATTTTTTTTTTCTTTTTGGCCATGCCGTGCAGCATGTGGGATCTTAATTCCCTGATTAGGGATCGAACCTATGCCCCCTGTAGTGGAAGTGTGAAGTCTTAACCACTGGACTGCCATGGAAGTTCCTGTTACTGAAGTTTAAAATAATAAGTAGTAAAAAAGTGTTTCTGGGAGATGACCCTTTCTGATGCTTCCCACGTTCCCAGGCACCATCATCTCCCTGGGTTATTGCAGGAGCCCCTTAACTGGTCTCCCACCTTCTGCCCTTGCCCCGCACTCACCCCAGGCTGGTCTCAACACAGCAGCTGGAATCATCTTTTTTTTTTTTTTAATTTTATTTATTTATTTATTTTTGGCTGTGTTGGGTCTTCGTTGCTGCACACAGGCCCTCTCTAGTTGTGGCGAGCGGGGACTACTCTTCCTTGGGGTGCCAGCTTCTCATTGCAGTGGCTTCTCTTGTTGAGGAGCATGGGTTCTAGGCACGCAGGCTTCAGTATTTGTGGCACTTGGGCTCAGTTGTGGCTCACGGGCTTAGTTGCTCCGCAGCATGTGGGATCTTCCCGGACCAGGGATCGAACCCGCGTCCCCTGCATTGGCAGGCGGATTCTCAACCACTGTGCCACCAGGGAAGTCCCTGGAATCATCTTTTAAATTCTGATCTTGTTGCTCTGCCCAGAACCCCTGTGACCCCCACCCAGAGTCAGGCACCCCCCCTGACTTCCACCCTCCCTGCCCTGCTGCAGCCCCTCTGGGCTCTGTGCTGCTCCCTAGTCACGCCCCTCCTCGGGGTCCCCTCTGCCAGGACGGCCCCTCCCCATCAGGTTGCCCTTTCAATACCACCTTATTGGAGATTCCTGTTTTCTGTCTAATCCGGTGGTTCTCAGGCAGGGGTGATTTTGACCCTTAGGGGACATTTGGTGATGTTTGGAAACATTTCTCGTTGTCACAACTGGGAGGGGGACGTTCTGCTGGCCTCCAGTGGGTGGCAGCTGGGGATGCCACTCAGCATCCTGCAGTGCACTGGACGCCCCTCCCCCCCCACACACAGGGTGTCACGGGCTCTCATCTAAAGGGCCCCTGCCCTCCCTGCTGCACACCTTTCCCTTGTCCTGCTACCTGATCCCCGCACCACTGACCACGATGTGATGTGTGTGTTCCTTCGAAGGGATGGCACTGTGGCATTGGGTCTGGCCTGGCACTCTTGGTGACCTTGGCTGTGGAAGAGCTGGGGTAGGGGATGAACCTCAGGAAGGCCCTGCTTCCTGCCCCTGAGTCCAGGACAAGGCATCCAGAGCAGTGCGAGGGGCCACCACGAAGGAGCTCTGGGCTTGGGTATGAATGCCCCCTGGGCCAATCCCGACGGGGGCCTGGGAGGGGAGGCTACTCAGCCCGAGAGATCAAGCGGTTAAGAGAAAGGCTGCCTTTTGTGTTTTTTGCGTTGTCATCTGCTCTTGGAAAATAAGCAATATAATTAAGTAGTTTCCATGAAATGTTAAGTGTATTGTCTGAATTCCTCCCTTCTTAGTCTTCTAAAATCTAGACGAAAGGAAGCAGCGGGTGTGAGCTGTAGCTCTTTCTGGGGAGTGTGTGACTTATCCTTCGCTCTGTGAAAGTAACTGTGATGGGTCTCTGAGGGCCAGAGGCTGGTGTGACTCTGCCAGGATCGAGCTGGGACATTGCAGGCTGATTAGAGGGGTGAATGATTCCCTTGGATACACGTCTCTTCAGCCCTTGGACAAAAGGGGCTTCACACCAGGGGCCTCCGCTGGGCCCACGTTGTTTCATTCCATTTCTAGGAGAGAAGGTGGGCCCTTCTCCAGCTGGATGAGGTTGGATTCTGAATGGGAAGGTCAGAGAGGTCAGGAGGCTGGCCTTGCCCTGGGCATAGAAGAGTTTCCCAATCTTCACTGACCAGTGCCTGCCTGCTGGCACCTCGGCTGATGTCAGAGCTGGGACACCCAACGTGTGACTATCCCCATGACTGCAGATCCCGTGTGCCACCGTCCAGACACCGGGCCCCTCTGCGTGTGGACCGTGGGCTGGAAAGACTCGCCTTTGTTAGAAAGACAGTGTTGGTACATTGAGAACCCCAGGTGCACCAGCTGGAGCCCCCGTGACCTGCGCGCAGGTCTGACCTGCTCAGGCGGTCAACCACTCTGTGAGGGGAAGCTCAGCACCGAGGGGTCCTGGGTCCACAGCGAGATGCCACTCACCCCATTCAGCTGCCCCGTGAAGCCATCCTCCGCCCGGGGGGTTGGACAAGGTGGTCCTGGGATCTGAGACTCGGCTGCTGGGCGTGAATTGGGGCGACCCAGAAATGCCACAGAGAAATCGGGATCTCTAGAATCTGGAAAAGGCAAGGAGACATTCTCTCCTAGACCCTCCAGAAGGAACAGCCCTTCTGACCCCTTGATTTTAGCCCACTGAGCCCCAAGATGGGATGCTGCCCTCCAGAATTTTCTGTAAGATACTACGCTTTGTTGTTCTAAGCCACTGAGTTTGTGGACTGGTTAGAGCAGCTGCAGGACACCGATCCCTGTGTCCCGGGGCTGTGCCCACCTGGCCGGGACACTCTGCTTACCAAGCGGAACCCAGAGGAATCCGTGTGGCTGAGGACCCTGGGGACAGACTCCACACGTGGGGCCGTGGTGGGACTGTCCACAGAAGGGCAGAGCGCACAGGATGTGACAAATCAAAAGCCAGTCCCCAAATATCACATACGCGCGACG
The DNA here is from genome assembly GCF_949752795.1 of Hyperoodon ampullatus. Classification (NCBI taxonomy): domain Eukaryota; kingdom Metazoa; phylum Chordata; class Mammalia; order Artiodactyla; family Ziphiidae; genus Hyperoodon; species Hyperoodon ampullatus. The sequence goes on along the minus strand of NC_136914.1, from coordinate 125,885,780 downwards.
TCCTTTTTATAGAGTTAAGAACAACCAAAAATATATTTTAGGACAACGTATGGCAACAACAAGCTGTGTTAAAGGGGCCCTGTGAGTCAGCAGCCGGGTGCAGGTAGCTTTGTGGGGAGGCGGGGCGATGGGGCTGCGGAGCTGGCGGGGTTCTACCTGCATGTCGGGCGTCGGGCTCCTGGGTGCCTCCTGCACGATTCAAAGTAACTACTGCACTGCTTACCTTTTGTGCGTAGTTGAGAAATAGCCCATCTCTGGGGCCTGTGTGGCCGGTGGCTTGCCTCCTTCTGGAGAATCCCAGCCCAGGAGTGTCACATAGCGTTGCCAGTAGCATTCTGTGTGACCAAGCGCGGGCTTGGTCAGATGGTCTGTGCCAACGAGGGGAGGGCGTGTTCTGGGTGCAGAAGACAAGGTGAACCAGGGGCCCGTTTCTGCAGCAGGGCTATGAGATTTGAGTGCCCGCCCTCAGCCTCCGGAGCTGCAGGGTCTCCCCGGACTCTGTGAGCGAGAACCCATCCACTCCTGTGGTCAGGAAGACGACTTTGGTGGCGAGAAGGACACAGACTTTGTTCCTTTTAGGGCAAGCTTTGCAATTTTGCTTCCTTCCAGGATAGGAGCAAAAGACCCCATCTGTTTTGCCTGGATCTGGAAAGGGATAAAGCCTTTTCTTTTCCGGGAACAGCAGGGTCGATTCTTCGTTGCGTTTCTGGAAATTCCTCACGGCTGAGGTGTGTGCCAGGCGGTTCTCATTACACTCATGGCCAAAGTCTTCTCCGCGGTGTCAGCTCAGCGGCGGATAGGGAGGAGGGGGTGGGAGGGTGACAGAGGAATTAGGAGAGCATGATGTTCCCTTTGATAACGTTTGCTTTGAGTTACGTGAGGAATTAAGTGAAGGGAAGAAAGGCTATAAAGGATGCATTGTGTGCAGTAAAATGGAGTTGTATTTAAGTGACCCTGTAAGGTGAAAGGTCAGTAAGACGCCCGGTGTAGTCCTCTTAGCAGCCCTAATTTACTTTCATTCACCGGAAAGGATAAATCTATCCAGACTGGCTTGTAAACACTGGCTTTGAACAACCTCTTGCCCAAATTACACACACGATAAGCCTGATGAAGAAAAAAAATAATATGAACTTAATGCACTTTTTTTGAGAGTCCTGCCTATTTTATACATTTCAGCCATTTTTAACGGTCATTTGTTTCCAGTGTAGGAGATACTTAGGCATTAGATTCTAGGTCTGGCCAGAAAGCAGTCGCTGAGTCCTGGTTTCTTAGGGGAGAAGCTAGAGGTCTGCACCGTTCGAGTTGGTGCGTGCGGTGCCGGGCCAGCCTAGCTGCGGGTGAGGGCTTCTCCCTAGGATGCACTGTGCCGAGGTGCTGCTTTTTTCCCTCAGGGCCGTCCTTTTTTTTTTTTTTTTTTTTTTTTTTTTTAAATTAAGGTGAAATACAGGTAACATAAAATCACCCATTTTAAAGCGAACGATTCAGTGGCACTTCATTCCTTCACAGTGTCGTGCAGCCACCACCTCTGTCTCATTCTTGAACCTTGCCATCATCCCAAGGAGACCCTGTGCCCACCACCCCTCCCCTCTGCACTCCTGCCCCCGCAGACACCGGTCTGCTGGGGAGCTGCCGTGGAAGGTGAACATGGAGCTGCTTTCAGTGATTAAATTCGGTTTTGTGATGACTCATCGCTAGCAGCATATTTAAAACAGTGAAGGTGCACGGCACTGGGCGCTGGGGCCTGCAGCATCACGTGCTGCTCTGTGACCTGGACCTGGCCTCTCTGTGCCTCAGCTTCCTGTCCTCTGGACGATGCAGGCTGGCATCGTGTTCAGGGCTGTGGAGAGAGGAGGGGGGATGGTGCTTACGGAGCAGGATGGAGCCCTACCCACCGCAGGGGCAGGGAGTTCAGCGCGAGGACTATGGCTGAGATGTGGATAAACCTATACTGTTAGGTGCCCAGCCCAATAGCATAAAGACTGATAACCTGGGCTTCCCTGGTGGCACAGTGGTTGAGAGTCCGCCTGCCGATGCAGGGGACACGGGTTCGTGCCCCGGTCCGGGAAGATCCCACATGCCGCGGAGTGGCTGGACCGGTGAGCCATGGCCGCTGAGCCTGCGCGTCCGGAGCCTGTGCTCCACAACGGGAGAGGCCACAGCAGTGAGGGGCCCGCGTACTGCAAAAAAAAAAAAGACTGATAACCTGCAGCCAGGACTCTTCTTGGCTGGAGAGCTGAGTCACAGGGGGTTGGTAGTCTGGTTCGAAGAATGGCCCCCTAAGCTTCCCGGTCCCAGACCCACAGGATATGGTGGGTTTCACGCCCTCGATCATGTGTATGGCTGTGAGTGTGGCTCACAGACCTCAAGGCAGGGGGGTGTCCGGGCAGGCCTGGGCTGGTCTCGGCAGCCCTCGAAGTAGGACTTTCTCTGGCTGGTGGCAGGACAAGCACTCAGATGGGGATTCCATGTGCTGTTGCCGCCTCCGTGATGGAGGGGCCGGGGCCACATGCCAAGGATGTGGGCTCCCAGGAGCGGAGAGGCAGCCAGCAAGGATACAGGGCCTGGATCTGCCAGACCCTGAGGAGCTGGGGCGCCTATTCTTCCCAAGGCAGAAGCTCAGCCAGGCCGACGTCGGGGTTCCAGCCTGGAGAGCCCCTGGGTAGAGCGCCTTCCTGGGCTGGATGTCTGATCACACAGCTGGGGGCTGTGGTTCTGAGCTGCTAAACTTGGGCTAACTTGTTTGCAGCCCGGAAAACTGACACTGGGGTCACAGGGGAACTGAGCTCCCAAGGAGACCAGCCCCCAGGGAAAAGCAGGCCTCTCTCCTAAGCTCCTGGGCGGCTACAGCCTTCCTGGGCTCGTGGCTGCATCGCGCCAACCTCTGCCTCTGTCATCGTGTGGCCTCCTCTGCTGCCTCTCTTGGGACACTTGTCACTGAATTTAGGCGCCCCCCCCGGGGGGTCTGATAATGCAGGATCTCATCACTGGATCCTTAACCTAATTACATCTGCAAGGACCCTTTTGCCAATAAGGTCACATTTGTAGGTTCCGGGTGGACCCGTCCGGGGGGCCACCATTCAGCCCATTACAACACCACTGTGGGGCAGGGAGAGGGGGATCTGCTGTGGATGGCAGGGTGCACACCTGAGGCTGGAGGGGCAGAGGGGCTGGGTGTCCCAGTGCATGGCCTGCAGTGCTCAATGGGGGTGTCTCAGTGCCACCTCTCCGTGTGGACTCTGGCTGCTTTGTCACTCTGGTTCAGTTGCTGGGGTACCCTGAAGAACAGAGGTGTCCTGAGGGGGCTCCCAGGTGCAGTCACACCCTGAGAAAGATGGAGGATCCAGATGGGGGAGGTGTGTCTGCGCCAGGGCTGCCGGTGCCCAGCGTCCCCTGTGAGTGCTGCAGGGAGCAGCCTGCAGCTTCTTCTGGGTCATGGGAGACCGTGGGAATCTAGCAGGCCGAGGTCCCCATGGGGCTGGACGCCGAGGCCAGGGAAAGGTCGGGCAGTGCGTCTGCAGGCACACAGCACAGGGAGCCTCAGGCGGGCTGGCCGCATAATGCACGACGCTGCCCCCTGACCTGGCAGCCTGGCGTGAGACCCAGTGGGCCCTGGGTGCTCCAGAGCCGTGGAGGCCAGAACGTCCTCTGGTAGGCGTGTGAGCAGCCCCTGGCCTGATGGCCTGGCTGGGCGTGGATGAGAGTGGGGGCTGGCTCTGGCCGCTGGGACTGTGGGGCACGGGAGCCATGCTCTGCAGGAGGGGACAGTGCTGGTGGCGGGAGATAATGGTGATCCCCAAGGAGGGATTCGTGGTCTCCCGGTTCCTCCCTGCAAGAGCGAGACTGTAGAAAGGGAAGCAGCACAGCTCCCCGAGGGGGCCTGGGGCCCGCCTGCCCCCACTCCTCACTCTGTGGCCACTTCCTTTGCTCTCCACGCATATTTTCCCAGGATAAGTCCCTTTCCTAAGTTGCAAATTGAAAACCCTAAGCTCCCTGCTCCCACCGGGGTGAATCCTCTGGCTGGGCAGGGCGGGGGGTCTGGGTTCCCCTGCGTTGGCCCCCCGGGAAGCCGAGCCCTGAGACCTTCACTGCAATGTGTCAGCATCCAGGCACATCTCAGCAGCAGCGGCATTTGGTTTCCTAAGTGTGTTCCTTCCTCCAAAGCCTTCCTCTCAATAAACTCCAACGATCCCATGAGCAGAGGGCCAGCTTTGGCGTGACGCTTCCCGGCGATGCTCTGGACTGTCCCTCCTGCCTCTTCTGTTCCGGTGTGGCGACATCGCGGGGACTGGGACGGAGATTTCCAAGCAATGTGGGAGCTGTCCGTTGGCAGGCGAGTCCTTGGCTCTTCCTTTGCCTCTAGGATAGATTCCGGTGGGGTGATTGTGCTTGGGGTCAGTGTTACTAGGAGTGACCTTGAGAAGCTAATTGGGAAATGGACGTTTTGAAAGCCTTTAATTTGCCTCTCCCGATGGGATCCATGTCTAATATGGTCGTAATTGCCAGTTTATGTGTGTCTCGATGTCTTACATTTATGCTCAGGCTTTGGAGAGAATTTACGGGAGCAGCACTGTCAGATAAATTACGGGAGGCCTGCAGTGAGGACGGGGGCCCCCGGGCGGGTCAGTGGGTGCCGGTAGGAGCGGTGGGTGCCGTGTCCTTCAGGGGTCCCATCCTTGCTGTGCCCGGGGCGGCCTCGCGGCCGTCAGCTCACACTGCAGCAGAGCTGCATCCAGGCGGTGGGTGTCCAAGGGGCCTCTCTCCTGTGGGCACGTCGGTTCTGCTAACGCCAACACCCCACTTCTGTTCCTGGGCAGCTCTGAGGCCGAGGTGAGTGGGGAGCCAGGTGCCCCCGACATGACAGCCTGTCATGAGGTACACTCACAGAGCCATTCCTATTATAGCAGATGTGGGAACTGTCAGCCCAAGGTGGGGGGGGTCCTGGCCCCGGTGCTTTGCTGTGTGGGGTTCTTTGAGGATGGCCGGCCTACCCTGACCAAGACCCTGACGGGTGCTCCCAGGATGCTAGCAGACCCCTCCCCAGTGGGCCTGGGCTAGACCCAGGGGGCAAGCAGAGGGGGGGCCAGAGAAGGGCTCATCCCAGGGGGGGTTGGACCCAAAGGGGGAGGGGGAGGGGACGGGGAGGGGGAATGACTCAGGGGGCAGAAGGGGGAGGAGCCATAGGGGACGGGACGAGGGGAGAGCAGAAGGGGGGCTGAGGGGCAGACTCGGAGGAGGCCAAGGCAGGAAGACCCGGGGAAAGAACTGGGGGCAGCCCTGGGGGTAGAGGGGGAGGGGAGGTGTATGCTGCGGTGGGGTACAGCGCTGTGGGGGGCCTTCAAGGAGGTGAGCCCCACCCCCAGCAAGGATGTACAGACGCTGGGCTGCTGCTGCTTCATCCTGGCTTGGTTCTTCCTCTGCCAGGTTGCCAATAGCTGTCCAACCCGGCTCTGTGCCGCAGGGCCCAGGGGATGGCTGGTGGCCTCAGCTCTGCTGTATCTGTTCCGAGACTCTGAAGCTCCCTCTGGCTTGTGGTCCGCACAGTTTCTGTTGAGACGAGACTGGACTCTGGGGGCTGCTTGGGAAGGTGAGATGGGTCCCTGCCAGCTCCTTAAAGGAAAATAAATTCTAGGAAGGTTAAACATTTTACTGTATGAAAGAAACCATAAAGATGCGGGGTGTAGACAGATGTGTCTGTATCCTGCAATAAGGAAGGACTTGGAAGGTGTGGCATTAGGGGCAGGAGGCAGAGGCGGCTGCAGAAGTGAGATTCAGCATCTTAAGAGCTAAAACATTTCCCCGTGGAGAAGACTACCATCAAGTCAAAAGACAGGTGCCAAAGAGGGGAGTGTTGGTGATGATACGGCAAGCAGCTTGTTGGCTTTGGTAACATACAAAAGCTATCACAGCACATCCCACCCACGGGGACGGCCGCTATCAAAAAACAGAAGACAACAAGTGTTGGCAAGGATGCAGAGAAAGTGGAGTCCCGTGCACTGTGGGTGGGAACGTAAAATGGTGCAGCCTCTGTGGAAAACAGCAGGGAGGTTCCTTAAAAAACTAAAAATAGAGCTACCGTATGATCCAGCAATTTGATTTCTGGCATATATTCTAAAGAATTGAAAGCAGGGTCTTAAAGAGACATTTGTAGATCCATGTTCACAGCAACACTGTTCACAACAGCGAAGACGTGGAAGCAACCTGGGTGTCCACTGATGGATGAATGTGGTCCATCCACGTGATGGGATATTATTCAGACTTAAAAGGAAGGAAATTCTGACACCTGCTACAACATGGATGAACTTTGAAGGTATTATTAGGCTGAGTGAAATGAGCCAGTCATGAAAAGACAAATTCTGTATGATTCCACTTATATGAGGTACTTAGTTAAATTCATAGAGACAGAAAGTAGACTGGTGGTTGCAGGAGGCTGAGGGGAGGGGGAATGGGGAGTTAACTGTTTAATAAGTATAGAGTTTCCATTTTACAGGATGAAAAGAGTTATGGGGATGGATGGGTGGTGGTGATCACTGCACAAAACGTGAATGTACTTCATACCACTGAACTGTACACTTAAAATGGTTAAGACGGTAAATTTTGTTGTATGTGTTTTAACACAATAAAATGCATACTGAATGATAAAACAAAACAAAACAAAAGCAAAATCTTACCACAAATCACTTAGAGGAAGAGAATTGCTCCAGGGAAATATGGACAAGGGACACCACACCCATCAAGGTTGGTGTGAGTGGCACACCACACCAAACTGGAAGGTAACCCAGGGGCAGTCGGGCGGTGAGGCCCACATGGTGGCCCTGCTTTGCCATCCTCAGTCTGTGCCTTACATTTCCTGAACCACGATGACTTGCTGAGTGCCAGCCATCACATCTGCACTCCAGCCTACAGGGAGGAGGAGAGAGGAAGGCAGGCTTGCTCTCCCTGCTTATAACCCATTGGCCAGAGCCTACATCTCAAGGTGGGAAATGCTGTGTTTCTTCCAGGGCACCATGTGAGCCTCTGAAGATTGGAGGGCTTTGCTCCCACAGGAAGAAGAGTGGAAGAAAGGTTATGGGGCAGGTATAGCCTCTATCATAGACACAAACAGGCAGGTAGTACACGGTGACGACCGCCAACCTCACCAGCACTCGGGGGATCACAGAGTCCCAGCAGCCTTTTCACCTGTTGGTGACTGTGTGGGTCCCGGGCCGTGTCCTCTGACCCCTTCTTAGCCCGCCCCCTGCCCAGCTGTGCGTCTGGGTGGGGACGCTGACCCGCATCAACTGTTTCTCAGGCTCCTGGGTTGGTGGGCTCCCACCCGGCTTCAGCCAGCGGGAGGCTGTGGCAGGACGCGGGCTGGTGGGGAGGGTACATGTGCCCCCGTCTGGATTCCACCTCCGGCTGAAGCTGCTGTGGTTCCTGCCACCGCTCCAGCCCCCATCCCCTCCCCCGGCTTCCTCTAGTGACCGCCCCATCCCACCCCCTGAGCTGCCCCTCCAGCCTGGCCAGATCTTCAGCGGGGTTGTGCATTTCTGGGTCTCAGCCACCCTGAGATGCTCTCTGTCCGTGTGGCCAGCCAAAAATAAAATAAATTTTATAAATAAATAAATATTGATGGGTGATCAATAAAAGACTTTGAAGCATAAAAATATAGTCCCTGTGGATACATCACACGAGGAAGTGGGGTGGAAATGGGCATTCAGGAAGGCAGGGGAGCCATTTCTTGCGCAGTGCTCTGTCTGTCTGCTGACCAGGGGCAGTCAAGTCAGAGCTGTTTGGAGGCCAGGAGTGATGGGCTCATTTTACTGCTAAATGTCAACAATTACACTGTGCTGGCAATCCCAACCTCTGGACTCTCGTAAACTGTAGCAGCAGTTTTAGCTGTCGGCTTGGTTTTTCCTGATTCTCTTGAGAGGAGAGATCTTCGAGTTTGAGGCCCTGGGATGGGGGCCCCCTGCCCCTCATAGCTCCTCCTGTCTGGACAGAACCTGGGGTTCTGAGATTATCTTTATTTGGTCGGCGAGGAAACTATAGTCCCATTGTGGCTGTTCTATGATCTTTGAGGGTGCTGCCTCTCCCTGGAATTCTCCCCCCACCTGCACAGCTGCCCACTCTCTGCGTAGATCTTCAGCGGGGTTGTGCATTTCTGGGTCTCAGCCACCCTGAGATGCTCTCTGTCCATGTGGCCAGCCCTCATCCAACCCCTTGTCCTTCTGGGACAGCTCAGCAGCCTCCCAACATGGGCCAGATCTTGCCAAGCAAGTGGGGCAGGTGGGCTGGCCATCTTCCCAGTGGCTCACCAGGACATCACCTACCCCTGGAGGAAAAGCCCTCTGCTCAGAGCACCCCTGCACCGGCTCCCTCCCTCGTGGGGGCCCAGGATGGGGTGGGCAGGGGCAGGTGGACCAGGCAATCTGACTTGGTTCAGCTTGTTGGATAATCGGGATTGATGGCGCTCTTGGGGGAATGAAAGGCTGGGTGTAGAGTCTGCGGCTCCAAAAGGCAGTTGTCTGGCTGGTCCCAGGATGCAGGGCTGAGTGAAGGGATGGAGCAGGGGTGGGGAGGGGCTGTGGGAGCTTTGCCGGGCCTTGGCTGGACCTGCTCGTTCAACAAACGTTTCCTGAGCTCCTGCCACGTGCCCGGCCCCGAGACAGGGGCGGCCTGGCCTTCTTGGACCTTGCCATCAGCTGGGCAGAGACCCGTGCTGCAGTCAGTCCTGGGGAGAGCACAGAGGAACGTGGTGGGGGGGCCTCCTGAGGACGTACAAGGGCCCGGGGGTCGGCGGCTGCCCTAAGGTGGACATGGAGAGATGGAGCCCCAGCTGAACAGAGAGGCTCCAGGGAGTGTCTCAGAGGAATCGGGACAGGAAGGGGGAGAAAGGAAGGTGGAAACAGTATTTGAAGAAGTCATAGCTGAGGATTTCCCCCAAATGAAGAGAGGCCACAGTCCTCAGACCTCAGTCCTAGACTGTGAGTTCCAGGTGGGATAAATAAAAATAGATCCAACTGAGTTGTGTGGGAAAACTGCAGAACATCGAGGTAGAGAGGAAACCTTAGAAGTTAAGAGAAAAGACAGTGTAGCTCCAGAGACAGGAAAAGTCGGGTGGACTCTCTCAACGACCCCAAGTGCCACAGGACATAGGGAGGAAGAGCCTCAGTGCAGAGACGGTGACCGCAGCCCGGCTTTCATGCTGATGAACCCCTGCAAATGGTGGGTTTCACCTTCTGTGGACCCTCCTTATAAGACTCATCATCATCGGATGTGTGTCGGCAAAAGGAAAAGAGAACTCAGGGTTCTCCCTCAGCGGAAGGGACAGCAGAAGCAGCCACGAGGATGGAAACTGGCAAAGGGTTGACAAGTGTCATCAGGTGTTGATGGTTTGAGAACATGTGTGTCTAAAACAGAGGTGACAGTAAAGCTCTAGAAGCAGTGTGAGCTCCGGGCACGAGCACGTATGAATTGTAAATTTTCTAGTATCCACATTAAAAGAAGTAGTAAAAAGAAACAGGAGAGGAGGACTTCCCTGGCAGTCCAATGCAGGGGGTGTGGGTTTGATCCCTGGCGGGGGAGCTGGGATCCTGGGTGCCTCCCTGCCAAGAACCAAAACATAAACAACAGAAGCAATACTGTAACAACTTCAATAAAAACTTTAAAAATGGTCCACATCAAAAAAAATCTTTAAAAAAAACAGGTGAGATTAACTAATAATATATTGTATTTAATCAGCTAGATTTAAAATATTATGCTTTCAGCATATAATCAACATGCAGACTACGGGACCCAGTACCTTCACGCCACAGGCTTTGATGTCAGAGTGTTTTTCGTGCTGAAACCTCTCAATTCCAACCGCCCCTTTGCAGAGGGTCTCCAGCCCCTGGGGCAGTGGCTGCCGCTGTGGAAGGGGAGCCTGGACAGCAGGACCAGAGGGAGGGTTCCGGGCTGTCCGCAGGCTGCCGTTGAGCCTGGGGATGTGCTGGCCTCGGCCTGTGACAGCAGGTGATGGGGGCACAGGCGTTATTCATACCTTGTGGATTTCCAGGCAGATCTGAAGGTCTAGTGTTGGGGCGGCCGCCGTGCCCCACCTGGGGTGGCGTCTCAGCCCACGGGGGGATTCGTTCCACACGGCCTCCAAGCCATGACTTCATCTGGGGCCCAGGGGTTGGGCATTGGCTCTCCAGCTTGGGGGAGAGTCAGGCGGGTCCCTTGGGAGGTGGCCCTGGGGTGCTCCCTCAAGGTCAGCCAGGGTGACCGGGCCTTGTGGGAACTTAACCCTCCGTTTGATGCCAAGTTGATTGAAATGAGTAGGAACGACTTGATTCTAACATTTTCCTGTAAAATCAGTGCTTGGGGATGAGAAGAGAAAGCCACCTTCCTGGAGGCTTTGGAAAAAGGCCGGGACAAACCCCTCCTCATGCTTTGCCACCGCAGCAGCGAGGGCAGGGGCCGCGTGCCAGGGGCCTGGCGTGGACGGCGGTGCCAGGGAGAGGTCACCCGGCAGACAGCTTGGGACAGATGTGCTTTGTGGATGAATACTGGTCGTCTGAACTCATGTTCATGTCGTTTGAATTAGCGTTTTCATAAGCAATAGAGAAAGGCAAAGGTTCTCGAGGAGAATTCCCTTCTGGAAGCCCAGAATCTCCTGTGGGAAGAGTTGGGCCCCGTCCTCGGCCACCCTCCCACCTGAAGCCTGTCCGGCTCAGCAGACGCTTCAAAGTCCCACGTGTTCGGTGCACGTGGCCGTCCGCTCCTGACTGTTGCCGAGACCCTTGACAGAAAGGGGTTCAAGTGCCTGCCGGGATGTGAGTACAGCTGCTGCATCTGCCGTCTGGGTGTATGTGGGTATATTTAAATTTCAGGTCTGTGCATAGATACTTTGGGCGTCTTTCCTCCTGAGCAGACAAAGAGTTACTTTAAAACATAGGTTTCTGACAGTTGTCTGTTCCTGTCTTAGCAGCTCTCAGCTCCTAAAAAATTAGAAGGCTTTTCTTTTTTGACAGATCTTTGCATCAGTTCTGGCTCTTTCTGTGTAATTGCACTCTGGTTATCCCTGTGGCTTTTTCTAAACGGAAGGGGCTGAACTACGAACAAGAAGGGCTACACGTGACTGCATATATCGTAATTGTAGGGTGAAAACACTGCCTTCGCTCTTGACGACCTGTGGGCAGGAGGGGCCCTGCACAGCCTTGTTAGAATCACTGCCAGTTTTTAGGATGAATCGAATACATCAGTGTTTTTGAGGGGTTGTGTAAGGAACATGAACTTCTTTCTTTTTTAAAAAAATATTTAATTAACTAATTTATTTGGTTGCGCCGGGTCTTAGTTGTGGCATGTGGGCTCCTTAGTTGCAGCAGGCGGGCTCGTCAGTTGCAGCTCACAGGCTCCTTTAGTTGCGGCTCACCGCCTTCTTAGTTGTGGCACGCGAACTTTTTTTTTTTTACCAATTTTTTTTTTTTTTTTTTGCAATACACGGGCCTCTCACTGTTGTGGCCTCTCCCATTGCAGAGCACAGGCTCCGGACACGCAGGCTCAGCGGCCATGGCTCACGGGCCCAGCCGCTCCGCAGCATGTGGGATCTTCCCGGACCGGGGCACGAACCCATGTCCCCTGCATCGGCAGGCGGACTCTCAACCACTGCGCCACCAGGGAAGCCCGGCACGCGAACTTTTTAAATTGCGACATGCATGTGGGATCTAGTTCCCTGACCAGGGATCGAACCTGGGCCCCCTGCATTGGGAGCACAGAGTTCTAACCACTGCGCCACCGGGGAAGCCCCAGGAACGTGAATTTCGGCCAAGACATATGCATTTGCATTTACCACTGCGTGGGTTTGAGAACCTCTGCTCGGGGTCTGGGGTGATGAAGAATTAATTATGTTCAGTTCCAGGAGGTATTTATTTTCCTCTTTTTTTTTTTTTTTTTTTGCGGTACACGGGCCTCCCACTGCCGCGGCCTCCCCAGCCGCGGAGCACAGGCTCTGGACACGCAGGCCCAGCGGCCATGGCTCACGGGCCCATCTGCTCCGTGGCATGTGGGATCTTCCCGGACCGGGGCACGAACTCGTGTCCCCTGCATCGGCAGGCGGACTCCCAACCACTGCACCACCAGGGAAGCCCCTATTTTCCTCTTTATATATTTCAGAGCTTCTGTACTTTCTACAATCAAAAATAATATTTAAAAATCATTTTGTGGGCTTCCCTGGTGGTGCAGTGGTTGAGAATCCACTTGCCAATGCAGGGGACACGGGTTCGAACCCTGGTCCCGGAAGATCCCACATGCCACGGAGCAACTAAGCCCGTGCGCCACAACTGCTGAGTCCACGTGCCACAACTACTGAAGCCCACGTGCCTAGAGCCCGTGCTCTGCAACAAGAGAAGCCTCCACAGTGAGAAGCCCACACACCGCAATGAAGAGTAGCCCCCCCTCGCCACAACTAGAGAGAAGCCCATGCGCAGCAACGAAGACCTAACAGTCAAAAATAAAAATAAATAAATAAATTTATTTTTAAAAAATCATTTTGGGTTTAATACACTCTATCAAGGCATGTCATTCCTTAGAAGGTTGGAGCCTGAGTTTAAGTGGAATTTTCTAGTTCACCTTTTTTTAAAATTTAATTTAATTTAATTTATTTATTATTTTTGGCTGCTTTGGGTCTTCGTTGCTGCACGTGGCCTTGCTCTAGTTGCAGCGAGTGGGGGCTACTCCTTGTTGCAGTGTGCGAGCTTCTCATTGCCGTGGCTTCTCTTGTCGGGAGCACAGGCTCTAGGCGCACAGGCTCAGTAGTTGTGGCTTGCGGGCTCTAGAACACGGGCTCAGTAGTTGTGGCGCACAGGCTTAGTTGCTCCGTGGCATGTGGGATCTTCCCGGACCAGGGCTTGAACCTGTGTTCCCTGCATTAGCAGGCAGATTATTAACCACTGAACCACCAGGGAAGCCCTACCTTTTTTTTTTTTAACTTTTTATTTTATATTGGAGCATATTTGACTAACAATGTTGTGTTAGCTTCAGGTGTACAGCAAAGTGATTCAGTTATACATATACATGTATCTATTCTCTTTCAAATTCTTTTCCCATTTAGTTGTTACATAACATTGAGCAGAGTTCCCTGCGCTATTTGTTGGTTATCCATTTTAAATATAGCAGTGTGTACATGTTAATCCCAAACTCCCTAACTATCCCTTCCCCCCGACCCCCCACAACCGTAAGTTCCTTCTCTAAGTCTGTGAGTCTGTTTCTGTTTTGTAAATAAGTTCATCTGTATCATTTCTTTTTAGATTCCACATATGAAAATTTCTTTTTCTCTGTCTGACTTACTTCACTCAGTGTGACAATCTCTAGGTCCATCCACGTTGCTGCAAATGGCATTATTTCATTCTTTTTAATGGCTGAGTAGTATTCCATTGTATATATGTACCATATCTTCTTTATATATTCCTCTGTCGATGGACGCTTAGGTTGCTTCCATGTCTTGGCTATTGTAAACAGTGCTGCAGTGAACATAGGGATTCATGTATCCTTTCAAACCATGTTTTTCTCCAGATTTATGCCCAGGAGTGGGATTGCAGGATCACATGGTAGCTCTATTTTTAGTTCTAGTTCACCTTTTGGTAATCGGAGAATGCTGCCGCCCATCAGCCACCCTAGCCAGAGCCTCTGGTCTCTGTTGGGGGGCTTGTCTGGGGGAGGCACTAACCTGAGGGAAGCCCTGAGTGTTGGCCCGGAGGTGAGGCTCGATGCTGCCCTCGGGGGGCCAGGGAAGCCTGGGACATGCGACCTTTGGGCAGAGCCCTGAATGGAGGAGTGGGCCAGAGGTTCGGGGACGTGAGGGCAGAGGCCTTGAGGCTGAGGAACAGAAGGTGGGCCCAGCGGGGGGAGTGGGCCCGGGGCTGCAGGCAGGGGTGGGGGAGAAAAGGGGACCAGCGTTGGCTCCAGCCAGAGCAGGCAGGTGGTGTCTGCCGAGTGATGACAGGAGGGTGGCTGAGGGAGGGGCGGGGGTGCTGAGTGGGCAGCACACTGAAGACACAGCCCCTCGGGTTTGCTTGGGGAGGGGCAGCCATGTGGGCACAAGAGGAGGTCACAGGGCAGGGCCTTCCCTGCTTCTTCTTCTTTTTAATTGAAGTATAGTTGATGTACAATATTATATAAGTTACAGGGGCACAACACAGTGATTCACATGTTTTCTAGGTTATACTCCATTTATAGTTATTATAAAATATTGGCTGTATTCCCTGTGATGTACAATATATCCTTGTAGCTTATTCTGTACATAATAGTTTGTGCCTCTTAATCCCCTACCCTTATCTTGCCCCTCCCCACTTCCCTCTCCCCCCTGGTGACCACTAGTTTGTTCTCTGTATCTGTGAGTCTGCTTCTTTTTTGTTATATTCACTAGTTTGCTTTTATTTTTTTGATTCCACATATAAATGATATCATGCAGTATTTGTCTTTCTCTGTCTGACTTATTTCAGTTAGCATAATACCCTGCACATCCATCCATGTTGCTGCAAATGGCAAGATTTCATTCTTTTTTGTGGCTGAATAATATTCCATTTTATATCTATTTCACATCTTCTTTATCTATTCCTCTGTCCATGGTTGCTTCCAAATCTTGGCTATGGTAAATAATGCTGCTATGAACATTGGGGTGCATGTATCTTTTCAAATTAGTGTGTTTTCATTTTCTTTGGATATATACCCAGGAGTGGAATTGCTGGATCATAGGATAGTTCTATTTTTAGTTTTTTGAGGACCTTCCATACTGTTTTCCACAGTGATTGTACCAATTTACACTCCCACCAACAGTGTACGAGTGTTCCCTTTCCTCCACACCCTCTCCAGCATTTGTTATTTGTATTCTTTTTGGTGATACTCATTCGGACAGGTGTGAGGTGATATTTCACTGTGGTTTTGATTTGCATTTCCCTGATGGTTAGTGATGCTGAGCATCTTTTCATGTGCTTCTTGGCCATCTGCATTTCCTCTTTGGAAAAATGTCTATTCAGGTCTTCGGCTCATTTTTTGATTGGGTTGTTTGTTTTTTTGGTGTTGAGTTGTATGAGCTGTTTATATATTTTGTATATTAACCCCTTATCTGTCATGTCATTTGCAAATATTTTCTCCCATTGAGTAGGCTGTCTTTTCATTTTGTTGATGGTTTCCTTTGCTGTGCAAAAGCTTTTAAGTTTAATTAGGTCCCATTTGTCTCCTTTTGCCTTTTGCCAGCTCTTGTTATAACCAGACACACCATTAAGGCTGTCCTTCCCAGTCTGAGATCTCTGTGCTTTGGAGGGCTCTTTTGGTTCCTCTTGGTCACGAGAACACACGACAGCAAACGAAACGGTTGCGTCCTGTTCTGCCAGGACACATGGCCTTTTTCCTGGGCTTCCTTCTCTGCATAGGCAGTGTCCCGCCAAGGTCAGGCCTCACCTCAGAGCACCCCCTCCTCCTTAGGCCCCCCCCAGGCTTCTGCTGCAGGTGACCAAAGGGTCATGTGTGGTTTTGTACCCTGCTGTCCCCCTGCCCCAGTGGGCTAAGGGCTGGGGTCTGTGGTCGCTGGGTTCCCGTGTGGCTGCCCAGACCTGGACAGCCTCCTGCTCTGGACCATGCCAGGACATCCTCAGCCGCTGGCCCGGCAGCCCCACCTGTGGCCCTGTCACTGAGCAGGCCTGTCTCCTGGCTCCTCACCCTGGCGAGGGGACGGGCAGGGGCTGACAGCTGCTGGGTTGAGGACCAGCCTCCTGGCACGGCCTTCCCGAGTGACCATCAGCAGCTCGAGTGCAGCCTCATCCCATTTCCACGTGGGCCCTGAAAGGCGGTGACAGCTGCCTGTCTCCCTGCCCAGTCCTGCCCCCTGTGCCTTGGTGGTCAGCCCGCGGTGGGCTTGGGCCATGGCCAGGGACCTGCCAGTGCACCCCCAGGGGCGTTCCAGGCATAACTGCCACAGGGGTTGGCCCTCTTCCTCACAGAGCTGGGGGCGTCCCTGGCAGAGGGGTGGCAAGAGCACAGGGGCAGTGGGTGGGTGACCTCTAGCCACATTGTCACGTCCTCTCCCTGGGCCTCCTGGGTTCACCCCGACTCTGCCCCTGGGCATTCTCGCTGACCCCAGGCTGGACACCCAGCCCCTCACTGAGATGGTGCACTGGCCTGTCACCTCTGTCCCCAGGCAACCCCTGATCTGTATTCTGTCATTACGTATAGATTGCATTTTCCAGAATTGTGTATAAATGGAATCAGTCTATCTGGGTCTGGCTTCCAGTCAACCTAAATATTTTGAGACTCATCCATATTGTAGGGTGTCAGTAGCTCACTCCTTTTTATTGCTGAGGTGTGTTCCACTGTGTGGACGGAATGCAGCTTATTTGTCCATCGCATGTAACGGACGTGTGGGTTGTTTCCAGGTTCTGACTGTTACAAATAAAGCTGCTCCGAACATTCGTGCACAAGTCTCTGTGTGGACGGGGGCTTTCACTTCTCTTGGGACAACTGGGTGTAGAACGGCTGGTTCATATGGTTGGTGAATGTTTACCTTTTTGAGAAAACTGCCAAACTGTTTTCCAAAGGTTGGACCACTTAGCATCGCTACCAGCTGTACAAGGTTCTAGTCGCTCTGCACCCTTGCCAGCACTTGGTGTGGTCAGGTTCTAAACTTCAGCCCTCCTGGCGGGTGTGAGGTGGTAGGTCACTGTGGCCTGAATTTGCACTTGCCTGATGACCACGTGTTGAGAATCTTTTCGTGTAGGTCTTCTTTAGTTGTGTCTGTTCAAATCTTTTGCCCATTTTAAAATCCAGTTTTCTTCTGACTGAGGTGTAACAGTTCTTCTGTATCTCAGGTGTAAGTCCTCTGAAATAAACATGTTTGACAAATATTGTCTCCAAGTCTGTGGCTTGACTTTTCATTTTCTTAACAGAGCAAACTTTTGAATGTTGGTGAAGTCCAGTTTATTTATTTATTTATTTGTTTGTTTGTTTGTTTGAATAGTTCATGCTCTTTCTGAACTAGTTAAGAAAACTTTGCCAAGCCCAGGGTCACTAAGATTTTTCTGTTTGGGGGTTGATGGTTGTGTGTGTGATGAGCAAGGTTTGAGGGTCATTTTTTTGCACATGGCTGTCCAATTTTTCCAGCACTTTGTTTTTGTTTTTGTTTTTTGCGGTATGCGGGCCTCTCACTGCTGTAGCCTCTCCCGTTGCGGAGCACAGGCTCCAGACGCACAGGCTCAGCGGCCATGGCTCACGGGCCCAGCCGCTCCGTGGCATGTGGGATCCTCCTGGACCGGGGCACAAACCCGCGTCCCCTGCATCGGCAGTCGGACTCTCAACCACTGCGCCACCAGGGAAGCCCTTTCCAGCACTTTTTGTTGAAAGGATTCTTCTTCTCCATCGCATTGCTTTGGTGCTCTTGTCAAAAATCAATTGGCCGTGTATGTGTGGGTTTATTTCTGGACTCTCCATTCTGTGGCGTCCCCAGCCACGGTAACAGCCTAGACCATCCCTCTCTATACCCAAATGCTCACTTGGGTGGGCACTGACTGTAGGCTGGTTCTAAACACGGGAACCCAAAGTGCACCATTCACACCGTTGGGAGGATGTAACCAGGTAATGAGAAGAGGAAACACCGCCTTGTGACACTAAGTCTGTGCCCTTGAGGAAGAACATTCCAAGCATCCGAGGAGAAAAGGACTCTTCTTTGGGTAACCATTCTGGTCTGGATGGCCCTGTTTGCCCTTCCTCCCTGACTTGGGCCACCTTCTCACCTGATCCCTCAGGTGGCCCCTTGTGGACACAGGCTGAGGGCTTGTCCCAGATGCTCTACCCTGCCTGCCTCCCAGATGGCCCAGCACTTATGACCTGCCCTGCCCGGGCCCCCACTTCAGCCCAAACCTTCAGGAGGTGGCCGCTGACTGGCGGGTGGGCCAGCCTGTCTGCAGGAGCTGCCCAGGCTCCCGCCTCTCCCCACCTCGAGGGAGTTGGGGTGGGCACACGGCGGGGGTGGGGCGTCCAGAATGGGAGCCCACGGGCTGTTCAGCTTTTGCCACTGTTGTGGATTCACGTGAAGAGTTTTAATTATCTGTCCACTATTGCTGAAGGGAGTCTTTTTATTTTGTGTGGTGTGCGGTTTTGCCCTGACCTGAGAACCTGCATCTGAATTATTTCGCCGCAGACCCTGTCCTTGTTCTTCTCTGAGCAGACACCCAGTTGTTTCTCTTCTGCCATATGTCAGAACATCCGCCTGTATTTTTTCCTCTAAAAATGCATAAAAACCAAATACAGGCTCTTGCTGGACTATATTGCAGATAATTTTTATCCTCTGGGGAAACGGCACATTGGTGAGAACAGGTGTTCTGTTAGGATGGCTATTTTTAAATGGTGAGAGCTCATTGTCTCTGATCCGTGCTTTTAGTGATGAGCAACCTGTGAGTCAAGTGCTTCTAAGTTTTATTTGATAAGCTCAGCAGCAAGCATAATAAAAAGGAGAATTTGCCAAGGGAGCTCGGTGTGGGCCCCGGCGAATCTGCGAGCGGACTGGACGGCCTGGAGCCGGCTGCGCCCACGGGTCCAAGGGCCCCTCTGCCCTCTCCCTGCCATCACCCCATTCCCCACTCCCTTTTCCCCACTCAACACCCCAGACCAGGCCCCTCCCCCTTCTTTCTGCTCCAGGTCGCCCCCCTGCTTCTCCCATAAGGAGTGGGATCCCAAACCTAACAGGTTTGAACACGAAGACCCAGACTCCAAATCCGTGTTGCGAACACTTCCCCCCCGTGTTGTGTTCCATGTCAAGACCCTGTCGCCTTTCCTGTGCAGCACTTTGGTGGAGAGTGGGCACCGTGTCCTCTTGTGGAACCATCTGGAACCCTCCGCATCACACAGAAAGGTTGGCGGTACCGACACCAGCCCTGCACGGACACAGGCCAGGGCACGGTGCCCATCCTGCTTCCGTGGGGCCGTCAGAGGAAGGCCATCAGAGTCAAGGGCGGGGCAGGGGGATAGCCGCCAAGGGATGTGAGCCGGTGCCCTAGGCAGGCACACCACAGGGGGCCCACAGTAGCACCACCATGACGAACAGAGGCGAGCCCTCCCTCTGGGCGAGCCGTTCACCAGGCCCCTCCCGCATCCCTCGGGACTCGGCCAGCAGCATTCGGGTCTGGGACCGCCTCTGTCCTGCAGGTGTGTCCCCTGCATTGACGGAAGGCTTGTGGGAAGAGAGTGTCCAGAACATGGGGTGAGGCTTGTTCTCGGAGGCACAGGAGGCGAGTGGGGAAACTCGCGGCCCCCTCATATGACCCAGGGCGCATGAACCTGACTCCCTGTCTGTGGCTTGGGGCATCTGGGCATGCTCTGGAGGACCCAGAATTGTGTTCATTTTTACCTCCGTGTGTCCGTAGGGCCTTGGGCGGAGCTGCTGCCCAGGGCAAGTTCACACAGTAAGTGGACAGAAGCTGGAAAAAGAAGAGGGACTTCCCAGGCCCCCCAAAACAACCGGGACACGGTGGTCCCCTCTCCTGCCTGCTTGTGCTGTGGTGCACCTGGTAGTCAGGGTGGGGGGCAGGGAGGGTGTGTTCATTTCTCATGGCTCCTGTGACCACAAAGTAGGTGGCTGAGAACAACAGGAACGTATTCTTTCACAGCTCAGGAGACCACAGTCTGAAAGCGAGGTGTTGGCAGGGCTGGTTTCTTCTGGAAGCTCTGAGAGAGAGTCTGGCCCTTGTCTGCTCCAGGTTCTGGGGGCTCCAGGCGTTCCTTGGCCTGTAGATGCGTCACTCGGGTCTCTGCCTGTTTCTCCCATGGCCTCTCCTCTGTGTGTACGTCCCCTTCCCTTGTAAGGACACTTGTCATAGGAGGTGGGGTCACCTGGGTAATCCAGGAGGGTCTCATGCCAAGACCCTTACCTTCCTTCCATTGGCAAAGACCAGTTTTCCCTTTCAAAGAAGGTCACATTCATAGGTTCCGCGTGGACTTTTGAGGGCCACCTATCCCACCTGCTACAGGTGAGTAGGGAACACCTCGGGGGTCCCAGCGCAGGTGATGGGGAGCCCCTTCGTCTTGTCCCAAGGACTCTCTGTACAGCAAGTTGGGTCCTGATCCTGGCAAAGCTGCTGCACTGCACAGTCCACACCTGCCCACGGCTTTGGTGAGGTCGTATGGCGGTGGCAGAGACAACCCTCGTCCCTCCAGACAGTAGGCCCAGTGTAGACCATGCGTTTGTCTAAGGGGCTGTGGAAGAGTAGATTTGGTCAGACCCGAGAGCGCCTCGGCAACTTCACTCATGTATGGAAAGATGGGAGCAAAGGACACTTACAGATAGACGAATGGCAGCACACGGAAGGATGCTCCACAGCGTCGGTCACCAGGGAAACGCAAGTCCAAATGACATAGCACTTCACACCCACCGGGACGGCTAGAATCAGAAAGCCAGACGGCAACAAGTGGCGGGGAGGACATGGAGAAATTGGACCTTCAACACTGTTGTTACATGATCAGTTTTATTGAGATGTAATTGACATGCAGCGCAGCATGAGTTAAGGTGCGCAGCACGAGGAATTGACTTATACACATCCCGAAATGGGTATCACAGTAAGTTCAGTGAACATCCGTCTTCTCATATAGATACAACATTAAAGAAATAGACGACATTGTTTCCCTGTGATGAGAACTCCTAGGACTTTCTTAACTTTCATATATAACACACAGCAGTGTTAACTGTATTTATCATGTTGTACGTCACATCCCTAGTACTTCTTTATCGTACAATGGGAAGCTTGTACCTTTTGACCCCCTTCATCCAAGTCCCCCTCCCCACACTGTCCCGCTTCTGTAACCACAAATTTGATCTTTTTTCCTATGAGTTTGTTTGTTTTTGAAGTATAATTGACCTACAACACTATGTTAGTTCCTGTTACACAACATAGTGATTTGATATTTCAAAATGATCACCAGGATAAGTCTAGTTATGATCTGTCACCATACAAAGATATCACATAGTTATTGGCTATATTCCCCACACTGTACATTTCATACCCATGGCTCATTTATTTTGCAACTGAAAGTTTGTCCCTCTTAATCTCCCTCACCTATTTCTATCCTCCCCTCATCCCCGTCCCCTCTGGAAACCACCTGTTTGTTTTCTGTATCTGTAACTCTGTTTCTGTTTTGTTATGTTTGTTCATTTGTTCTGTTTTTTAGATCCCACATATAAGTGAAATCATACAGTATTTGTCTTTCTCTGTCTGACTTACTTCACAAAGCATTATACCCTCTAGGCCCATCCATGTTGTCTCAAAAGGCAAGATTTCATTCTTTTTTATGGCTGAGTAATATTCCATTTTGTATATGTACCACATCTTCTTTATCATTCATCTATGGATGGGCTCTTAGGTTGGTTCCATATCTTGGCTGTTGTAAATAATGATGCAATGAACACGGAGGTGCAGATACCTTTTTAGATTAGTGTTTGCATATTCTTCAGATAAATACCCAGAGGTGGGATTGCTGCATCATATGGTAGTTTTATTCTTAAGTTTTTGAGGAAACTCCATACTGTTCTCCACAGTGGCTGCACCAATTTACATTCCCACCAACAGGGCACAAAGGTTCCCTTTTCTCCACACCCTCGCCAACTCTTGTTATTTGTGTTCTTTTTGATGATAACCATTCTGACAGGTGTGAGGTGATATCTCATTGAGGTTTTGATTTGCATTTCCCTGATGATTAGTGATGTTGAAAATCTTTTCATGTGCCTGTTGGCCATCTGTATGTCTTCTTTGGAAAAATGTCTATTCAGATCCTCTGCCCATTTTCTGAGATGTTGAGTTGTATGAGTCCTTTGTACACTTTGGCTATTAACCCCTTATCAGATATATCACTTGCAAATACCTTCCCTCATTCAGTAAGTAGCCTTCTCATTTTGTTAATAATTTCCTTCACTGTACAGACATTTTCGTTTGATGTAGTCCCATTTGTTTATATTTACTTTTCTTTCCCTTGCCTGAGGAGACAAATCCAAAAAAATATTACTATGACCAATGCCAAAGAGCATACTGCCTAGGTTTTCTTTTAGAAGTTTTATGGTTTCAGGTCTTACATTTAAGTCTTTAATCCATTTTGAATTTATTTCTGTAGATGGTATGAGAGAGTAGTCCAGTTTGACTCTTTTACACATAGCTATCCAGTTTTTCCCAACACCATTTATTGAAGAGGCTATCTTTCCCCCACTGTATATTCTTGCCTCCCTTGCCGTAGATTTATTGCCCATATAAGTGTAGGTTCATTTCTGGGTTCTCTATTATGTTCCATTGATCTGTGTGCCTGTTTTTGTGCCAATATCATACTTTTTTGATTACTATAACTTTGCAATATAGTTTGAAATCAGGGAGTGTGATACCTCCAGCTTTGTTCTTCTTTCTCAAGATTGTTTTGGCTATTCAGGGTCTTTTGTGTTTCCATACAAATTTTAGAATTGTTTGTTCTAGTTCTGTGAAAAATACCATTGGTATTTTGATAGGGATTGCATTGAATCTGTAGATTGCCTTGGGTAGTATGGTCACTTTAACAGTATTAATTCTTTCAATGTATGAACACAGTATATCTTTCCATCTGTTTGTGTCATCTTCAGTTTCTTTCATCAGTGTCTTATAGATTTCTGAGTACAGGTCTTTTACCTTCTTAGTTAAATTTATTCAAGTTATTTTATTCTTTTTGATGTGATTGTAAATGGGATTGTTTCCTTAGTTTCTCTTTCTGATAGTTCCTTGTTAGTGTATAGAAATGCAATAGGCTTCTGTATATTAATTTTGTATATGGCAACTTTGCTGTTATATGATCATTAAATGGTGCAGCCACTTTGGAAAACAATCAGTTCCTCGAAAAGTTTAACACAGTTACTACATGACCAGGAATTCCACTTCTAGGTTTATGCCCAAGAGAAAACATATCCACACAAAAACCTGTTCATAGTAGCATTATTCATAATAACCAAGGTAGAAACAAATGCTCACCACTTGATGAATGGATCAACAAAATGCAGTCCATCCACATGGTGGAATATTATTCAGCTATAAAAAGGAATGAAGTACTGACACATGCTACTACATGGATTAACCTTGAAAACACACTATGTGAAAGAAGCCAGACATGAAAGGTCACATCTTGTATGATTCCATTTACTTGAAATATCTGAAATAGGCAAATCCATAGAGACGGTAGATTAGAAGTTGGTGGAGGGAT
Organism: Hyperoodon ampullatus; assembly: GCF_949752795.1. Taxonomy (NCBI): domain Eukaryota; kingdom Metazoa; phylum Chordata; class Mammalia; order Artiodactyla; family Ziphiidae; genus Hyperoodon; species Hyperoodon ampullatus. The sequence continues at coordinate 125,862,572 of NC_136914.1, read as the reverse complement.
GACTGGAAATGGGTGTGAGGCTTCTTTTGGGGGCAATGAAAAGGTTCTAAAGTTAGATCCTGGTGATGGTGCAGACTCTGTGGATATACTAAACCCTCTGCACTGCATACTTTAACCAGGAGGATGTTATGGGATGTAAGTCACATCTCAATAAAACTGTTTCTAGAAGCCAGGATTACACTCTTTGGAGACAGGGTGGCTGGGCTCCTCTCAACCCGTTGGAGCCGCCTGTCCACAGAGCAGCACCACCCAGGTGGCCCTGGGTGAGGTGCGGTCAGAGGGTCTGGGCCCGAGGTGGCAGCAACCACGCTGGGTTTCTAAGTCCTTGGGTCCCTAAGAGGTCTGGAACTGTGCATCACCCCCTCCTGCTCACCAGGGGCCTCCCTCATGGTGGCTTCCAGTGACGTCCAATCTCTTAGGTCCTCCCATCGGGACATCCCTTGGGATTCCATGTTCCTCCCCAACCAACGTGTCCCTAGGACCCAGGCAGGAATGGCCTCTGCCAGTCCACTTCATCCCAGCTCGGTGGGGTGATGTGCCCAGGAGTTGGGGGGACCCTCATGGGCCCCAGCCTGGGTTGGCAAAGCAGAGATCAGGGTGACCACCTGCAGTAATCAACGTGGCCCGGAACCCGGGACCCCTGTTCGGGCCTTTTGATTGCTCCTCTGATTAAACAGATAAGTTCAGTTCACATGCATTCTGATTAAGTCACTCAAACCCTTTTTGAAGGAGAGGAATAATTCACAATAAGCAATTTAAATTTCCACTTCCCAAGAGCGGATTTCCATCCGTCCTAGAAGCTGAGAAGATTGCGACCTCCCCTCTGCTGTTTCCTGGGCTGCTGTCAGCCAGGCCGGGTCAAGCCCAGGACTTGTCCCTGCAATGGGGCATGGCCAGTGGCACCCCGAAGGCCCAGGGCCCCTGGGACAGTGTCCTGTGGCTGTTAGCAGAATGGGAACAGAATTGATTGGCATCCTAACCGGTTTACTATGTAATAGTCTTAAAAATAAAGTGCTTTTTAAAGCATCTTAAGCCTATTGAAATTCAAAGACAAGATCTCCTGCAGTGTGAAAGCCCAACTGTCAGATACCATTTGTTCCATTTGGTGCTGCGGTGACACTCCCCCTCGAGGTCTGTTGCCACCCTGGGCTCTTTTCCTCTGTAGTTACGGAAGAGCTTCTTTATGACCCACTGCAGCTGCTGCGGTTAAATTTCTTGCAATCAGTGTTCTTGGCGTGTCATTATACGGCACTTGATTGAGAGTTTTATCTAAGAATTCACTCTCCTGAAAACCCTTCGTTAGATGCTCAGTTACCTCCAGGCATTGTGTCTGCAAATACTGCAGCCAAGGCAAGTGTGGTCATCTGGGGGTGTTGCAGGGCCCCGAGCCCAGGTGCTCCCCTGGAAGGGGGGTGTCCAGCCCGATAGGGGACACCTCATCCTCACAGGGCCAATCCAGCCTCCTCCCAGGGGGCTTGATATTCTGGAGAACTTCCTCCCATGGTGGGGGTCCGTCTCCAGATGAGACTAGAGCAGAATTATAAAGGGGCCCCTCGCTGTGCCCCACGGGCAGGGACCCTCTGCAGTCAGAGGGTTTTCTCCTGAGCTGTTGCTGGGCTGCTCTCCAGAGTGGCCGGCAGTGAGGAAGCTGCCCCCTCAGAGCTGGCTGTGGATTTCACTACAACTGAGACCAAGTCAGCTGGGAGGAGCACCGCTCGGTGAGATAGCAGGTGCAGGGAACTGACTTACTGGATGTCTAAACTGGTCCCAGAATCTAAAGCTTTCAGGGTACTAATTTAGCAGACCATCTGGGAAGCTGCAGAAGCCTGGGCTTGCCTCAGGGCAATCCACGGTCAGCTCTGCATAACAAGGTTCTTATAAAACATCATTTTGGACAACACTGGTTATAGCGATAAAAGTATTTGAAACAAAAATTTAGTGAGGTTTAAAACTCTCAGGGCTTCCCTGGTGGCACAGTGGTTAAGAATCCGCCTGCCAATGCAGGGGACACGGGTTCCAGCCCTGGTCCGGGAAGATCCCACATGCCGCGGAGCAACTAAGCCCATGTGCCACAACTACTGAGCCTGCGCTCTAGAGCCAACACACAACTAACTACTGAGCCCACGAGCCACAACTACTGAAGCCCGCCCGCCTAGAGCCCGTGCTCTGCAACAAGAGAAGCCACTGCAATGAGAAGCCTGTGCACCGCAACGAAGAGTAGCCCCCGCTCGCTGCAACTAGAGAAAGCCCGCACGCAGCAACGAACACCCAACACAGCCAAACATAAATAAAATTAATTAATTAAAATAAAATAAAACTCTGTCTCAGAATTTACGTGAATCTTTTAGGTGTGGATAAGATTTCAGGACCATTTTTTGCTGGAGTAACTGGACCCTAGATGTAATTACATTTTGCATCTCCCCCCTCCCCCCAGATCTCTCTGAGATGGGGTGCCTTCTTTTTGGGTGTCCACGTTCAGCCTCAGGCTGTGTTGGGGGAGTGGCCTAGGGCAGTGTCTGAGCTCACTGTGAGGCTGGGTTACCTCCACTCACCTGGGCTTCCTGAGTACCACTCGACTGGTGTGGTGTTTAAGTCCTTGCCTTGCCCTGCTAAGGAGGAGGTGCCCCTCCCACCAGAAAGGGACTTGCCCTCTCACAGGCACCCCTCCTGTGGAGTAGCGGGGAGCATCCCATTCTGTGTCTGGACCATGTGTGTCCACTTTTCCTCCCAGAATTCATTCCACAGCTGGGTCAGTGGAGGTTTTCTGGAGTGGAGGTGCCTCTCCAAGCCCCCTAACCCAGACTCCAGCCCAGGCCCTGAGCTGGAGGGCTTGGGGAGGGCCTCCCCTGGCCCACTGGAAACCAGGCCCATCCAGCCAGCGCTGCGCCATTTTTTTTTTTCTTTTGTGTGTGTTACACGGGCCTCTCACTGTTGTGGCCTCTCCCGTTGCGGAGCACAGGCTCTGGACGCGCAGGCTCAGCGGCATGGCTCACGGGCCCAGCCGCTCCGCGGCATGTGGAATCTTCCCGGACCGGGGCACGAACCCGTGTCCCCTGCATCGGCAGGCGGGCTCTCAACCACTGCGCCACCAGGGAACCTTGCTGCGCCATTTTTGAGTCTGAGTCTGGAGAAGTGCTTCCCACCAGCCAGGCCTGGCGCTGGCCATGTGTCCTCAGGTCGGGGCCAGGGTTCGGGGCTCTGAAGGGTCAGAGACTAGGGATGGGCCTGCTCTGGGTGCTGGACTATGGGCCACGGCTGGCAGGCCGAGGGGCCAGGTCCACTTCTGCAGGCGGGCGGTTGAGCGGCCCAGACCCCCAAGCCCGTGCCGGCGCGCACACACACACACCCCGCAGGTGCACACAAGGGCAGTGGGTGGTTCAGCGCCCCCTGGCGAGCCCTGGAGAGGCGCCGGCGTCCTTACCCTCGTGCTCGCCTGCGTTTCTGGGGCTGCTGGTCCTGCGACCTCCCCGCCTTCAGGGGCAGCAGCCCCGAGGCCCCCCCTCACTGCTCCTTCCTGGCCGTCGCGACTTGGTCCTGCCCTGCGAGATGTGGGGGGCCCTGCATTTGGGGCCCCAGTCTCTTCCTCCTTCCCCTCCCGTGCTCGCTCTTCCGGGCTCACCTGGACACCTGCGCCCCAGGGCCCCTCTGTGTGCCCCGCCTTGTGGGCAGGGGCACGCGCGGTGGCTGCGCCTGTCCCCGACCTGGGACTCCGGGTGGAGGGGTCACTCGCACCCTCGCTGTGGGTCACGCCGCCTCCTGGGGTTGAGGCCCCCATGGGGATCTGCCAGCAGGACGTCAGGGCGTGTTCAGCCGAGTTCTGGGACAGGGCGCTGGGGGTGGCAGCGATGCTCTCAGGAATGACGTGGTTCCTTAGCGTCTCATTTCTCACTTATCACGGTCAGTTGACTCCACCGCCGCAATGACCGCACCAGGTGCAGACCCTCCGGATGCCATGCGAGGTACCCCGTGTGCTTTAAGCCCACTTTGCAGATGATAAACTGAGGCTGGGATAAGGTCACCGCCGGTAAGGTACTGAGCGGGACTTGAACCTGGAGCCCACCCTGGACCCGTGCCCAGCACGCATCCTCTACATTCGGTGCCTATCTGGTTCCTCTTGCCACCTGAGCCTCAGACTCTGCTCCCATGCTCTGGAGGGCCCTTGATTCCTCTAACCAAAATGGCTTGTTTTGTTATTATACCATATGGGTAAAATATTTATTGATGCAAATCGAACGTAAAGCCATCAGCCTTTCCTGGGCAAGCACTTGGGAGTGTTTTGCGGCAAAGGGCTGTGCCCTTGAGGCAGCAGGGTTCACAGTGGCCTGGCTGGCCTCCGCACAGCTAAGGACAGGCCACCTGTGGTGCCAGGTCAGGCTGCAGGCACGTGTGGGGCCAGCTGACTGTCCACAGGCACCTGCCCAGGGTGGGTGGGTCCCGGGGTTCAGCAGTGATCTGGTCTTCAGCCCAGGACAGGGCAGCCTCCTGGGGGGATGGATGCTCCCCGGGCATACAGAGTTGACACGTGTGGTCTGTGCAAGCTGACCCACTGTGGGCCCACGAGCCTGAACCCTGAGCCACAGAGCCTGAGGCCTGGTGGGACCGGCCGGCTCTCCCTCAGGTCCACATGGTGCCAGCCGGGATGACGGCTCTGTGCTCTCTTGTCCCCATCACCCAGCAGGAGCCAGTAGGGAAACTGAGTCACGGGAAAAGGCCTTCCTCTGTCAGGGAGGCTGAGTGACAGGTGAGACTGCTTATTGGGTATGGGATACTGGGTGGATTTATGAATCTCGCTCTCTGAGCCTGAGTTTTCCCTTCTGTAAATTGTTGGATTAGGGGAGTTAGATGACACACATTCAGCGCTGGGTGGTTATCGTTGTGATTAAACTGCACCTGAACCCTGCCCACCAATTCCTACAACCACCAGGGATGGGCCCCCCTCGAGTCTCGGTAGGAAACAGCTGGCTGCCCCAGGGGCTCCCTGATGGGGGGTGCTGGGCAGACTGAGCAAACTACGGGCGTAGTGATGTGCCTCTGGTCGGTTCAGTACCTAGGCCTGAAGGCCACAGGGAGGGCAGGTACCTGAGTCCTGAGAAAGAGCAGGGGCCGGAGGGGCACCCAGCGGGAGCCCTGGTGGAGGAGCCTGGGGGGGGGAAGGCGGGCATTTGAGTGGGGGTGGGGCAGGAGTAACCAGCCACCAGCCATCCACGGGCCAGATGGCAGGGCTGCCACCATGTGACTACAGGAGTGTGTGCCTATCTGGGGCGCCAGATCCGCTGACAGTGGCTGGTGGTGCCGCCAGGTCAGCGCTGGTGTACTGATGCACTGATGTGGACAAGGCCAACCTTGGGGATATGGGTCATGGCCACCCGGGCACTCCAGAACTCAGAGGGGACAGAAGGGTGGTGGAGACTTGCAGGAGGGTCTGGGTGAGTGTTTGGAGGAAGTGAGGGGTCCCAGCCCTGGTGACCAGTGGTCAGTGGGTTTCCTTGGCAGTCCAGTGTGGCCTGGTTAGCTTCTCCTGTGCCCAGGGCCTGAGGATCAGCAGGTGGTCGGACACACAGCACAGCGAGCAGCCAGATCCAGAGTGTGTGTGACTTGAGGCTTTTCTCTGGTTTCTCTGTGATGCTCTTGGATTTGGGTGTTGCAGTGGGGAGTCTGAGGCTTTACTGGAAAACTGGTCCAAGCAAGGCCCAGGGCCTGGGCTGGCCTCTTAGGCACCCAGCCCTCACGCCTGAGCTCCCTGCACTCTGTCCAGCTGAAAAGCCCACCTGGGGGTCCAGCGAGATCCGCAAGGCTCTCTTCTGCTGAGTGTCAGGGTGGTGGGGGTCCCGTGGGGTAGTACGTCTCGGGAACCAGCGTTCGGAGCCCAGGTCGTGTCCTGGGACAGCTGCTGGGGGGCTGCTGGCGGGGCAGGGGGCTGGGACTCTGCGCAACCGGGGCTGCACTCCATTGCTGAGCTTGCGAGGCGGTGTGAGGGGGCTGGTCCTTTCTGACCTGGCCGTGCTGCCTGTCCTGCCATCTGTCCCGCCCACCTGTCCCACCATCTGCCTTCTCTTCTTGTTCCCTTCCTGGAGCTTGGCTGCAACTGTGCTGCTGCCCTGCAGTGACAAGGCATCCTTCTAAGGTTCTTCCGCTGCAGTGTTTACTTCCTATTTGGGAAGCAAGATGCGTGAGAGGGATCGTGCCCTGGTCACTCTTACCTCCTCCTCTCTCCCACATGGGCTCCTGAGTATCCTGAGAGCAAGACCTGGGCTGGCTGCCAGCCCTGCCGTGTCCATTGATGTGACCTTGGCCATTAGTCTTCTTCATCTGGGTCAGTATGGGGCCACCTCACAGAGGGGTCTGGGTGGTACCCGCTGAGGCACAACCAGTGCTCTGCACCGGGCTAGGGACACTCATGGTTCGTGCCACATTCTGCCGCAGCCCAGTTGGCCAGCCTCACAAAGGCTGGGTCTCTCCAGCATTGTCACATGCCTGGCTCAGACGGGCTCCTGAGGGCGGGGCCTGAGCTCACACCCAGCTGCATCCTGTATCCCACATCTGCATTCACATCTGCATCCCCATCTTGCATCACAGAACAGGTGTTTGAATGAATGGATAATTTCATCAGCTTTACAAAATTAGTTCTGAATTAGTCAACTTTTGCACTTTGGACTGATTCAGTACTGCTGTGTTTTGGGGTGTTTGAGGCTTCTTTGGGGCTACTTGTTCACTACTCTTCTAACATCCTAAGCTAAATGCTACCTTCATTAATTTTATTTTTGTCTTGTAACAGTGAAATCTGTCATTGCTATGAATTTATTTTGAGAAAATACTGACATCGTGTGCCAAAAAAGACATTACTACTGGGCTCTATTTTATTCTCTTATAGTTTTTATTTCAAAATTGCGTGAGTACTTCTTCGTATTTATATCAACTGATTCTCTTTGCTGTGGACATTTTACTTAGGGACATTTAAAAGTCTAATTTAGGGGCTTCCCTGGTGGTCCAGTGGTTAAGACTCTGCGCTCCCAGTGCAGGGGGCCCGGGTTTGATCCCTGGTCAGGGAACTAGATCCCACATGCTGCAGCTAAGAGCCCGCACGCTGCCACGAAGATCCTGTGTGCCGCAACTATGACCTGGTGCCGCCAAATAAATAAATAAATATACAATAAATAAATAAAAGTCTAATTTATAATTTGATTTTAAATGTTGTTGAATGAGGCTGGCTGATTCAAACCAAAGAGAAAGAGTTCCTGTTCCTGATCTTTACCTTCCTCCAGTCGGCAGGCCTTCGAGCTGGCCTGAGGGTGACCCTGCCCTGCTGGACCGATTTAGTTCTGAGTGATGAGCCGGCTGGAGACTGCTGTGTTTGCTTCATTCTCTGCATACTTAGAAATGGAAATGTAGCACCAAAATTTTCTTTTGGATTCTGTTAATCAGCACAGATTGAGTTTTGTAAGTTGTGTTCATTCATTTCCTGGACTTCTGCCCGGAGGTTCTGTCTCCCTGGTGTCTGGGGTTTCCGGGTGAGTATGACGGCCGCACTCAGTTAAGATTCTCCTGCTGCTCCTCAGCCCCGCCCCGGGAGAGACAGGGAACTTTTGATTCTTCTTTGGAAATACCAGTCCTGAGGGGGCTGGAAAGCTGGCTCGGAATATCACTTAAAATTTAAAAATCACACAGATCTTTTGTGTCTCAACAAAATAAAGATAATTGTTAGGTTTAAAAAATTTTTTTTTTTATTCTCTAGTTTCTGCTGTGTGTGTGTGTGTGTGTGTGTGTGTGTGTGTGCTCAGCTCTCTTTTTGCTAATGGTCAACACATTCGTAGGTCTGCTCTTAAGGTCTTTGATTTACTGAAAGCAAAGCAAGGTGAGCCCAAAGGGTTTGTCTCTGTGCATCGGTTCCAAGGTGGCAGATTCCACCACGCCCACCCCGTGCCCTTCACAGGGAGAGTGGGAGGCTGTTCGTGGTCATGGAGACGTTTAGCCCACGCAAGGCTTGTGGGGGTTGGCTGGGGTCCTCCAGTACTGGGTGCTGTTGTTTTCTTCCCTGGCCTCTCCCCAGGCAGGCAGGCCCTTTCCAGTTCTCCACAAGCCCCACTGATCCCTTTTGTCTTCTCCCCCATGTAGGTGTCTGCCCGGCCCTGAAGGCACGAGATTGAACCCTGGTTGGGGGGTCAGAGGGCAAGGGTGTCTCTCTCTCCTCCCAGCTTCTGAAACTAAGAGGAGGCTCCAGGGTGGGAAATGGGTCCAAGTGAGCCTTAATGGAGGGATGTGGGTCGGGGTGGGGGCAGCTTGACTCAGGGTGGCAGGGACAGTGGGTGAGGGCACCATTCAGAGAGTCAGCCGGCTCCCCACCTCCCAGACCCTCTCCTCCCGTCTTTCCTTCCGGTCAACAGGAAAGGGGCAAAACTGTACTGCCAGCCCCTGACCCCAACGTGGTTCCTGCTCATCACAGAGGGGTCACTGGTGGCCCTCCTGGGCATGAGTCAGCTGAGCCCATGGAGGGGGCCAGGGTCTGGACCTGCCCCATTCCTGGCCGTGTCCCCAGCCCTGCATCCTTGGCAGTGGGTGCTCAGGTGCCTTTGCTGGGTGTGTGCACGGATCGGTGAATCCTCGCCACTCTCCTGTGGAAAGTCCCAGAGAGGTCTCCCATTGGCCCTGCCTGGGTCACATGTCCGCGTCCTGGGCCAATCACTGAAGCCCCCCTCCCCCCTGCCCGAGGTCGGCTCAGCCTCCCTGAGGGGCTTACTCACCACCCCAGGGGTTTGGGCCAGCATTGCGAGTGACCCAGAGTCAGGCACTGATGAATGACCAAGACCCCTGAGCGGAGGAAGAACCATCCTGGGACGGGCCATGTAGGGGGAGGGGGCGGAACACGGGCTCCATCGAGCAGTGAGCTGAGAGAAATTACAAAAATAAGTTACCTTATGTTCAACAAAATGTAAGGCGTAAAGACAGCCATGTGCTGATTCTTAGGTAGAAGAAGGAGGGAACCGAGTGTTGATTGGGTGTCTTTCCTTCTCTTCTGTCTTTCTCTGTCCCATCATGAAGGGCACCTTTTATAAAAACATGTTTGAGGGCTTTGCCACCCTTCCCGTGGGCTTGTCCTAATCCTGGAGACTCAGATCCAAGGGGACAGCCCTTGGCACCTCGGCTGGAGGGGGCACAGCGCGGAGGCCTGGGGTGGGCGTTAGCCTGTGGACAGGACAGCACGTGGCTGGCGAGGCTGGAGCTGGGGACAGACCGGGGCAGTCAGGTGGCCGGCAGGACGGGCGGAGGCGCACGGAGCTGGGCCTTCGCTCCAAGGGTGGGGTTACGCCTGAAGACCCAGAATCAGAAGAACGCCCCGTGCCTTTCGTGGGAGGTGAGCCTCTGTGAGAAGCGTTTCCCGCCACGAAGCCCCGCACCTCCTGGGTCGTGGAAACTGGGCTGAGCGCTGGGAGGAGGCTGGGGAGCGGCCGCGCCCTTCCTGCAGCGGCCGCCTTCATCACTTCAGTTTAGTTTAGGACTAAAACTTTTTTCTGAGTGCTGATTCCACCGTCCCGCGCCCCGGCCCCTCCCCAGCCCTCGTCTGGGGTTCTTCTCGCCGCCCCCGGGGCCTCAGGGGAGCCGGCGGGGTGACAGGCCCCGCCCACGGTGGGGACAAGGCCAAGCCCCCCCGGGGCGGCGCTCACCCCTCTCTCCTCGCAGCGGTCGGACCCTCAATTGCTGGCGCAGTTCTACCACGCGGACGAGGAGCTGAGCCAGGTGGCCGCCGAGCTGGACAGTCTGGACGGGCGGAAGGACCCCCAGCGCTGCACGCTGCTCGTCAGCCAGTTCCGCTCCTGCCAGGTGAGCAGCGGGACGGAGGGGCAGGAGGGCGCGGGCCAGGGGAGCCATCTCAGGGAGGGAAACCGGACCGGAGTGGGGCGGGGGGGGACATCCCGGGGACAAGAGCAGGTTGGAAGGGGCGGGTTCGCGCGACACCCTCGGAGAGGAACGTGGGAGGACGAGGAGCCGGCACGGGGAAGGGGACGACGGCCCGCGGGGCCGCCGCAGAGCTGGCAGGGTGGCGACCTCCTGCTGTAGGGTTCAGCTGGTCCTGGACACCATGCTGGGAATTCCTCTCGGTTCCCTGAACCCGGGAGGCTTCACCAGCACGAGAACACGTGGATGAAGCAAGTTTTGTCAAGTGACCGTCTGGGTCGTTCACCAAGTTCCAGAACCTTCTCGGTGTATTCAGCCCACCAGTCTGAGTCTCTCCACCGGGGAGGTGAGGGCTGTGCGTCCTAGATCACAGGGGCGGGTCCGGGGAAGCAAATGTCCCGTGGTGTGTTTCAAGCATCAAGGGTTCTTACAGAATCCTTGAGGGGGCGGGAAGAGCACACCCCATCCCATTCCCATCTCTCAGGAGGGTCCAGGGACCAAGGGGACAGGAGGGTCTCCTGAGTGGCTGGTCTGTCGATGCCCTGCTTCCCCACTGGAGGATGTCCTTCCTGTGCCCTCAGCTCGCCCACCACTGGCAGCGAGGAGGCCTCTCTCTGCCTCCTCCCCCCACCACAGGGTGGGGCTCCCTGCAGGGGACTGTGTTTACTCCCAAGGCCACTTATGCCCGCTCACTGGCTATTGTAACTGCATGTTACACAGAGTGACCGAGTGGGGTGACACTTGGCTTGTGCCTTGCAGAGCCTCGGCAGGGAAGATCAGAGAGGGAGGATGGCCCTGGGACTGGATGCGGGTGAGGCCGCTTTAAAAAGGTCAAGAAACAGGGGCTTCCCTGGTGGCGCAGTGGTTGAGAGTCCGCCTGCCGATGCAGGGGACGTGGGTTCGTGCCCCGGACCGGGAAGATCCCACATGCTGTGGAGCGGCTGGGCCTGTGAGCCATGGCCGCTGAGCCTGCGCGTCCGGAGGCTGTGCTCCTGCAACGGGAGAGGCCACAACAGTAAGAGGCCCGTGTACTGCAAAAAAAAAAAAAAAAAAAAAAAAAAGGTCAAGAAACAAATCATAAAAATCAGCTAAAGTAGTTCACGCTCACATAGCGACACAAGCATCTTTCACTTCTCACTCCTCTCTGAAGACCCCTGTGTCGGGGTCCCCAAAGCCACCCTGGGCTTCCAGCAAGAGGACACACAGGGCTCACATATACTCAAGGCTCTGATCCATCACAGTGAAAGGCTGTGAAGCAGAACCACCGAAGGGAGAGGGCCTGGGGTCAAGGTCCAGAGGAAACAGGCGCCAGCTTCCAGAACCCCGTCCCGTGGTCACATGGGCCGCATTCCACCCCCAGCGACACGCTGTCCCCAGGGAAGCTCATCAGAGACGCAGAACCGGGGCTCTCATTGGGGGCCCGCAGACTCCGCAGGCCCCTCTGCCGGGCACACGCTGAACTCCAGCCCCGGGGAGGAGGGAAGGGTGTCAGCACAGACACAACAGGGGAGGCCCAGGGAGCCCCCCATCCCGACACCCCAGCTCCCGGATGCCAGCCCAGGGCCAGCCTCAACACGCAGGCCTCACAGAGGGCAGCAGCCAGGCCCGCTGGGAGGACTCCTCTCCCCACAAACGCGTGGCTGAAAGTTATGGCTGAGACATCCTGGGTGCTGGCTCTGTACTCAGCTGCCCGCCCCAGGAAAACGGACTTAGAAGAGGTGCCAAAGTGAGCCTCCCCGTGTGTACCGTAACTTCATAAAGGCTTGTCACTGTCACATTTGTTTCACTGGCCAGTTACTGGGGCTCCTTGTTTTGTCAGGGGCTCCCACTACAGTGAATTTCTACAAAGCTCAGCTATTTAGTTTGGAAAGTCACTTTTATTTCTAACATCTCTCTTGAAACAGGCTTTTTTTTTTTTCTTGGCTGTGCCGCTTGGCTTGTGGGATCTCAGTTCCCCAACCAGGGATTGAATCAGGGTCATGGCAGTGAAAGCCCGGGATCCTAACCACTAGACCACCAGGGAACTCCCCGAAACAGGCATTTTGCCATTTCTAATTTTCATTGACCTTCATGATGCTGCCAGTTCATTTGTTCATTCATTCATTCATTCATTCATTCATTCATTCAACAGTGCTCACTTGCAGAGGTGCCCCTGGGCAGAGGGTGGATGATGTCATAGGAGGGAGCCAGGCAGGCGCAGGGGAGGTGGGCATTTGGCAGGCCATTGTGGTCAGGGAGGGGCTTCGACAAAGGCCCAGAGCACGGGGTGATGTGTGTGATCACAGCACGAGAACCGAGATAACGTGCAAGTCTGACGGAGGCGGCTGGCTGCAGCCCACTCTGCCGGGTCACTTGCTGGCCTTGATTTTAGAGATGGTTGCCCTGGGGAGGTCGGTCCCTCATCCCCTGAAGTTCCCAGCACCTGTGAGTCAGTTCTAGAGGATGTGGATGCCCCCGCCAAGTACCCAAAGGTCACGAATTTCTCGGCCCTGGGTAGTGGCTCAGCCCCCTGTCGGGGGCACCTCAGGCCTCCCAGGTCCCATCAGACCAGGTGGACCCTCAGCTGAGCAGGGGGCATCTGTGCAGAGCATGCATGGCAACACCAGCCTGGCCCGGCTCTGCTTTCCGGGGGCCCCTGAGGGTCCTCACGTTGGTCTCAGGGCTGCTCAGGTCATACCTTCTGGCTGGGGTCAGCCAGACAGGCTGGTGCCACGCTGGGTGTGGTGTTTTGAACCTTCAGGCACTGTGGAGGGTGAGGCAGGTGCATTGCTGTCAGCCTCGCTGGGCTGACTCTCATCCCAGTTAGAAGGAATCTAAGTAATGCGCCTTTACATAAACTAAACTTTCTTCAGGAAAATTGTGGACTAGGGCACACATGAGTATGCAGGTGGTTTCTGATGACTTTTGCACGGGTTTTCGTTTTCCTTCTTGCTTCAGAAAATCATAAAGGATTTAAGAAATCATGCTGATGGCGCAGTAGGATGAAATGAATTCTGGGTTGTTGTTATGCACTGAAGTGTGCCCCCCCCGCCCCAAATTCATGTGTTGAAGCCCTAACTCATAGCGCCTCAGGTGTGACTGCATTTGGAGATGGAGCCTTTCAAGAGCTGATTAAGGTAAAATGAGGTCACTGGGGTGGGCCCTGATCCAATCTGAGTGATGTCCTTACAAGAAGAGGCAGTTAGGACACAGACAGTCACAGAGGGATGACCATGTGAGGACACTAAATCCCTTATCAGACGATGATTTGCGAACATTTTCTCCCAGTCTGTGGATTATCTTGTCATTCTCCTAGCAGTTTTTTGAAGAGCCTAAGTTTCAAATTTTAATGAAGCCCAATTTACCTACTTTTTCCTTATATAGATCATCCTTTTGGTGTCATATCTAAGAAATCTTGGTCTAACCCAAGGTCATCAAATTTTCTCATTTTCTTTCTTTCAGAAAGAAAGGTTTTATATTTATTTATTTATTTGGCTGTGTTGGGTCTTTGTTGCTGTGCGAGGGCTTTCTCTAGTTGCAGCAAGCAGTGGCTACTCTTCCTTGTGGTGCACGGGCTTCTCACTGTGGTGGCTTCTCTTGTTGCAGAGCACGGGCTCTAGGCACACGGGCTTCAGTAGTTGTGAGGTTTTATATTTAGGTCTCTCATCCATGTTGACCTAACTTTAGTATATGGTGTGATCTTTCAACCAACATTCATATTTTTTTTGCAAATGAATTTTCAATTGTTCCAGCATCATTTGTTGAAAGACCATCCTTTCTCACTGAAAAGACTGTCCTTTTTGTACTAAATTGTTCTTGCACCTTTGTTGAAAATCATTTGTCCATATCTGTGTGGGTCTATTTCTGGTTTCTCTAGTCTGTTCCGCTGATCTGTCTTAAGGCCAGTATCACACTGTCTTAATTATGGTAGGTTTAAAGTAAGTTGTAAAATCAGAGGGCGTCAGTTCTCCAACTTTGTTCTTCTATTTCAAAGTTGTTGTGGCTATCCTAGCTTCTTTGCATTTCCATATGAAACTTAAAAACAGCTTGTAGATGTCTACAAAAAAGCCTGAGTTTTTGATTGGGATCGCATTTAATCTATAGATCAATTTTGGGAAAAGCATTGAGTTTTTCACCAGTCAGTGTGATGTTAGCTATCATAGGGTTTTCATAGATGCTCTTTTTCAGGCTGAGGAAGTTGCCGTCTATTCATAGCTTGCTGAGAGTTTTATCAGGAATGGATGGATGTTGGATTTTTTTCAAATGCTCTCTTTGTGTCTGTTGAGGTTATCGTGTGTTTTTCTTTCCTCTTAGTTTGTTGATATGGTAAATTACATTTAGATTTTATTAACTATTTTTATTACTGTCCGCCCCATCACCCACAGCAACAGCAGCAGTAACAGCAGCTGATCCGGGAGGGATAGATGGGATAAAAGCCCCTGTAAGGTTCTTACTGTATGTGTGAGGTGGTATCGAACTCTTTAAAAGTAGTCTATGTCTTTATGTCATACATGTTCGTCTTACATGTGTTTAGACTCACACTATATTGTCAGTGTTTTTGTTTAAACAGTCAAATTTTTTGTAAAGAAAATTAAACAATAATAAAGGATCTTGCATTTTTCCCATGCAGTTGCCCTTTCTGGTCTCTCTGTTCCTTCATGAAGATCTCAGTTTCCATCTGGTGTCTTTTCCCTTTTGCATGAAAGACTTTCTTTAGCATTTTTTTGTAGTGCGAGTCTGCTGGTCATGAATTCTTATCTTGCCATCAATTTTGAAAGCTATTTTTGCTGGGTTTAGAATCCTAAGTTATCATTTTCCCCTCAATACTTGAAAGATGTTCTTCCACTCTTCTCACTTGCATTGTTTCCAGTGAGAATGCTAACGTCATCTTATCTTTGTTCCTTGTATGTAAATTTTTTTCTCTTGCTACTTGTGAGGTTTTCTCTTTTTATTAGTTTTCATCAATTTGATTATGCTGTGACTTTGTATCGCTTTCTTTGTGTTTCCTGTGCTTAGGGTTCATTGAACTTCTTGGATCTGTGAGTTTATAGTTGTCATTAAATTTGGGGAAAAAATTAGTCACTATTCCTTCACATATTTTTTTCTGTTTCAGTTCTCCTCCTTTTGGGTCTTGAATTATACGTATTTTGACATGTTGAGGTTGTCCTAGAACTCACTGATGGTCTTTTCTATTATCATTATTGGTATTTTCTCTCTGATAAATTTGGAAAGTTTCAATTGCTATGTCTCCAAGTGTATTGTTCTTTTTTTTTGACCTGTCTAATCTGAGGTTAATCCCATCCGGTGTATTTTTGTTTTCACCTCAGATACTGTAAGTTTTGTCTCTGGATCAGTTTGAGACCTTTTTGTTTCTTCATTGAGTCTACATAACTTTCTGAACACACAAAAGTCAGTTATGACAGCTGCCTTCATCCCCTGTTCTATCACCTCTGTCAGGTCTGGGTTGGTTTCGATGGGTTGCTTTTTCTTTTCATCATGTATCATATTTTCTTAATTCTTTGCAAGCCTGGTAATTTTAAAAATAATTTTAAATTATTTATTTATTTATTTATGGCTGCGTTGGGTCTTTGTTGCTGCACACGGGCTTTCTCTATTTGCAGCGAGCGGGGGCTACTCTTCGTTGCAGTGCGCAGGCTTCTCATTGAGGTGGCTTCTTTGTTGTGGAGCACGGGCTCTAGGAGCGCGGGCTTCAGTAGTTGCAGCGCGCAGGCTTCAGTCGTTGTGGCTTGCAGGCTCTAGAGCGCAGGCTCAGTAGTTGTGGTGCATGGGCTTAGTTGCTCTGTGGCATATGGGCTCTTCCCGGACCAGGGCTGGAACCCGTGTCCCCTGCATTGGCAGGCAGATTCTTAACCACGTGCCACCAGGGAAGCCCAAGCCTGGTAATTTTTTAATTGAATGCCTGTCCTTGGGAATTTTACCTTGCTGAGAGCTGAATATTTTTGTTTTTCCATAAACTTTTTTGAGCTTTGTTCTGATACAGTTTGGTTACTTAGAAATGGTTTGATCCTTTTGCATCCTGTCTCTTTAAGGTGTTAGGCAGGATCAGAGCTGTGTTTAGTCTGGGGCTAAGAATAGTCTGCTACTGAGGCAAGACACGTTTGGGTATCTACCCAATGCCCTGTGAACCGTAAACTTCTCTACTCTTCGGTCCTGTGCCCAGCTGAATACTCAGGGGCCTCCCCAGAGGCTGTCTCCCTGGGCAGCTCACTTATGTCTGCTACTCTGTCCTCCAGATTCTGGCTGCCTTGGTCTCCCCAGGCTCTCAGCTCTATCTCTTCAACTAGGGAGTTTGCTGGGTCCCCCGTGGGTACCCTGTCTGTGCCACGACCTGAAAATTCCCTCCAGGCAGTGAGCTGGGCAGTCATAGCTCCCACCTCATTTGTTTCTCTTCTCTCTGGGATCACTTATTGCCTGACATCCAGTGTCTGGAGAACCGCTGTCTCATTTGCTTCCATTATTGTTTGAAGAGGTAAATTTCATGCATGTTGCTCCACCTTGGCTGGAATCTGACGCCTCAGTAAACGTCCGCTGAGGGACACTGTGTGTTCAGCACTGCTCTATCACTGGAGACCCATCAGTGCAGGAAAAAAGACCTCGCCCTCAGGCAGCTGCCGTCCTGGGGCTGGGCAGGGTGGGATCACTGCCACTAAAAGGCCACACAACTTTGGGTAAGCCCTGCCGCCTTGCTGGGCTAAGATTCCTGGCTCTCAAAACCAGCTGACGTTTCCTGAGCACTTGCTGTTATTTTTGCCATTATTTGTTAATTACTTTGCTGAATCGTGAGAAAGAGACCTGCCCACCCAGAAAACCTTTTAAGCAGAGCTGACAGTAGGACCACTTGATGTTGGTTGGATTTATTTTTATGTTTTGTGCGATTTCCTTATGGTGCAGAATTTCCTTCAGAGTTTAGTACATCAGTTGTTTGCATTAGAAAGTCATGCTTCCCGCTCACATCTACTGCCTAAGAAAAATGAAACTCAAGCCTCAGAGGGTGGAGAAGAGGACTGTTGAGATACAAAATTGCTGAGGGTGAGGGTGTGCTGTCTTTTTTTGGAAAGCAATTTGGTGGAATGTAATTAAGGCCTATAAATGCACTTAACACTCTTTTAACTTTGTAATGCTACTTCTAGGGATGAGTGGATTCTGAGGGACTAACCCAAAATTCAGTGTCAGGCACCACAGTGGTGATTACGTTACTCACAGTAAATTAGAAATGACGTAAATGTCCAGCAGAAGAGGAAGCAGGGAGTTAAAAGGATGGTCCATGTGCTGGAATCTTAAGTGGCTCCCTGTCACAAGTTGGATTTGTGGAAAGTGATAATAACACGTCCCAACAGTAAATGACAGCAGCAGAGTACAAAATTACGTCCACAGATGATCCCAACCGTGCTGATGGGAAGCAGCCCACGGGGACAAGAACTGGAAGGAAGCGTGCCACCTGCAGTCACTGTCCCCACCTGCAGTCACTGTCCCAAGGACGTTCCCTGCCCCTCCACTTTCCCATGTTTCCAGTTTCTCTAGGATGAATGGGTATTAATCTTACCTTTAACAAATTAAAGAAACAAACTAAACTTTCAACATTCTTACAGTTCTACTGAATGGATGGTAGACGTTTAAAGAACAGGACAATTTTGAGAAAAGAATGGGATGTAATTTAAGATGCAGTAAAACAGGTTTGAGAAGACCAGTCTTACATGTGGTCTCCTAGTGATGTCTGTCCCGACAGCAGGTCTTGCCTGTGTCGCGATCATGCCCAGGGTGACACAGGCTTATATGTTAATCAAAGCAGCACAGCAAGTGGGCAGTGAAAATCCACTTTTTGTGTGTCTGTCCACCTAGCAATTCCATTTCTCCAGCTCTCTCCTAAGAAATTTGTGTACGGGAGTTCAGAGAGATGCTCGGGGCGGTCATCGTGGCTGAGGCTGCAGGGAGCCCAGGTGCGCGGGTCAGCAGGGAAAGGTACAGCCGTCACAAAGGGCGATGCACCATGAACTTGGTGACTGATGTGGGAAGCGCCCTCAGCCCTCATGGCGGGTGCTCTAGACACCTGGACGTGGGGAAGGGTGTGCTCTTCACTCTGGATACTTCTGGAAAGTTTGAGCTCCTTGTAGCAGTTGCAGAGCAGGCCCACGTGTGCTACCACATCACCTCGTCATCCTAACCTGCACTGGGCTTGCCTCTCCGACTTTCCAAGCAGTCCTGCCAGCCGCCAGCTGGAGCTGCGTCTTAGCGCACTTCCTGTTTCTGTTTCAGGACAACGTGTTAAACATCATTAACCAGATCATGGATGTGTGCATCCCCCAGGACCGCGCCCCACGGGATTTCTGTGTCAAGTTCCCCGAGGAGATCCGGCACGACAACCTGGCCGGCCAGCTCTGGTTTGGCGCCGAGGTAGTGGGTGGCCGCCGGGGTCCGGGGTCACGATGCTGGGCATTGTCCAGCTGTTTCTCTACGATGCTCACCTGTGTGCATCTACAGGTGCAGGGCCTGGCGTTTCCTTCTCCAAGGGTTACAGATGGTGCTGAACCTGTAGGGTCGCGGGGAGGCGAGAACACGCTCCCTGGAAACTATACACAAGCAAATATAGACACGAGGCCTCACATGTGATTTCTATGAGGTTCTCAGGCCCCCAGACACGTAGGGCCTAAAAGCGGTTCTTTATTACAATAATGCTGGTATTCGGAACAGCACTGCCCGTCCTGCACACCTAGGACTGTTTCTTTTTGTGGGGCGGGGCGGCTGCGCCCTGGCCCACACTCCAGCTGCCACTCACATAGCCCCTCCGATCTTGGTCTTCACCTCCCGAGGAGCCTGAGACACGGGAGGGAGGTGCCCGCCCGGGGAGGCAGGACCAGCCTCACCCCAGCCAGTGGTGACCGTGGGACACCCAGACGACCCCTTGGCCTTGCTCTCAGGACCCTAGGGGTGTGCACTGCTCGGTCCTCCCCGCCTCAGCTCTGCAGGACTCCTGGAATGCCCCCTCCCCCACACTGCCGGGCCCTTGTGCCCACCGGCTCCCCCGTTTCAGCCCATTCCACCCGGCTCCTCTGAGCCGCACCTGGTTGGGCGTCCCTGCTGGGGCCCTGGGTAGGCCGTCTCTCCCCCCAGCCTCAGTGCTCAGCTCCGCTAAGCGGGTCCCAGGGGCAGGGGCAGCTGTGCAAGCCATGAGGTGATGCAGGGAGCCTTTATGGACACGAGGCGTCTGCTTCCTAAAACGCCTGGATTTCCTGGGGAGCCGCGGTCAGCCCCGGTGCGGTGGACCTGGAGTACGGCCGGAACCTGGCGTCTGTGGGCCGGGTGGGGAGGGGACAGGGGTCACATGGCCCGGAGGTCCCTGCATGGAGCCCCCAAACCCGAGGGTATTTGTTCTCACCGCCATGATGGCTCTGCATCTAAGAGAAACCAGGAGGGAGCAGGATCCCCAGAGCGGATGGGGGAGGGGGGCAGGAATATGAGGGAGGGGCTCCCGGAAGGGAGGCCCGGGAGGCGTCTCCGGGATGAGGCGCCCCAGCCCCGCCGTTGTTCTGCCCTCCGGTCCCACCTCTAGCTGTACAGTCTTCTCGGGCGCCGTCGGGGGGGGCCTTTCTCAGCGCCCGCTGTCGTGGGTTCCGGAAGCCCGCACGCTCCGGGCGCCGAGGACACGCGGGTGGGGCCTCCCTGACGCCCTCTGCCGCCCGCAGTGCCTGGCCGCCGGCTCCATCATCATGAACCGCGAGCTGGAGAGCATGGCCATGCGGCCGCTGGCCAAGGAGCTGACCCGCAGCCTGGAGGACGTGCGCGGTGCCCTCCGCGACCAGGCGCTGCGGGACCTCAACACCTACACGGAGAAGATGCGGGAGGCGCTGAGGCACTTCGACGTGCTGTTCGCCGAGTTCGAGCTGAGGTGACCGAGGAACCCTAACCCTTTGCCCCGTGGGGAGGGCTGGGGGCGGCCGGCTCCGCCGGGCTCTGCGTCTGCAGCAGGAAAACTCAGCGGGGGAAGGTGCGGTCTGGTTCCGGGCCGTCGCCGGGCCGGGGGGCGGGGGCACGGCGTAGGGGGAGGGGCGGAGGCGGGCAGAGGCGACGGAGGGACGCAGGGGACGCCGGTCCCGCCCAGCACCTCTGCCGCTGGTGGTCCTGCGGGTGAAAGTCACGCTCAGCACAATGCCCCGCCCCCAGCACGTCTCTGTGCCCGGACGTGGGACGCGGCAGGAGCCGGGAGGAAGTGGAGGCCGCTGGGGGGCCTGCTGGGACCCCCAGCTCCGTGGGGTGAGGGGGGCGCCTCTCCAGCTCAGCGGGCCTTCCCTCCGCACCCCCACTAGCTCCCTGGGGCGTGCCCGCCCCCCCGCAGCAGAGGACATGGCGTGGTCCCTGGGGCCCTCACAGGACGGGCTGTGGAGGACCCGGGACTGCGGGGAGGGGCCTGCGCGGTGTCCACAGACACGGAGACGCTGGAGGTAGATGAGGAGCAGGACCCCAAAGTCCGTACACAGTGGCCCGGTGAATGAAAACTGTCCGGCCTGTGCCACGTGGGCCCCAGGAGGAAGTCAGGCATTCCAGCCGGTTCTCTAGGGAGTGGGCGCCACAAATGAGCTTTATAGCTTCGGCCGGTTCTGTCTGCTCCACGTCTTTCCAACTGAGCTTTCGTAACAAGAAAAACTAGTTAGTGATAGAAAAATGTTCTCACCTGGGAGTGGGTGGAGCCCCCTGGCCCTGCCCTGCGTGGGGGCCCAGGGGTTGTCCGCCCGCCCTGCACAGGGTCATTCACTCCCTCGAGGCTGGGGACCGTTGCGGCAGTGGGCAGTGGCGGTTCCAGGGTGGGCAGGGCTGTGGGACCCAAGGAGGTGCTGGTTGAGGCCTGACCCTGGGAGGAGCTTTGGCTCAAAATATAAACGGTGATGCTGGGGGGCGGGGGTGTTTATGAAGCTGCTGAGATGTGGCTGGGCTGCAGTTGGAGGGACCATATTTGGTTGTCAGTTAAGACACCCTTGGTTCCGGGAGACTCCAGGTGGCCTTCACTCCCTTCGCTCTGTTTGCAGCTACGTGTCGGCCATGGTGCCCGTGAAGTCCCCGCGGGAGTACTACGTGCAGCAGGAGGTCATCGTGCTGTTCTGTGAGACGGTGGAGAGGTGAGGCCACCCGGGAATGGCAGGGCTCCTGCTGCCCTGGGCGTGGGTGAGGGCTGCACCGGGACAGGGGCACCATGTGCATGTGCCACGAAGCCTCCACACACACAACTGTTCCTCAGCCCCAGCGTCCCCTTTCTCTGGGCCCAGACCCTGCAGGTGGAGCTGACGTGGTTGAGAAGGGCTCCATGTTCACCTCCCTCACCTCCCTCACCTCCTCACCTCCCTCACCTCCTCACCTCCCTCACCTCTTCACCTCCATCACCTCCTCACCTCCATCACCTCCTCACCTCACCTCCTCACCTCCCTCACCTCCTCACCTCCCTCACCTCCTCACCTCCCTCACCTCACCTCCTCCCCTCCTCTCTCCTCCCTCCCCTTCACCTCCTCACCTGCATACCTCCTCACCTCAACTCCTCACCTCCCCACCTCCCCACCTGCTCATCTCCTCACCTCTTCCTCTTCCCATCTTGGTTCCAGGAGACACCAGGTGGCCCTCACTCGCCACCTCCTCCTTTCCTTTCCTCTATTCTTCTTCCCTACTGGCCAGAATGGAACCCTTGCTGAGCTGGGTTTTGGAGGTGTATCATCAGTATTCTCATCATGGCTTGTATGGGGCGTGTGGGGTCAGATTTGAAGTCAGATTTTCTGAATAGACTTTGGGACTAAGATTTAACTTAAAATGTTCCTTATATGTGACTTGTGCTTCAGTAGTAGATAAGTTTTGAAGCTGTCTAATATCACATCGTCAGTTTGTTAATTTTAAAGACGGATTATTCACTGTTATATGCCGAGAGATATTTCAAATCACCCAAGAATAAGATGACAGGAAATACCCTTTATTTAGAACATGATGATGCCAGCAGCGCTTGCTCACGCATGTAGAGAAAGCGTTTCGTATACCTGCAAGAGGAAGAAATCCAGGAGAGTAATTCGGGTTTCTTGGCCGTGTTAAATGGTTCAGAGCAGTGTTTCTGCTCCACGTTTATTCTCCGCTTTGGGTGCCGGACAGCACAGCTGTCCTCACCAGCTCCCCTCGGCGAGCACCTCTCACTCACCCCTGCTTCTTCCGTCAGCCATGGGGTCGGGAAGTGGGAAGATGGGGCAGGCTGAGCGTCAGCCACCTGCGCCGGACCTTGCAGAGTAGGGCTCGTCCAGCAGCTGGCCGCCAAGTGCCGACGTGGGTGAGGGTTGTGCGGCTGCCTTCCCCTCCCCCGTCTGGCCGTGGGTCGCCCCTGCTCACTCTCTCCCTCCCCTGCCAGGGCCCTGGACTTCGGGTACCTAACCCAGGACATGATTGATGACTACGAGCCAGCCCTCATGTTCACCATCCCCAGGTTGGCCATTGTGTGGTGAGTGTCCCCCTGCCTGGGACTGTCGTTTCTCAGAAACCTGGCAAGATTGTCGGGTCCGTGGTGCCAGGCCCTTCTGGGTGGCGGTAAGTGGTACTTGTACCCCGAAGGTGGCTGCTCAGCCATCCCAGAGCAGCTGCCAGGTGGTCCTGCCCTTGTCCCAGCAGACGAGGAACCAGGTGTTCCGAGTGCCTCCCGCTCAGCCAGCCTAGATGGTGCGGGGCGGGTGAGCATGACAGCCATGTGCACTCCCAGCCCTGGGAGGAGGCCCCCGCGCTTAGGCACAGGGGACCCAGCAGGGGCTGTGGGAGCGGCTCTGTAGGGATGAGAGGCGAGGTGCCCCTGGTCCCCGCAGGAGGATGTGTTGGGCGCATTTGGAGGATTCATGGGCTGGCAGGGAGGTGCAGCCTGTTGGGTAAGGGGCAGGCGGGCGGCAGCCGGCCTTGCGATGGGGTGGGAGCACGGCTGCTGAGAGCAGGGGAGCGCTGGTTAGGCCTCTGGGGTCTGTAGCCTCAAAGGTGTCACGGCAGCACGTGGGGTCGGTCGTCAAGCACGCTTGACGGGAAGTATTCGGTCATGTGCTGAGCCTTGCGGAGCCTCTCAGAGCCAAGGTCAGATCCCAGCTGTTCTGGGCTTGGTCCACTGCTGCTCAGCTGCACCCGGACTCCCAGACACAGACCGCCTTCCCTCCCGCCAGGTGAGGGAGCGTGGGGCGGGTGGGCACGGGGGCCCGGGGGGCAGCTGGGGTGCAGCTAGGCAGGGAGCCAGTTGTAGGTGTGGATGTCAGTGGACTGGCCTGGGGAGCGTGGCGGGGACACAGAGGCACAGGCCCTGGGGAGAACTCGCTGCGGGTGAACACCTCCTGCAGCAGGTCCATGGGGCAGTGGCAGCGCTGCAGAATGGGCCAGCCTCTGGGACGGAGGGGCATCCCTGGACCGCAGGGAGCTGGACGAGTCGTGTGCCGCGTGCAGGAGGGGTGGGGAGCAGGCCGGGCAGACGACCCTGGGCCGGGCCAGAAGCGTCTTCCACTGCCCGGGACTGTGGAGGTGTGATGGCAGGGAGCCTGACGTGCCGTGAAGCGCAGAGAGGACTTGGCGACGAGGGCCCGGGCAGGCGGGCAGGCGGGGTGCGGCTGCCAGTGCCCAGCGTTTTGGGGAAGCCTGAGCGGCCGCCTCCAGTGTGCAGGGTCAGCTCCCCACCCTTGCGTCTTCCCTTGGGCTTGGGGACCGGCCTGGCCCCCACCTCACTCTTCCTGGCCTCACTGTGCTCCACAGCTGCCTTCCCTCTGGGAAGTCTCTGCAGTGGTCTTGGGAGGAACCAGAACCTTTCCAGAACCTCCCATCAGTTTCCACTGTCTTAGAGGGAACCTGTTCTAAATCTCAGGGGGGAGGGCCAGAGACTCTTAGACAGCACGCCCGTCTTAAGATAAAAGCGAGGACGTTGAACAGAAACACATGTTTCTGGGTTTCCGTGCTCGAGTCCGTGGTGTGTGCTCAGCTCCTTGCGGCTCCCCGGTGCCGGCGGCCCAAGGCTAGGGTGTGCAGGATGGTGCTGTCTGGCCTCGCCATGCTCGCCGAGCTGGCCTTCCAAGGCCACTTCTCCCTGAGTGGGGTCACTGGGCCCTCTCTGCTGACCTCAGGCCACCTTCTGACACCTGAACTTGTCTGGGTCCTTGTCCTGGGAGTGCCCTGGGCAGGGCCTTTTTCCTGTCAGGCACCTCCTGGAGGCCTTGCGTGGGGTCCTCTCCAGTTTAGGCCGGAGGGAGGCCTGGAAGCAGAGCCGCGGGACCTCCGAGGTCATGAGGGGAAACTCTGAGTCACAGCGAGAAGAGGCTGGGTCTGAAGTTGAAGTGGAGGCGGGGCAGGAGCCCAGAGTCTCGGGGGGCTTCATGGCAGCCACTGAGAAGCCCTCAGGCCCCCTAGAGCCCCCAGCCCCCCATCAGAAGCAGGTCTCCAACTCGGAGCCAGGCTGTGGGTCTGAGGATCTGAGGAGCTCCAGGCTTAACCAGAAGGAGCGGGGAGAACTGGCTTATAAGCAGCTGGTCCTGGAGCCCGCCGCCCCCTTCAGGGACGCTCACGGGGTCCCTGTGAGACCCACAGTGCAGCCATCCGGCTCCCTCTCTCAGTTCCTCATTGTCCACAGTGGCCACTGTGGGCCGGGCAGGCAGAGGCCACTGCTGCCCAGGTTGGGGCCCAGGACTCACTCCTTCCTGGATTCACCTGTGAGCAGGTATTAAGTGCCTACTGCATGCCGGCCCTGTGCTTGTGGGGATGACCGTGAGGGAGGCGCACACGTACACAAGATAAGCAGTTGTCATGGAGTATTCTGGATGCTGGGATGCAGTTGGAGGTTTGGTGCAGGGACCCTCTGGGGTGGATCTCTTCTCCCAGGCCAGCGAAGGTTCCCATCCAGTCCCCTGGCCCACCTGCTTCTTGGCAGCCGAGGGCTCGGGCTTTCCTGTGGCTCCAGCCCGTGGGAGCAAAGGCGAGTGTGGACAATGCCCCCTGCCCGACCCTCCGCAATCTCAGGGTCCCCTCCAACCTTCTCTCCCCGCCTCACCTGCAGCCCACTCCCTTCCTTGGTGCTCACCACTTCCTGCACAGGGTGTTCCCATGTTTCCTCCCAGGAGATTACTTGTAAGCCATGTTATTGAGATAAAATTCACATACCATATGACTCACCCATTTGAAGTGTACAATTCAATGGTTTTTAGTCAATTTGCAGAGTTGTACAACCGTCACCACTAATTTCAGGGCATCGTCGTCACTGAAAAGATACCACTTACCCCTCAGCCATCACCTCCACCCCTGTAATCCCATCTCTCTGTAGATTTGCCTGTTCGGGATATTTCATGTAAATAGGATTTGGGTGACTTTTGTGTCTCCCCCACGGGCCTATAAGTGTCATGGGGCGGGGTGCTCACCTGCACTCGCTCACATGTCCTTAGTGCCCGGCAGGTGGTAGCACGGTGAATTTTTGCAGAGTTTTGTTGTGCTGATCTGACAGGGCACAAATATGAATTTGTAAAGTTTTTCACTTAAGTTTTAATCATAAAAATTTGATGGGGGGGTATAGACCCAGAATTAAGAGATTGATTAAAAATGATACTCTAGCTATTTAAACAACATTAAGGATGAATCCCAAATGTTAGGGAAGAATTTCTAGTGTATCAAGTACAAAAATCGCCACCAAACAGTGTGTCTCTACTAAATTTCTGAACATGATAGGTATAAGTTTTGTAACAGAAATCAAAGCAATAAATGTTACTTTTTTATTGTGATAAAATATGCATGACATAAAACTGACCATTTTAACCTTTTCTGAATGTGCACAATGGCATTAAGTACATTCACATCGTGCAGCCGTGTGTGTGTGTGTGTGTGTGTGAGTGAGCACACGCGTGCGTGCATGTGTGTTGGTCGCGTTTCTCTGGAGAACTCTGACCAACACACAGGTGAATCTTTCTCTTTTCTTTTTTTTCTTATTTTTAAATTAATTTTTATTGGAGTATGGCTGATTTACAATGCTGTTTAGTTTCAGGTGTACAGCAAAGTGAATCAGTTACACATATACATATATCCACTCTTTTCTAGGTTCTTTTCCCATATAGGTCATTACGGAGTACTGAGTAGAGTTCCCTGTGCTCTACAGTAGGTCCTTGAGTTATCTATTTTATATATAGTAGTGTGTATATGAGGAGGTGAATCTTTGTCTTCTGAGATTTGGTGGTGGATTCTTAGATTTGACACCAAAAGCATGAGCAACAAATTTTTTAAAATAATACATTGGGGGGCTTCCCTGGTGGTGCAGTGGTTGAGAGTCCGCCTGCCGATGCAGGGGACACGGGTTCGTGCTCCTGTCCGGGAAGATCCTACATGCCGCGGAGCGGCTGGGCTCGTGAACCATGGCCGCTGAGCCTGTGCGTCCGGAGCCTGTGCTCCGCAATGGGAGAGGCCACAACAGTGAGACGCCTGCATACCGCAAAAAAAAAAAAAAAAAAAAAAAAAATTATACATCGGACTTTATCAAAATTTAAAATCTGTGCATCAAAGGACATTACCAAGAAAGTGAAAGACACCTAAAGAGTGGGGGTGGGGCGGGCCCTCCCTCCATGCCTGGCGTGCTCCCCCGGCCCACACGAGCTGGACCTGGGCCGACCCCTCACCGTCCCCCACATTATGCCGGGGCACCCCCGGGCCCAGCCACGTGCCTGCCAGGCTCCACCGTGGGGCTGCCTTGCATGGACGCGGGCTGTGTGGGCTGAGAGGGCGCGATGCCTGGGTCACCAGCCCTGTGGGGCTGAAGCTCTCCCTCTGATGGCTTGTTTGCAGGCCTGGTTCCCCCCATCTCCCCTCCCCACCCCCGCCCGTTGCATCAGCACCCGGGCCAGCTGGACACTGAACAGGTGTCTGCTGAGCTCCTCCTGGGACACGAAGACCAGCCTCACCCTTGTCCGCAGGGGTGCCTCTCATGGGGACGCAGAAACGTGGCCACGCCACGACGTCCTCTCTGCCTGTCCTGGCAGTTGGCGTCACTTCCCGGAGCTGCTGAGCGGGAGGCAACCCTGGGTGCTCCGGCGTGTGCGAGCACTGCTGGACAGAGCCGCGGGGACGGCCTAGGTCCCCCGGTCTCCCACCAGAGGGGGTGGGCACGGTGGCTTTAGGGGTCTGTGCACGGAGCTCTCCTGCTGAGTGGATTCTTTTCCGGGGCTCACAGCTCCATGGAGGCCGTGCTGGGCAGAAGGGCCCCTGCTTGCTCACTGGGGGGCAGCCCAGGCCTCCCCAGGACCCAGGAGAGGAGACAGGGTCCCTCCCTGCACCCGTCGCTGCTTTCTGAAAGAGGAGATGGCCAGGATTCCCCAAACTCGCCTTTCTTCTGCCTGTTTTCACTCTGCCTTTGCGCTGAGACCACCGCATTTACCCACCAAGTTAAGGCTCTGTCTTGGGAAATCGTCCCTCAAACACGGTTAATTGAACCATGACCATTAGCTCATGGGAGATCCGTGAAACAGCCCAGAAGGAATGGAGGCCCGGCCGTGCCCTCTGCCCTCCGCTGGCTCAGGACACAGGCCCTTGAGCTGGCCTCTCCGCGGGGCCTGGAGGCCACTGGTCATGCTGGTCACGGCCAGGTGTGCCCTGGGGGGCCTCACAGCCCATGTTTTTCCTGTTTTTAGAAAAAAAAGGAAATCTGTTTGCCCATGAAACCAACCTTTTCTTAGGGGAAAACAGTCTCCTCATTCAACTTTGTTTATCAGTTTTTCTCACTGAACTGGATGTTTTCCAGAACTAATGGCGGCTCCCAGCTGGATGGGTGACCGGACCCTGAGGCCTGAAACAAGATCCTGTTCATCCTCAGAGATGTGCCAGCGGCTCCTCATTTACACAAAGAAGCCCCCAAGGCGCCGACCTATGCTCCATGGGGCCGTGAGGGGACAGGCCTGTGTTCATGGGTGGACGGTCCCTGGGCACCCAAGAGGTGCAGGAGGCATCCAGAGAAGGGTCCTCAGGGATAGGTCCTCTCTCCGAGAGACGGGTCTGGAATGATGGTTACGCGCCTGGAGATGGGTGGGGCTGTGGCTACGGAGGTGAACACGGGACCCCGCCCCCGTGGAATTGGGGCGCCCAGAGCTGGCATCTGGGCAGAGTCAGATGGGCCGTGGGACCCAGTCCGGCAAAGGGGGTCCTCTCGAGGCACGGGGACGCCCAGCAGGAGGGTCCATCCTGCCTGAGGGGTGACAGGAGGCTGCTCCCATCTTGAAGGGTGCCTGACCATGGGGCAGAGTGCTGGGAGGGGAAGGGGGCTTTGGAGACAGCCTGGAAAGGGTGGGAGCGGCCGGGACACGACATTCACAGCCTGGCTGGGCCGGGAACCGGGAGAGCCTGTGGCCAGTGTGAGTCGGAAAGTCTCGGGAAGCCCCCGGACCTGGGACGTGTAGACGGAACAAGGGAGAGGTGGGAGAGCTGGGAGGATAGCCTGTAGGGCGCCGTCTGGAAAATCTCGCCCTGTCTGTGCCGTGCTCCTGCAGGACCCACACCCCCAGGGGCCAGCCCTGGGGGCAGGGCTCCATGCTGGTGGAGGGCTGGGCTGGGCTTCACCTCCAACTCCTGTTTCCCTTTTGGAGTAGATGGTTCCAGGGCCAGTTCTCACAAACCTCTGCATCTGTGGTATATTTAAACACAAATCCAGTATTTCCATTTTCAAGGAGGCAGATTTTAGTAGCAAATCTTGATGCTGATTTATCTGATTGCAGCTGGGAGGTGTGCAGCCATATTTTTATCATTATTTTATGATCCCTCAAACGAACATAGGCTAATCAACTTCGAAAGAGGATAAAATCTGGGAAATAATTTTCACTGCTTTTTTCTAAACTTATTTACGATTCGATCGCAGAGGGGAAGCCTGTGCGGGATGTGGTCTGGGCTGGCCACGTGGCTGCAGGACTTGACGTCAGGCTGGCTTTCTGTCTTGGATGCAGTGGCCTTGTGGTCTATGCGGATGGACCCCTGAACCTGGACCGCAAGGCAGAGGACATGTCCGAGCTCTTCCGGCCCTTCCACACGTTGCTGCGGAAAATCAGGTTGGCGGGGGGTGGGGGTGTGATGGAGAGAGGGGAGGGCCTCTGAGTGTTTGCCTCTGAGCCCCCTCCCTTCTGTGACTGGTCTTGGGGGTTGGCAATGACCTCTCTGGACAAGGCTGGTCTTGCTTTGCCTTTACTGGACACATCAAGGGTGGGTAGCTTGTCCCTGCCGAGCTTTAGAGGGTGGTAAACCTCACACTTCTGTGTGAGCTAATTCTTTACCTTCTGTCCACCTCGGGGGTGCTGGGACCTTGGTCTCTGTCGTCGGCTCCTGGTTTCTACTGTTCGGAGCTCCTTTAACCCCACACCCTTTCTCCCTCACAGAACAAGTTCTTTGTTCTTGGCGTTAAGACCTTTATGCAAATGTCCGGTCCTAAGACAGCAGCTGCCCTGGCTAATGGCCTGGAAACCAGGCCCTCTTCTGGTTTCTCACAGAAACATCTCTGTGGCCCCGCGAGACAGATGGGGCCTATCTTACAGGCGAGGCCTTGAAACCGGGGTGGTGTGGGCCAGACCAGGGCCACACAGCCTGCGAGGGGAGGATGTCCCCCTGGGCCAGGCCACACCCTCCACATTGGCTGGGGCTGGTGCCCAAGTTGGGGGCTGTTACTAGTTCTTTGACTGGTTTAGGGGGTGAAGTGCTCAGTTCTCTTGAGTGACCAGTGGGCGCCCGCATGCTGTGGCTCATCCTGCCCACCCCCCGACCATCCCTGGGTGGCGTTGGCACCATCTGTGCTGTCCTGTGGGCTTGTGACATCTGGCCTGGGTAACCGAGCTCTGTCCTGAGGGCCTCCCTTGCCCTTCAGCAGCCGGCCCTCCAGCCAGCACCCCTGACCTCAGCCTTCCCTTGAGAAACCTCACGTCAAGTTGTGTGGAGCCCTCACTGCTGGTGACCTCTGTGAGCTGACAGGGCCTGGCTCCTGCGGGGATGGAACAGCAGGGGGCTGTGGCCGCATGTCCTCTGAGCACCACCCTGGCCCCGTGGTCTCAGATGCCAAGGTCTTTCCTACCATGGTCCCTGGTCTCCGAGAAGCCCCCTTCCCAGGCTGTCGGTCCAGGGCTGACCCCGTGGACCCCTGCCACGCCCTTCCTGGGTCTGGCAGGACTTCCCAGCCCAGGGTGGCTTTCCTCTGCTGGTGCCTGTCCTTGCTGGGGGCCAGAGAGCACAGAAGCCTGCTCCAAACTGCCCTTTGCCCCATCATGAGCCAAACGTGCTCTGAATCCAGTGAGGAGTGACCCGAGGGGTCCTTGGAGGGTCAGTGGGCACAGGGTGGGCGAGCCACAGTTGAGTGTCCCTAGCAGGACCTGACCCTGGACCCAGAGGCCGAGGCTTCTGCCCTCTCTGGGTGTCCAGCTGGGAGAGGAGACAAGGAAGGAGGGGAGAGGATGGACGATGCTGGGCCAGGAAGGGAAGTGTGTGGCCTGGGCTACGGCTGGGAGTGGCCATGGGGGGAGGGGGAGACGCCACATGCTGGGGGCTTGGGCAGGGGAAGAGTCCAGAGTGTCAGAGATGTGTGACATACTCAAAAGGCTGACGCACATCACTGGAATCGGAAGGAATGGAGAAAACGGGCAGAAGCAGTATTCAAATAAATAATGGCCAAGAATTTTCCAAAATTGAAGAAAAATCTCTGTCCACAGATTCAGGAGACTGTTAAAGAAAACTACAAGCAAGATGAACACAAAATACATCTGGGTATATCACAGTAAAATTGCTGAAAACAAAGAAAAAACCTTAAACATAGCTAGAGGAAGAGGACATATTACTTTGAAAAGAGTGTACATCAACAGCTGTCTTCTCAAAAACAATGGAAGCCAGAAGGCAATGAAATGATATATATTTAAAGTGCTGAAAGCGGGACTTCCCTGGTGGTCCATTGGTTGGGACTCCGCACTCCCAATGCAGGGGACCCAGGTTCGATCCCTGGTCAGGGAACTAAGTCCTGCATGCATGCCGCAACTAAAAGATCCTGCACGCCACAACTAAAGATCCCTCATGTCGCAACTAAAGATCCCCTATGCCACAACTAAGAAAAAGATCCCACATGCCTCAACGAAGATCCCACATGTGGCAACGAGGATCCCTCGTGCCACAACCCGGCGCAGCCAAAATAAATAAGTAAATATTAAAAAAATAATAAAGTGCTGAAAGAAAATAGCTGCCAGTCAGGATTTTACAACCAGGAAAAATATCCTTCAAAAATGCAGGTGATACAGTGGGTTATTCAGAAACACAAAGCTGAAGAAATTTGTTATGAGCAGATTGCACATAAAGAAAAAGAATTGGAATTCTTCCTGCAAAGGAAAAAAATCTCAGATGGGAATGTGGAAGCACAGGAGAGACTTAAGACCCTGATGTGAATGAACATAAATGAATCTGGGCTGTACAAAACAATAATTGTCTTGTGGAGTTTAAATTATATACCTCATAGTTTAACATTTGAAAATCAGTTTTTCTGTATTTTTTAAAAAGGAAGAAAAACCAAATCATTTTGAAAGTTACAGAATAATAATTTGAAAGATTAATGCCTATTTTATGATGAAAACATCTCTTAGCAAATTAGAAATAGAAGGGAATTTCCTTAATCTGATAAGAGATACACACATATGCACACACATATGAAGTTGGACCCTTACCTAACACCATATAAATATGAATTAACTCAAAATTAATCAAGGACCTAAATGTAACAGGTAAAACTACAAAACTCTTAGAAGAAAACATAGGACAAAAGCTTCATGAGATTGCATTTTGGCAGTGATTTCTTGGATGTAACACCAAAAGCACAGGTAACAGAAGAAAAAAATAGACAAATTGAACTTTGTGAAAATTTCAAAATTTTTCCATCAGAAAACACTACAATAGAGTGAAAAGGCAACCCATAGAATGGGAGAAAATATCTGTGTATCATATATCTGGTAAGGGGTTAGTATCTAGACTATATAGAGAACTCCTAAAACTCAACAACAAAAAGCCTAACAACCTGATGCAAATGGGCAAAAGACTTGAATAGACATTTCTCCAGAGAAGATATATGAATGGCCA
Source organism: Hyperoodon ampullatus (assembly GCF_949752795.1). Taxonomy (NCBI): domain Eukaryota; kingdom Metazoa; phylum Chordata; class Mammalia; order Artiodactyla; family Ziphiidae; genus Hyperoodon; species Hyperoodon ampullatus. Next base: position 125,830,601 of record NC_136914.1, on the reverse strand, counting down.
ACAGCACGTGAAAAGTTCCTCAACATCACGATTGTCAGGGAAACGCAAATCAAAACCACAGTGAGACACCACCTCACACCCATGAGGAAGGCTACTATCAAAGAAATAGAAAACAAGTGCTGGGGAGGATATGGAGAAATTGGAACTCTTGTGCACTGTTGGTGGGAATGTAAAATGGTGCAGCTGCTGTGGAGGTTCCTCAAAAAATTAAAATAGAACTACCATATGATCCAGCAGTTCCTCTTCTGGGTTTATACCAAAAAGAATTGAAAGAAGCATCTTGAAGAGATATTTGTACACTCGTATTCATAGCAGCATCGTTCACAATAGTTAAGACATGGAAGCCGCTATTGATGGCTGGATGGGTAAGCAAAACATGGTCCAGCCATACACGGGGATATTATTCAGCCTTAAAAAGGAAGGAAATCCTGACGCATGCTGCAATGTGGATGAACTTTGTGGACATGCTAAATGAAATAAGCCAGTCACAAAAAGACAGATAATGTATGATTCCAATTACATGAGGTCCCTGGAGTCCTCAAAATCATAGAGACAAAAAGCATAACTGTGGTTGCCAGGGGCTGGAGGAGAGGAGAACAAGGAGTTATTGTTTCATGAGGACAGAGTTTTAGTTTTACAATATGAAATCGTTACAGGGATGGATGGTGGTGACAGCTGCACAACCGTATGAATGTACTTAATACCACTGAACTGTCACTTAAAATGGTTAAGATGGTAAATTTTATGTTATAAGTATTTTATCACAATAAAAAAATTTAAATATCATCTACAGTGGTGTCAATAAATATTAATTAGCATAAATCTGAGATGTCTAAGACCTCTACTGAAAGTTACAAAATGTTTTTGATACAAAATTTTAAAGACCTAAATAAATAGCTATTCCATATTCAGGGAGTGGAAAACTTAATATTGAGAAGATATCAGTGATTCTTAAATTAATCTATGAATTCAATGTAACCTCAATCAAAATGCCAGGAGGTTTTTTCTTTTGCAGAAATTGACAAACTAATTCTAAAATTCCTATAGAAAGGCAAGGGGCCTAGAATAGCCAAGAAGAAAAAGATTGCTGGAGAAAAAGGACAAAGAAGAGGAATATTATTTATCTGTTCTGCTCTTGATGGTTTTTGGGTAGTTTCCAGACGGTGCTGGTGTGACCAAGCTTGTGAACGTATGTGTGCATTTCTGCTGGGTGTGCTTCATTAAAAAAATGAGCAGAGTTGGAGACACTTCCTGCCATATAGCTGTTGTCGTACTGGCAGAGATGTAGTGCACGGGGCGTTCAACGGAACAGAGGGTCTGGAGCGACCAACACATGATTCATGTCAGAGGTGACAGAGCAGAACAATGGAGAATGGTTGGCTTTTTCCAGTGAATGGCTGAATCAGTAAATATCCATATGAGGAAAAAGATCCTTAATACACTCATATGAAAACATCAATTCTAGGTAGACTGCAGATACAAACGTGAAAAGTAAAAACGTTTTCAGAGGGAAAAATCGAGTACATCTTTGTGATCTTGGAGTAGGCAAAGATTTCAACAGGGCACAAAAGCACTAATCACAGAATAAAATGACATTTTGAACTTTACTGAAATTTAAAACTTCAGTTTGTCAAAAGACACCTTTGAGAGAGTGAAAAGTCCACAGAGTTGGACACAACATCCAATAAAGAACTGAAATCCACAATACATAAAGAACTCCTGTCAGTCGGTAAGAAACAGACAGTTAACCCAATAAAAAATGGGCGAAAGTCCTGAACAGGCACTTCAGAGAGGCTGTCTACGGGTCCATCAGCGAATAAATGGGTGCACAACCTCCTGAGTGAGCAGGCTAAAGCAGTTAAACCACAACAAGATACCACTGCACACTCACCAGAGACGATGAAGTGGAAAAGTCCAAGTGCCCATGAGGGTGTGGGGCATGCAAAACTGTCAGCAGACCCTGTGGGCTGTCGGCGGGAACACACCCCTCACCAGCACTCAGCATGCACGCTTGCAGAAACACACCCCATGCTCCCCAGGACAGGGGCTCAAAGATGTGGGTCCCTGGCAGCCAGGGCCCCTCCAGGGTGGAACAGCTTCAGAGGTGAACTGTGATGCGTTTCCACCAGGAGACGGAATAGATCTACAACGACCGTGAATCTCACCAGAGAGGGTTGTCAGAGCTGGCAAAGGGAAACAGAATATGCGATTAAGGGGAGTTCTCTGGTGGTCCAGTGGTTAGGACTCTGCACTTCGGCTGCCAAGGGTGCAAGTTCAATCCCTGGTCAGGGAACTAAGATCCCACAAGCTGAGCAGCCAAAAAAAAAGCATAGGAAAAATAAAATGTAATTGCACATAAAGGTTAAAAAAAAGTGTGCAATTAAATTTAGATTTCAGATAAATGATAATACTTCATTAGTGTAAATATGTCCCCAGTGGGGGCCATTTGGGACATACTTACTCTAAAAAGTATTTGCTGTCTATCTGAAATTCCAGTCTAACTGGGTGTCCTGTGTTTCATCTGGCATCTCTGCACAAACAGCACTGGCAGACATGCCTGCCACGGAGGAGTGCAGACCGCAGATTGTCATCTATCTAGAGAAGGAGGACAGGGGAGACCACCACTGTAGTGACCAGGAAGGCACGTGGGGGGCGCCTGGGAGCCCAGGTAGCGCTGTATTTCTTGATCTGGGTGCTGTTTGCAGGGTGTGTTCAGTGTATGAAGATCCACAGCTGAGCAGTTCTGAGAAGTGCACCTTTCCATGTGTTTCCCCGATTGCACTGGGATGTTGAACCAGGCGCTGAGACCTTGGGCCTGAGCTATTCCCAGTGGAGAGCAGCATATACACCAGCCTGTGGGACCCGCTTTGGGCTCATCCCCGTCATTGTCATTAGAGTGATTCCACCTTGGATGTCGGTTCAATGCCGCTTCCCCCAGGGAAGGCACCCTGCTGTGCCCTCCTTCTGCTGGGCTCCTTCCTTTGCTGCTGTTGTCATCATTGGACTTCAGTCTTCCCTCATAAATATTTATTTAATCTGTCTCTTCCTATGGAACCTGCACAGCAGGGACCATGCCAGTCTTCCTGTGTGTCACCCAGGGCCTGGCACATAGGCAGTGCTCAGTAATATTTGTTGAAGCAAAGGATGAAAATCTATATATAAACCAATATATATCCTTTCACTCCTGAAAATTCTTATTAATTGATTTAATAATTTATAATTTTATTAATACAATTAATTTTGTTTTATTTATTAACATTATTATCACGAAGAATCAGGGCTTTCTTGTTTTCAGCAAGAGAGTTCAGAGTCTCATTTTTAAGGCAGAGCACATCCTAGAACCACAGTCAGCCACCCACATGGCTGTTGTCCTGACCCGCGGCACGGCACGGGGGATCCCTGGAGACGCACCTCTTTTGGTGGAGGAAGCGACATGGTGGGAGGTTAATTGCAGGCTGTGGACACCGTGTTGCTCTTCTGCTGGTGCCGAGCGTACTCGGCCTGGGGGCTGGTGTGGCCTCTGGGACCCACACTCTTCTGTCTTGACCCTTGTAGGGATTTGCTGCGGACCCTGACCGAGGAGGAGCTTCACACGCTGGAACGGAACCTCTGTATTTCCCAAGATGTGGAGTTCCCCATCCGGGCGGACACCCAGGTGCCCCCTGCCCTGGAGCCCGCTCCGGCCGAGCCCAGGCACGCGGAGGCGGAGCTGGCGTGCTCCGTGCAGAACGACGACCAGGAGCTGGAGCAGCTCAGCCGCATGGTGCACAGGGCTGGGGACGCGATGTCCTCCCTCCTGTCCCCGCCCAATGCCTGCCAGTCCCCCGCTCACGGGCCGGGCGCCGAGGGCGGTCCCCTCGGGCAGGCATCCCCGGGCTGCCCACGGCTGCCGCCGGGCAGCGACGAGGAGGAGGGGAGGGTGTTCTTCATGGAGGATGTGGACGGGGCGGCAGCGCCCCCGGGCGGCCGGTCTGGGCGGGCGGGCGACCCCCAGGAGAGAGGGCGGGGCGGGGAGAGCCGAGGGGCGGGGGTCGGAGCAGCCGCCGCGGCCGAGCTGGAGGACTTGAGCAACAGCAGCACCGAGCAGGGCGACCAGACGCGGGCAGTGGGCTCCGGCTCCTGCAGCTGCCCGGACTCCCAGCCACAGCTGGATGGCTGGGAGGCGAGTGCGGAGGACGCCCAGACGGCCGAGCTGATCGCCCACCGGACGGGGGGCATGAAGCTCTCGGCCACGGTCATCTTCAACCCCAAGTCGTCCACCTCCCTGGACTCTGCCCTCGCCAACCCAGAAGTCCCCGGAAACGGCGTCTCCCCAGGGGAGCCGGTGGCCGAGGGGACGGAGGGCGGCCCCCACAAACTCAGCGCCACGGCTGCCAACAGCCTCCTGAACTCCTGCGTGTGCTGCAGGGGCTGCGCGGGCAGCAGGGAGGACGCGGCGGAGAGCCTGCGGGGCAAGTGCGGCTCGGGGAACGTCATCCGCTCCTCTTACGTGGGCTCCACCAAGGCCTGCGCCAAGGGCTCGGCCGCGGGACTGCTGGAGGCCCGGCCTGCCCCGGAGGCCTTGCCCACGGCACTGGGCGCCCCGGACCCCCGGCCCTCGGAAGACGCCCCTGGCGGGCAGGAGCCCAAAGCCCCCACTTCCGACAAGTGCCTGGCACACACCTCAGGGCCCCAGGTGGACGCGGCAGACGGGCTGCCTGGAGGGGGCGGCGGAGCAAGTGAGCAAAAGGAGGCTGAGGCCGGGCAGCCCTCGGAGGAGGCCGGGCAGGAGCCCCAGCACCTGCCGGGCTCCAGGTAAGAGCCGCTCTGGCCCCTGGACTCACCTCTAGTCGGTTTAGCTGCTGGTCGGGCCCTCCTGGACCCAGTTGCCACATCCAACCGAGAAGTGTCCCCTGTAGCCTCGACCGCCCTGTTTCTGGCGTGACGGGCACCTTCAGGTGAGTGGGCGCAGCGCCAGGCCCTCGGTTCGCCACTTCTCACTGCTGTGGTGTGACCGGCGTGTGCGGACCGGCCGGGGCTGGGGCCCAGCACCCACCTGACCGGCGTGGCAGCTCCCGTGGGCCGCGGTTAGCCACACAGACCCTCAGCCCTGCCCCGGGGGCAGCGGTGGGATCCCGAGACCACCCTGGGGCAGATTCTCGGTCAGTGCCCCCAGGACCCTGTTCTCTCCCCCAGAGGCAGCTGAGCGGGCAGGGCGGGCTGGGCTCTGTGACACCCTGGCTCCTACACATCTGGCTCACGGCAGCTCTTCCTCCCCTGCCCCACACCCGGGGCTTATCCTGAATGAAGCAGATTCAGCCAGCACTGCCCCGGCATCCACCACATGCCCCCGGCCCCCATCCTGGACATGGGAAAGGAGGAGCCGGGCCCAGCCTTGGGGCTTCACACGCGGCTGTTGCACTGTCCTCTCACCAGACCCTGCCTCGCAGGCTCCCATCCTGGCTTCACTGTGTGCAAAGGGAGGTGGGAGGATGGAGAGGGGAGGGGGCTCAGCCTGGAGGCTGGACAGGTCCCTGCCCGCAGCCACGGGAGCTGTGCACAGAGGGGCGGTCAGCAGGGAGGGGCCGTCTGGGTGCAGGGGCAGACGCCTTGCAGGCCTGTGCAGCCACTGCCACCTTCTTCCTGGAGCAGCGTGTGGCCAGCTCCCCCAGCAATGGGCAGGGGCTGGCCGGGAGCCCGTGGGGTTCAGGGCCTCTCTTTCTTCTCGAGCTGAACTCCGAGGCTCCACCGCAGCCTTTTCTGTGTGGGTTCTGTAGGCACTCCCCAGCCTTTCGCAGCCACGAATCTACTTTCTGGCTCCGTGAATTTGACTATTCTGGACATTTCATATAAGTAGAATCACTCATTATGTGACCTTTTGTGTCTGGCTTCTTTTGCTGAGCATCGTGTTTTCAAGGTTCACCCACCTTCATGCAGGTGTCAGGACTTTCTATGGTGAATAATATTCCACTGTACGGATAGACCACATTTTGTTCATGTGTCGATGGGCGGGTGTGTTGTTTCCACTTTTTGGTTATCATTGAGTAATGCTGCTGTGAACACCTATGCACAAGTTTCTGTGTGGTTGTGAGTTTTCAGTTCCTTGGGTGTCTCTCTAGGAGAGAATTAGTGCTTCACATGGTGCCCCTATGTTCTGAGGAGCTGTCGCCAGCAGTTTTCATCCCTGGTTGTGTGCGAGGCTCCTGTTTCTCCACGTCCTCACCAATACTTGTCATCATCTAAGATTTTTTTTAACAGTTCTTTTGACCTTCGGGCATATCCCACTAGAATATACAGCTGAGTGACTGCTTTCAACTCACTTGAAATCATTCTGTTTCTGAGGTCATGCCCAAGTTTTACCCACAGCAGGTTAAATTGTTCCATTTAGCGTGAGCTGTATAGAGATTGCCATTTGCATTTAATTTAATTTTATGATTATGTGAAAAATTTGCATGGTTCCTGGCCAAATCTACAAAATAAGATATTCCCAGAGAAATCTGTCTTTCTACCTTATTCTACTCCTCTGCTAAAGTTACAGTTTTCCAATTTTTTATAATTTATCCTTCAATTTAAAAAGTAGAAGCAAGGATGTACACACACACACACACACGGACACACAAGCACACACACACACATGGACACTAAAAAGTAGAAACAAGGATGTACACACACGGAAACACAGGCACACACACACGGACAGACGGGCACACACAGGCACACACACACGGACACACACACGGGCACATGTTTTCCACTCCCATTCTTTGGCAGAGGACCTCATCCTTCTCTGCCTTGCTTTCCTGACCTTCTAGCCTGAAGGCCTGTGGCCTGTCCATGACAGTTTCTAGAGATGTCTCCACTGTCAATTTCAGCCACGTGGGACTGCACTGTGTGGCTGGACCACCATGCAGTCAGGCCCTGCCACCTGCCTTGTGGCTGTTTCCAGTCTTGCTCTTACAGACGTTGCTGCGATGAGCAGCTATTTTTTTTTAAAATATTTATTTATTTATTTGGCTATGTTGGGCCTTAGTTGCGGGACGCGGCATCTTCCTTGCAGCACGCGGGATCTTTCGTTGCGGCGAGTGGGCTTCTCTCTAGTTGTGGCACGTGGGTCCAGAGTGTGCAGGCTCAGTAGTTGCAGCACGCAGGCTTAGTTGCCCCATGGCGTGTGGGATCTTAGCTCCCTGACCAGGGATCGAACCTGCGCCCCCTGCATTTGAAGGTGGATTCTTAACCACTGGGCCACCAGGGAAGTCCCAATAAGCAGCTCTTTTTTTTTTTTTTTTTTTTTTTGCGGTACGCGGGCCTCTTGACTGTTGTGGCCTCTCCCGTTGCGGAACACAGGCTCCGGACGCGCAGGCTCAGCGGCCATGGCTCACGGGCCCAGCCGCTCCGTGGCATGTGGGACCTTCCCGGACCGGGGCACGAACCCGTGTCCCCTGCATTGGCAGGCGGACTCTCAACCACTGCGCCACCAGGGAAGCCCAAGCAGCTCTTTTTGATGAGGCCATTTTTTAGGTGCAAGACCAACATAATAATGTCCAGTGGAATGAATTATTGTCCACAACCTAAGGAGCAGCTTCCTCCCTCAGGGCCTCCAACTCAGTGGCCCAGAGTTGATTGGTAAGTGGATCATTTTCCTACAAGGCTGATATGAAACCATCACAAATTCTTTGACCAGATACTTCGACTTTTCAGCTTTTGACCTGCCCCCCTTTTCTTGCTCTGTGTCCAGGTGACAGCCAGTGGACACTTACTCTGTCTGGAACCCCCTCCTGCTTTCCTGACGTGTCCCGCCGTGGACACTGTTCATTCACGTCAGGCCGGCAGCTTCCCAGGCCTCCTCTGGCTTAGCACAAACACAGAAGCTGAGCTGAGAAAAGGAAACAGCCTCCGTGGAGGCCTCGGGAGATGCTCCCATCTCCCAGGGAAGCATTTCCAGAAGGTGCAGAGGGTCTGAGGGTGGCCAGGGGATCAGGGCAGCCAGGCCTTTGGGCCAGGACCGTGGACAGCGGCACCCGGGGCCGAGCACTGCACCAGAAGCAGCTGAGAATCAGGTCAGCAGGTGGCGCCCATGCCCTCCGCGGGCAGCGCAGACGTGGGGAGCATCATCCCTTCACATCACACATGGGTTCCTGGGTGGCTGAGCAGGGTGCGGGAGAGGCGGCCCAACCTTGCAGAGCGTGATCTAACACGAATGGAGGAGCGAAAGCAGCCTGTTGAAACAGACACAGAAGACCAGCCTCACACAGGCAGCAAGTTCACCAGAACTCGGACGGCGAGATCCCGGGCATCGGTTGGCGTTGTTAGTATCATCTGTGCGCAGCTTCCCATGAACACAGCCAGGCTTGTGTCGGGTGCAGGTGACCCCCCGCCCCTGGCAGACAGAGAGACGGACCCCGGAGAGGCTGGCACCCGCCGTGGCTCGAAGTGTCTGGAGGGGCCGGCATCACCCTTGACCTGCCTGAGCGAGAGCCCGTCTGTCTGGTGACGTGCTTGGTCATCACTTGGCCGTGATGAGCCGACATCCTGAGCTGACCGTGAGGCCTGCCTGTCCAGCAGGTCCCCCTGTGGCCCCTGTCATGCACGGGAGGAGGAGTGGCCCCATGCGTGAGTCAGACGGGTGCAGCCTCAGACCTCTGTGCCACCTTTGAGTCGGGTGCCATGAAAGGGACGCACCAAGCCGCGACCACGAGTCTGCTTTTGGAGCCACGTTCCCCGGGGACGCCTGGAGTGTCACCTCCCACTCAAGCAGCACACAGCCTCTGGGTGGAAGGATGGGGCTGCTGGGGGTACGATGCAGGCCGGAGGTGGGTCCTGGAGCAAGGGCCCGGGCGGGAAGAGCCCTGCACGTTCCCCCAGGCCCGGCCTTCAGCCTGCTGTACGCAGGCCGGTTCCAGCCATGCTGTTGCCTGGGGTGGGGGACGTCGCCCCAGCACAGTCCTGGGCAGAATGTTTCAGAACCAAGTGTCCTTCAGATTTTTTCTTTCTTACCTTTTCAGTGCTTGAAGATTAACCTTTTTTGGGAAAACTTAGCATTTTTAAAAGCTTCCTGTTTTTTGCCTGGACTCACCTCATCATCCCAAACTGTCCACACTCTTGAGGCTGGCTGGAGAGCTCACTTGTCTAGAAGACGGAAACTCTCCCCCTCTTGGGTCTGTTTGGTCCTTTCTGTGGACATTTTACTAAAGTGTGTTTCCAACCTTCTTGAAAAAAATAACACTGACTCTTGCTTTTTTCTAATTATAATTGTGGTCCCCATTCATTGTAGAAACTTATGAAAACATAAAAAAGAGTAAAAGAAGGAAATAAAAACCATCCCAAATCTGATGAGCAGTTTTATTATTTTTTTCACTTTTATTTTTTTCACTGAATATTATTTAATGATCATTTATCTGCAAAATTCATTAAAACACAGTATTCGTAGGACTTAACGCTAACTTGCTGTACGTTTTCCCATTTCCGTATTTTGTCGATTAGCCTTGTGGTCCCTCTCCTTACGGTTTTGTGTCTGTCTCTGGGAATCCACCCTTAGGAGTAGAGTCGCCCCAGCGAAGGCATGACCCTTGCCGTCACACTCCCTTCCTCAGCAGTAACCACCCCCCCACCCCCACCCCCACCCCACCCCCACCCCCACCCCCACCCCCCGCCTGGGCAGCACTGGCTGCACTGACTCATCTGGGAAGCAAAGTGGAGTTCGGCTGCTCTGCTTTGTGTTTCTCTGGTGATCGGTGTCCCTGGGCATTTCCTCCTGATTCTTCTGCAAATTGACTCTGCCTGTCTTTTGCCTGTTTTTCAGTTGGGTTTTCGTGTCTTTCTTGCTGACTTGGAAATGTTCCTTCTGCCTGGTGTCTTTGTTGCAGGTAGCTTTCCCCAGTTTGTTATTTGCCCTTTGGTCTTATTTGTTGACGTCTTCTGATTTACAGATGTCTTCAGTTATGTTTTGTGTAATTAAATTCATGAGCATTCTAGAGACTCGGGTCCTCTGCCTCTCGTTTCCTCCAGTCGGTCTGCGGTGCCGTTCCTCCCACCCCAAGGCCAAGGGACATTCCCCTCACTGCCTCCTGGTGTCCCAGGGTCTCCTTCTTTGCCGTTAACTCTGCTCTGCCCTGGTGCATAGTGAGAGGCCCAGGCCGGCTTGCCTTCTGAGGCTGTCTCCGCCCACTGGAGGGGGCCGGGGCCGGGGGGCCGGGGGGCCGGGGCCGACGGCCGTCGTGACGCATGGGCAAGCCTGACCCGGGCCCTGGCTCAGGGATCAGGAACCGTCACCACTTGTGCCAGCAGCGGGCTTGGCCTGCTCTGTGTTACTCAGTTCCGCGGCTGGCCGTGCCTTTGCCTCCCCACTTGGTGGGCCTCCCTGGCTGTCGTTTTGGTTAGAATGATAGGAACCTGGAAGGGCACGGGCCTCTGAGCTTCTGCCCTTAAACTGGTGACCTGTGCCCGACCACGTGCTCCTTCCTTGCTGAGCGTGGTGGTAATGGCAAAGGGGGGACCTTGGGGACATCTCCTTGAGGGGACTTTCCGACGTGCGGTGCTTCCTCGCCTGCCTGGGGGGTGGCACTGGAGCGTGTGTTCCTGCCACGCGAACGCAGCGGGAGGGGGTCCAGGGGAGGAAGGGCGCCCGTGGGCTGGCGGCCACTTGAGGAGGAGCCAAGGGGCCTCTTGCTAGCGCGTGCCTCCGTTCCTTGTGGCTCCTCCACGTCTCCCCCGCCCTGGCCCTTACTCACCACTGCTGTTCAGGGCTGGTCCTTGCCTCAGCCTTTGCCGCTACCAGTCCTGAGCCACCTCCCTGCCCCATCACCGGTCTCACTGCTTCCTGGCCTCACCTCCACCTTCTCACTCCCCACGCGTGGGGTGGCAGCTGGACAGGGTGGTCGCAGACGTTGCAGCGTTGCTTAGTCCTGGGCCGACAGCTCTGTGCTTCACTGACTTTGCTCTTTGCCCGCCTGGCTCCGACTCCAATGGATGGCCCCGCCTTCCTGCTAGCCGCGGCACTCCGGTGCTTCCACCCAGGCTCCACTGCCCTTTGCCGGGGTGGGGACCCCAGGGACCTGGGGATACCCTGGGTCCAGCCCTGAGCAGCTGGGGCTACAGAGAGGAGGCCACATCCTCTGTTCCTTGGAGCAGGACTCTGGCCCCCCGAGGCCACTGACTGCTTCCCTGTATGGAGGGGGCTGCTGGAGATCCTCCTGGGCCCCTCCAGGCTGCACCACGAGTGCCCGTGGACCTCAGCCTGGCCTTTCTGCCCAGCGGGGGGAGGCCGGATGCACTGGCACTGCTGAGCTTCCTCGAGCAGCATGTGGTGAACGAGTCTCTGTCACTGGGAAACCTTCCCAGAGGCCCAGGACTGCACTTCTGACCTGCTCTGTCCACACTTCACTGAATCCACTTTCCCTCCAGCAGATGGAGTCAGGGGCCGGTCAGCCCCTGCCCTGTCCCAGGGCCACTGCTGTCCACCAGCCTCCATGACCTGGAAGGATGTGCATCCTTTTCCAGTGTATGATCAACACCCACAACCTCTGGTGCTGGCCGTCAGGACTGTGTGGGGTGTCCTGGGGTGTACGTCCTGAGCTGGCACCCCCAAGGGTAAGGGGGTGTGAACCAAGACATGGGAGTGACAGGGACAGGGCACTGCCTGGACTGACTGACTGCTCAGTGAGCCAAGACTCAGGAGCCGCTGGCTGGCCCCTCCTGCCCCGTTGCTGGGGGCTGCTGGGGGCTCCGCAGGGGACCACCTCCAGGATTTGGTGACAGGGTGGGGCTGGATCTAACCCTAGCCCCTTCCTGGTGGCTGTGTGACCCTGGGCACCAGCTCCTGCCCCACCCCCGCCCCCGCCCAGTGCCCAGTTCCCTCCCCATCGGGGTGGACACATCGTGGCTGTGTCACCAGAGCCTCTCTGGGGCCAGGCAGTGGGCGCAAGCCGTTGTCCCCGTGACAGTGTCCTGGCTGCCACACGGAGCCCCGGGGTCTCCCACCCACGTCCTGCCCCAGGAAGGAAAAACGAGAATGATTGAGCGGTTTAAAAATAGAGGAGAGGGCTTCCCTGGTGGCGCGGTGGTTGAGAATCCACCTGCCGATGCAGGGGACATGGGCTCGTGCCCCGGTCTGGGAAGATCCCACGTGCCGCGGAGCGGCTAGGCCCGTGAGCCATGGCCACTGAGCCTGCGCGTCCGGAGCCTGTGCTCCGCAACGGGAGAGGCCACAACAGTGAGAGGCCCAGGTACCGCAAAAAAAAAAAAAAAGAGAACTTGGAATTAATGAGACGCTTGAAAAACAGATTAGGCCTAATGACTGTCATCAGATCAACCGTTCACGAGTGACGGGGCTCCCGCGGGGTGAGAGAGAAGCCAGGCTGAGTACCGGCTTGGGGTCAGAGGGCAGGGCTGGGTCTGGGGGTCCTGGGAGGGGTGCTGCCCTCCTCCTAGATGGGCCTCCCCAGTGTCCAGAGTCTTTCTAACTAAGTCACAGCTGGGTGTTGAGCTGCTGTGTTCTGGGCCGGGAGGACGGCTTGGCCGGGGCAGTGGCCACTGTTTTGGGCAGGGGGGCAGGTGCAGGGGCGCTGAGCCCAGCACCCAGGACAGCTCCTGGCCCGGCTCTCCCCCAGCGTACCCACCCCACCTCGTGATCCCACCCAGTGCCGGTCTTCAAGGCCCCTGGTCCCGGAGAAGATAAACTTGACTCCTGAGACGCAGAGTGCCGGCTGGGTGCAGGGCGGCTCCTTCAGCGAGCACCTGCCCTGGCAGTGACTTCACTGAGACCTGAATAGAGGGGCCCAGCTGCCAGGAAGAGCAGAGGGGGAAGAGGAGGTAGGGGTGGGGAACCCCAGAGAGCTTTGGAGGGCAGCAGGGCAGGTGATGTTTTTCTGGGAGGAAGGCCCAGCATCCGAGGTGGTAGCACGTAAGCACAGTGAGAACACAGTCTGGTATTTTAAAGTTGTTTTAAACAGCTTTATGGAAGTATAATTGTCATACGATAAACTGCAGCATATAAGAGTTCCAGTTCCTCCACAGCCTCGCCAGCCCTCAACGTGGTCAGGCTTCTTACCTTTAGCTGTTCCAGTGGTGTGAGTAGTGTCTCATTGCAGTTTTAATGTGCATTTCCTTAAGGACTCATGACACTGAGCACCTTTTCATGTGTTCACCTGCCATCGGCCTATACTCTTCAGTGAAGTGTCTATTCAGATCTTTTGCTGTTTCTTTTCATTGTGTTGTGTCCTTATTGAGTTTTGAGAGTTCTTTATTTATACTGTATACAAGTTCTGTATCAGATATATTATTTGCAGATCGTTTCTCCCAGTCTATGGCTTGTTTTTTCATTCTAAGAGTATCTTTTGAAGAGGAAAATTTCTTAATTTTGAGGAAGTCCAATGTATCCGTTTTTCTTTCATGGATTGTGATTTTGAAGTCATATCTAAGGGTTATTTTCATAACCTAAAGTCACAAAGATTTTTCTTGTTTCTTCTAAAAGTTTTATACTTTTAGGTCTATGATCCATTATGAGTTAATTTTGTATATGGTGTGAGGTATGGATCAAAGTTTTATTTTGTTTTTGCATAAGGATAGCCAATTATTCCAGTATCATTTGTTGAAGACTACCCTTTCTCCACTGAATTGCCTTTGCACCTTTGTCAAAAATCAGTTGACCATATATTTCTGTATTTTCTAGTCTGTTCAATTGATCTGTTTGTCTATATTGACACCAACATCACACTGTCTTGATTATGGTAGCTTTATAAGGAGCCTTAAAGTCAGGTAATATAAATCTACAACTTAGTTCCTTTTTTTCAAAGTTGTTTTGGCTCTTCTGGGTCCTTTGTGTTTCACATGAATTTTAGAACTAGGTTGTCAATTTCTACCAAAAAAATAAAAAATAAAAAAGCCTGCTAGGACTTTGCTTGGAATTGTGTAATCTATAGATCAACTAGGGAAAAATTAACACTTTAGTAATACTGAATCTTCAAATTCATGAACACAGTATATTTCTCCATTTATTTAGGTCTTTAATTTCTCTCAGCAAAGTTTTATAGTTTGTGTTGTTGAGGTCTTGCACATCTTTTGCCAGATTTATCCCTAAGTATTTTATATTTTTGATGCTATTGTAAATGGTATTGCTTTATAATTTCAGTTTCCAATTGTTCATTGCTTATATAGAGATACTTGATTCTTGTATATTGATCTTATCTCCTGCAACCTTGCTAAACTCAGTTTATTAGATATGGTAGTTTTTATGAAGATTTCATCAGAGTTTCTACACAGATGTTGTCATCTGTGAATAAAGCCAGTTTTATGTCTCCTTTCTAATTAGATGTCTTTTACTTTTTTTTCTTGCATTTTTGCACTGGGGAGGACCTCCAAGTACAACATTGAACAGAAGAGTTGACACAGGACATTTTTGCCCTGTTCCTGCTCTCAGAGGGAAAGCATTCAGTATCTACCGTTAAGTGTGATGTTGGCTGTAGGATGTTTATAGATGCCCTTTTTCAGGTTCAGGAAGTTCTATTCCCGGTTTGCTGGACTTTTCTCAAGTACTTTTTCTGAATCTTTTGGGATTGTCGTATAGTTTTAATTTTTTAGTCTGTTAATGTGATAAATTACATTGATTGATATTCAGGTGTTAAGCCATTGCATTCCTGGGATTAACCTTACTTGGTCACTAGGTATTTTCCTTTTTATGTATTGTTGGCTTCAATTTGCTAAAATGTTGTTAAGGATTTTGCATCTGATTGTGAGGAATGTTAGGCAGTACTTTTCTTTTTTTTGTAAATGTCCTTTTAAGGTTTGGGTATCAGAGTAATGCTGAGATCCTCAAATGAGTTGGGAAACATTCCTGCTTATTCAATTTTCCAGAAGATTTTTTGTATAAGTGGTATTATTTCTGACTTAAATATTAGGTAGAATTCATCAGTGAAGCCATCTGGGCCTGGAGTTTTCTTTATGGAAAGGTTTTTAACTGCAATTTCAATTTCTTTACTAGATATAGGTGGTGGGTGTCAGCAGCTGCTTTGGGGCCCTGCCCAGCTCTGCTATACCCCCCACCCCCTTGAGCCCTGGCAACATTGTAGCCTCATGAGTGGACAAAGCTGGAAGAGGCAGATGTGCCAGGGACTGGTAGACACGTAGGACCTGCCAGGGCAGCTGTGGGATCCATGGAGGGGTCGCCATAGCAACACAGGAGGCCACCTGCTAGGGCTGCCACCCTCCAGTCACATGGCACCATTGCATCAGGCCCTCCCCAGCCCTGGAGGAGGAGTTGCCCCTTGTCTCACAGACCCACCTCTGGGGGGGGGGTGTGTGGCCAGCGGATGAGATGGACCTGGGAGCCGCTGGCTCTCCCTGCCTCCGGACTCCAGGGGGACCAGCCTGAGTGGCCTTCCTCCTCTGAGCACAGCCTGTGGCCTGTGACAGGGGAAGTGGCTCTGACGGAGCCCAGGTCCACCCTGCTGGCTGAGGCCATGCCATCAGTCAGTTGCCAGGCCAGGATGGCTCAGAGAGGACAGCAGTCACCAGGCAGGGTGTCTGCTGTCTGTCCTCCCCGTCTGGGGAAGCCGCAGGTTCCCAGAACTTCCTCAGCCCTCAGGGCTCTGCAGAGTGTCCCTGGTGACGAGGGGTGGCTGCGGCTCCCTGGCTGTTCCCCACAAGTGTCGCAGGGAATGTTCCTTCTGGATCACCACAGTGATGACCAGAGACTCCAGGTGGTCACAGTGGGACGTGTGCCCACAGACCAGCCTGGGGCAGACCTCGGGCACTCCTGGACTGGGCCCTGCTTGATGCCCAGCTCCTGCATGACCTTCTGGGGCTGGCCTCTTGGACCACGGTGGTGGTGGGAGCCTGTGGCCCTGAGGCCACTCCCCCACCCCCAGCCTCACAGCTGGCACCCCCGGCCCTTTGCAGAGGCTGTGATTAGCCCCGCGTTACAGACCCAGGGCCACACAGCACAAGGCAGACACGCGCACCCACCATCCCACCCCCACTGTGAGTCCTTCTCCAGAGGACCGTGGGTGGTGGTACTGTTTTCCCATTTTACAGACAAGTAAACGGTGGTTCTGGGAGGTTACATTCTCCTGCCTAGACAGCAGGGGACTGATGCCCGAAGGCCCTCAGCCTGAGCTGTCTGACCTCTCCTAACTTCCCAGCCCCACCCTGGGAGCCCTCCCCACGGCAGGGCCTCCCCTCCCTGCCACCAGCCCAGGGCCCATCAAGGGCAGGTGCACCCAGCTAGGGCCTCATGTGCCCCCACCCCCAACCCCGTAGCAGGTGCTCACCTGACTTCACAGACAGGGGCCTGACCTCCTCAGAGCCAGGCCCTCTTCCAGGCTCCCGGTTAGTTTTCCTGAGCGCTGGCCCTGGGGCCAGGATGGGAGCCGGGGAGGCAGAAGCCCTTGCCCCTGGGGAGGGAGGCCGGTACTTCTCGGATGCTGTGATCAGCAGCTCTGTGGGGAAGTGGGCCCTGAGGCCAGAATCTGCGAGAAATGCCCCACCCGGGGACAGGCAGGGCTACGGGAGCGTGTGCAGTGGACAAGCACTGCACCAGGAAGGTGGCGGGAAGGTGGGGAGGCAGGGCGCCGTGAGGGTTCCGGTTCTGCAGGGCTCGCAGGCAGCGGAACCAGGTCGGAACTTATAGGTGGCAGGCGCCGGGTGGGGCTGCCCAAGGCTGGGGAGGCCGAGTCCTCGGGCACTATGGGCCCCATGTGCGGGGCAGCTGGGGTCTTCATGGACTTATAGACTGTAGAGTCACACCTCTTGCCAGGCCGTGCTTCCTCCCCCAGGAAGCCTTCCCTGCTGCCTGGTGACTGTCCCCAGCTGGCATAGGCACTGGTGTGATTCTGATGACACTATGCTTCTGTCTCCCCAGATGGGAGCCCTGATGGTTCTGCGCAGGGCAGGAGCCTGTGGGCTTAGACAGAGGTGGGCAGGAGACAGTCTGGAGAACACAAAGGATGCTTGTTCCCTCCAACCGGCTCATCTCACGGGACATCCGTGGTCGTGCTGCTTAACTAGAGGAAACGGGAAATGAGCTAGTTTTCAGTGTCTTGTTTATATTTAGTATTTGGAACCAAACTGCAGTCTTTGCTGTTGTCCTTCAGTGATCTCCCTGGGGGCCTCAGAGGTCCTGCTGACCTTGTGGAATGGGAACAGCAGCTGTGAGGGCCCCAGGGAGGGGAGGCAGGGGGGTGGGCTGCACCCCGAGCGCCACGGGATCCCACAGTGCAGATCTGTGTGTGACGGTGCCTTGTTAAAACCCTGTGTTGTTGTTTTGGCTGTGGACTCACTGCTCTATTTCCTTAATCTCCAGTCTTGTGGGAATCCAGTGGGAAAGTACTGCAGCTTCCGGAGCATTTGTCTTAGGCCAGGCACGTCCGCTTTCAACGCACTGTCCCTAGTCCTTGCCATGTGGGTGTAATTATTCCCCCCCTTTTTTTTTACATCTTTATTGGAGTATAATTGCTTTACAATGGTGTGTTAGTTTGTTTTATAACAAAGTGAATCAGTTATACATATACATATGTTCCCATATCTCTTCCCTTTTGTGTCTCCCTCCCTCCCACCCTCCCAATCCCACCCCTCTAGGTTGTCACAAAGCACCGAGCTGATCTCCCTGTGCTATGTGGCTGCTTCTCACTATCTATCTACCTTACGTTTGGTAGTGTATATATGTCCATGCCACTCTCTCGCTTTGTCACAGCTTACCCTTCCCCCTCCCCATATCCTCAAGTCCATTCTCAAGTAGGTCTGTGTCTTTATTCCTGTCTTACCCCTAGGTTCTTCATGACATTTTTTTTTTTAAAATTCCATATATATGTGTTAGCATACGGTATTTGTCTTTCTCTTTATTCCCATTTTATAGAAGAAAATGATGAGGCCTGAAACCATCCCTCGAGGGACAGCATGTGAATGAGACCCCGGTGTGCACGAGTGCGGCACGTGGAGACCACTGCTGTTCCTGTGGTCACGGGAGCCTGAGCGTGTGTGCTCTCGTGTCACACTCGTCTCCACACCCACACGTGCCCCGACGGCTGTGCAGCCCTCCACCCTTAGGGGCCTGCCCACTCTCTCTCTGTGTGCATGTCACTGTCCTGGCCCCCACCTTGTGGCCACAGGGACTGACCAGTGAGGACCAGGCTCCTTCCCTGGGCCTCCCAGGGGCCTGGTGGGGGACCCCAGTGGTGCAGGCCACTGGCTGCCCTCCCCTCCCCAGGACAGATGGCGCTGGCCCGCGGGGAGGAGATGGCTGAGGGCACAGCTCTGCTCAGTAAGTGGATGGTCCAGCCTGACAAGCTACAATGTTTTCCCATAACAACGGTCACTCTTTAGCATGTAACACACCTGGGATTTCATTTAAAGTCCTTTTTGGGACTTCCCTGGTGATCCAGTGGTTAAGTCTCCGCACTTCCATGGCAGGGGGCGCAGGTTCAATCCCTGGTCAGGGAACTAAGATCCCACAAGCCACACAGAGTGGGCACCCCCCGCCAGAAAAAACCTTTTCACTTTTAAAACATGACAGGATTCATTTTTAAAGGAATGCACAGATAATATGCAAATAAATTATATCTTCTAAAAATATGAGCTCTAGCGCAATGTGTCTAGAAGTGGGTTTGAAAAGCACCGTAGAACCAGGTCTGGTTACAGGTAGGCGGGGCTGGAATATGTGAACTTGAGGTTGCAGCTGGTCCTCAAATGAGATGAAAGTCAGGGCTTATCTGGGCAGAATACGTACTGGGTCGCTCTTAGGGATGGTGAGCCCTTGGGGTTGTCCTTGTGAGCCCCATGGTCTCTGCTCGGAACTTTGGGGAAGATGCAGCTGTGATCTTCTGGGAGGCTGTCATCACGGTTCTGACCAGCCCCCACCCCCCTGCCAGTTCAGGGCCCACTGGCTGAGGGGAGACCCGGGCGGGGAAGGGCCGTCTCACTCCCAGAGACCCCTGAAGGTGCCCCATCCGTAAATTACGTCAGTGTGCCCGCTTCTTTGGACACTTTGTCACTCGGGCCCCCTCGCTGTGGCCTCACACTCCCCCACCAGCGCTCGGGCACCGAGGCGTCCGCGATGGGCCCGCCCTTCAGACGTGGTCGTCCTTGTCCTCACTGCACCCACCAGCGATTATTTTACTGCCTGTTCTGGGCCTGAGCAGCAGGGTCTGGGCCACGTCACCCCTTGGGTCACCCAGCGGGTGAGGGATGGACTCAGGACTGGACCACAGCCTCCCCTCTGGACTGTTGTCCTGTGGTCCCATACAGAGCACTACACACTGGGCGGCTTCAACAGCAGAGATGTATAGTCTCACAGTCCTGGAGGCCGGAAGCCAAGCTGCGGGCTGAGCTGCACCCCTGCTGGAAGCTCTAGGGGATGGTCCTTCGTCACCTCTTCTGGCTCCTGGCGGCTCCGGCTGTTCCTGGGCTCGTGGCTGCGTCACACCAGTCTCTTCATCATTCTCGCGTAGCAGCCTCCCTGATTCTGTCTTCTCCCCTTTCCCTTGTCAGGATGCTTGTCATTGGGTTTAGGGCCACCCAGATAATTCAGGATGATCTCATTTCAAGATCCTTAATTTACTTACATCTGAAAAGGCCTTTTTTCTAAATAAGGTCACGGTCACAGGTCCTGGGGATTTGATGTGGACATGTCTTTTGTGGGGGCGCCCTCGCGAGGAGTCGTTCCGTCAGACACATTTTCTGGATGCAGCAGGAGAGGAGGAGAACGTAGAGACAGAAACCTCCAAAGCTGTGAGGCTTCAGGAGGCCCTGCGGGTTGATTTTTTCCTGAGTCCGCTTAGCACTCGATCACAGGAGAAAGCCTTTATTCCCACAGACAGCCCGCACCTGGTTTTCCTCTGCGTCTAAGGAATTTGTGCCATGTGTTCAGTGGATACAGATTGGAAGGCTCGCGGGGTGTGGGGTGGGATGTCTTTGATGCTGGGCGCAGAGCAGTGAACAGACAGACAGAAGTCGCTGCGTGGCCGGCCCCGCGTTCTCCGGAGCGAGACCGCTAGTCGGCACACACGTGCTGCGTCAGGGAGACAAGCGCCCCAGGAGCAGTAACGCAGGGTGGGGGAAGGAAGTGGAGGTTGTTGGTGGCCAAGGAAAGCATCTCTGTTAGAGGATGCTGGGATGGATCAAAAGAATGGGGGCCTCTGGGGGTGTCCAGACAAAGGCATTCTGGGCCTAGCGATGTCCATGCAATGCCCTGTGGCCGTAGCGCGCTTGTCTTGTCTGTGACAGCGAGGGGCACGGCTGAGAGGCGCCTACAAGCAGAGAGTGGGAGAGGAGGTTGACAGAGAGAGGTCCAGAGCACGCTGGGCCCCTCGAGCCTCAGGAAGGCTTTCTGGCTTTTACTCCAAGTAATCTGGGAAGCAGGGAGTGAGACGTGTCTGCAGAGGAGGGGTATGGTCTGAATTTCGGTTGAGAAGGTTTTCTGTCCGGGGCCTGTGGGGTCTTGGTAGGAGCTGCAGCTCCTGTGGCAGCCCCTGACAGGGTCAGGGGAGTTGTGCCTGGCGGGTCCTAGGTGCTGGGCTCCCCGCCAGGGGCCGCCCCGTGTGCACACCGCACCGGTGGGGGGGTGCTCTGTAGCAGCCCTGGGGCCTGGCCTCTGAACAGCTCCCCCTCTGGCGTTCAGTCCAGGTCTGTGGTCAGAAGCGAAGCCCCAGGCTGCCTCGGCCTTCCCCACCCTCAGGCCCTGCTCAGAGGTGAACACGCCCGCACCCCCAGAGTCCCCAGGCTGCCTGGACCCCCAGCAGCCCTCATCAGCCTCCTGCCTCGGCTGGGGTGGGGACAGGCCCCGGCAGATGGTGGCAGGTGTGGAGACCGGGCATCTCCCTGTAGATGTGAGCGCCCCTCTGTGTTTAGCTTGCGTGGTGGCCACTAGAGTCCTGTGCCTGCCATTGGTCAGCAGTGGGGGTGGCTCTGAGACCAGCCCCTGTCCCCCAGCACCACCCTGCAGTGCCCTGAGAGGGTGTCTGGGTGGCGGCCACACTTCCTCCTGCTGCTCCACAGGACCTGGGCTCTGGTGTGGCGACTTGCACACACTCAGGTGAGCCCCGGGGATGCCCCGAGCCTCCCAAGACAGGAGCTGTTACTGGACGTACCCGCCAGTTCAGTCTTCTCTGCACCAAAGTGGTTTCATTTTGCTTTCAGTCCTGACTCAGTGTGCCAGCCTCCACTTGGTCACTCAGTTACAACATCTGCCCAGTTGTATTAGTCAGCCATGCTGCATAACAAATTACCACACACTTAGTGGCTTCTGACAGCACCCGTTCATCATTTCACAGTGTCGGTGGGTCAGGTGTCTGGTGTGGCGAGATGGGCTCTCGGCTCAGTCTCACCAGCCAGGTGTCGGCCAGGCTGCGTTCCCACCTAGAGCTGTCGGTGTTTCTGTTGGCCGTCCCTTGGTGAGAAGAGACTGAAACAGCCCCTTTGGGTTGTTTCCTGGGTCGGCGCCAGCCCTCCTGGTCCCAGTCATTTCTTCTTGTTCTCTTGTTCTCTCTGTGGACCTGAGCCGTGTGCTGTGGTCTCCTTGGGGAGAGGGCTTTATCCTTCCTCCCCCTCCCTCCCAGCCTGTGCTCACCCCAAGGGGACGTTGCACTGGAGTAAGTTGTCTTCCTTCCAAACGCAGAGCCACTCATTAAAACCACTAGAAGAAAGACCTTGCAAGTGGCTGGAGAGTAGAGGAAGCAGGGAGATCTGGTCTGTTCACAATAAATTAGCATATTTGCTGCCCCAAAGATATATGTGCTGACACCCCCTGGGCAGCCTGGGCCTGTCAGCTTTGTGCCATCACGTTTGTATTCGTTTGTAGGGTTGCTGTAACAAAGTACTACAAACTGGGGGGTAAACCATAAAAATTGATTGTCTCAGTTCTGGAGGCCAGAAGTCCTGGATCAGGGTGTCAGCGGGGTGGTTCCTTTTGAGGCCATGAGGGAGGATCTGTCCAGGCCTCTGCCCTCTCACTTCTGATGGATGCCAGCAATCCTTGGGGCCCCTTGGCTTGTAGATGCTAAGCTCTGATCTCTGCCTTTTCTTTACATGTCATTCTCCCTCTGTGTGCACCTGTGTCCAAAGTTCTCATTTTTTGAAGGACACCAGTCATATTGGATTAGGACCCACCCTAATGACCTCATCTTAACTAATTACATCTGCAGTGACTCTATATCCCGATAAAGCCACGTTCTGAGGTGCTGGGGGTTAGCACTTCAACATGTGAATTTGGGGAGGCACAATTCAACCCATATCAGCACACACATACACCTCCCTGCTAAATCGTCACCATACTAGGATGAATGGACGGATGGATCGATGGATGCATAGATGGATACATGGATGATTGGGTAGATGGTTGGATGGATGGATGGATGGATGGGTCGATGGATAGATGAATGGGTGGGTGGTTGGGTAGATAGATGGACAGATGGATGGATAGATGGATGGATGTGTTTCGTAAGAAGGAGCTAGCAGGGCCAAAGTTGGCTCATTAGAATTGGTATGTGGTTGTGCAAATGTCCAGACTTTCCATTTCCCCACATCCAAGCATAAACCTTGCTTCTGGATTCCATCAGTCCCTCTTGTTCCTCCTTGTTTTTCTCTTACTTAGGCCTTTACAAAAGGTTTCAAAGGCTCACAGATTCATCCATGTGATGTCATAGCCAGAAAAACCTTGTGATGCTATTAGTTTTTCCAAGTTGTATTATCTCTTATTTCACAGACCCCTAGAACTTCAAAATGACAAAATCCTTTTCCCGTCTAAAGGCCATTTTTTCTACTCTGACCATGGAATCAGATACTTCTCCATGTGTGCCTTTCGAGGATGCCCTTTGGAAAGTTTGCCACTATGCCGTGCCCTGACATGGACCGTGGCCAAAGACACAGGCTGGACAAAACCTTTGGTATTAATGTAACTTTAGAATTGCATTGTCTTTTGCTACTAGAAAATTGACACTTCCTAGTAATTCAAACCTAAGTGGAGTTGTTACGGGGAATATGTGTTGCCTTCAATAAAAGAGAGTGGCAGGAAACAGAATCCAGTTGGGCATCGGTCACAGAAGGTGCTGGATTTTTCGACATCCAGGTGACCATGCAGATTTGAAGTTGAGTGCCTAGGTAGATATGGCTGGTGACGGGAGCTCAGACTGCTTGGTGAGGCAGAGGAAGCCCTTGGCAGGTGGGCGCCCCTCACGCCTTCACCCTAGCCTCTCTCGCCCACTTTCCCTCTGCGTCTCAAGTTCCGGCCATGTCTCACCCTCACTGTTCCTGCCTTCACCATAGACCTGGACCAATGGGCGCCAGCCAGCCTCTCAGCTCTGTCTTGTTAAAGCGTGTGGCTCCCCCACTAGACTGGGCTCTTGGGGGCCACACACAGGGTCTGATTCATCCTTGGGCCCCTCTTCCATGTTCCCAGCCTGCTGTGTAGCAGCTGCCCATGGAGGACCAGCACCCTTCCAAAAGGGTGGCCCTGGGCAGTGTTCCTGGGGCCCCTGGTGCCCAAACAATGCCCATCTATGTGGCCCCTAGGACTGGGCTGACCCGGCCGGGCCCCAAGCTCGGGCCCCAAGCTCAGGCCCCAGGTGACATTCCAGGCCCCACCCCCAGTGTTCTGTTCTTTTGCTCCCAGTGGCCCTTCCAAGCCCAGCTGGGTTGCCCGTGGGCAGCACCTTGTTGGTTCTTCTGCCTAGGACCAGGCTCCTTATAGAGCCTCTGGCTCTCTTTCCATCCACACCCGCCCCCAACACACACACACACAGACACACACACACACACACACGCCCCACTCTGCAGAGCAGCAGGAGAGGGCTTGAGGGCTTGGGGTTGAGACCATGGTTGCGATCTGACCCACCCACCACCTGTGGGCCAGCCTCAGTCTCAGTCTGCTGGGAGGGTTCATTGCTCTTTTAAGGCACAACATGAACCGCAGGCTTCATAGCTCTCAACTCTCAGCTGACAGTCAGGGCCCTTCCCCTGGTTTCTTGCAGGCGAGCTGCCTGCCAGCCGCAGCACCTTGTCCAGAAAGGCTTCCTCACTTTCAGGGCTTTATCTGAGGGGCAGGGGCTGCGGGGCTGAGCCCCAGAGCATGCGTTCCCTCCACTAAGAAACAAACTCTGTGCCTCAGGAGGGCTGTGGGCGCTGCCTCTCCTCAGCCTAACGGTTATTCTTCTGGTCGTAGAAGTAATACTCAATCTTAGAAGATGCTCAGAAAATAATCCATCGTCCTACTATTCAAATAAATGTAATGTTAATGCTTTGCCTTGACTATATTTCCCCAAATCTCATTTATGTACATATGATAGCTCTAATTTTTAAAATGCTACCTTTTTATTTAATATTTTAGAACTTCCAGCATCATTAACTGTCCTTCGTGGAAACTGTATGACTGAGCTAATTTACTGAATCAACCCACTATTGACGGGCATTTAGCTTGAGCTCTTTCTTGAATATGAGTTCTCTAGATGATTACAAGGAAAACATCCTTTTATTCTTTTTAAAGTGTACAATTCAGTGGTTTTTAGCATATTCACAGAGTTGCGCAACTGCCACCAGTATCTAATCTCAACATTTTCATCACCCCATAAAGAAACCCCAAACATTCTCCCCTCCCTTCTGCCACTGGCAACCATTAATCTACTTTCTTTCTCTTGGGTTCGCCTAGACTTTTCTAGACTTTTTAAAGAAATGGAATCATACAATAAGTGACCTTTGTAACTGGCTTCCGTCACATAGCCTAATGCTTTCGAGGTTCATCCACGCTGTAGCACCTGTCAATACTTTCTATGGCCAAAAATGAATCCCATGTGTGGCTAGACCACATTTTGTTTATCCCTTTATTTATGACTGACATTTGGGTTGCTTCCATTGTTTGGCTAGTATGTATGAACATTCACGTACAAATTTTTGTGTGAATCTATGTTTCAGTTCTCTTGGGTAGATACCTTGAAGTGGAATTGCTGGGTCACATGGCACGAGGAACTGCTGAACTGTTTTCCAGAGTTCCGGTAGCATTTCAGATTCTCACCAGGGATGTACAAGGTTCCAATTTCTCCATATCTTCATCCACACTTGCTATTTTCTGTTTTCTTTTTAAACTCTTATAGTTATCGTAATGGACATAAAATAGCACATTATCATTTTAATTTGCATTTCCTAAATGACTAATGATGGCATCTTTTCATGTGTTTACTGGCCATTTGTATATCTTCTTTGGAAAAATGTCTTTTCAAATCCGTTGTCCATTCTTTAGTTGGGTTATTTATTTTTTTATTGTTGAGTTGCAAGAGTTTTCTGTATTCCAGATACTATACCCTTGACAGATACATGATTTGCAAAAATTTTCTCACATTCTGTGGGGTTTTTCACTTTCTTGAAGGTACCTTTTGAAGCACAGAAGTTTTTAATTTTAATTTTTGTGTGAATATGTGTTTCAGTTCTCTTGGGTAGATACCTCAGAGTGGAGTTGCTGTGTCATACTGTTTGAGGAACTGCTGAATAAGATATTTGGTTTTGGTTGCTGTGTTTTTGGTTTCACACCTAAGAAACTGTTGCCTAATCCAAGACCACAAAGATTCCTGTTCTTTTCTAAGAATTTTTAAGAATTATTTTAAAGAATTTAAAATTCTAAGTTTAAGAATTTTAGAATAGATACAGGCCTTTGATCTATTTGAGTCAATTTTTGTATATGGTATAAGGTAAGGTCTAACTTCATTCTTTTGTGTGTGGAAATGCAGTTCTCCCAGAAAAAAAAATTTTTATTGAAGTATAATTGATTTACAATATTGTATTAGTTTCAGGTTGTACGACATAGAAATTCAATATTTTTATAGATTATATTCCATTTAAAGTTATTCTAAAATACTGGCTGTATTCGCTGTGCTGTTACAATATGTCCTTGTAGCTTATTTATTTTATACTTAATAGTTTGTACCTCTTAATCCCCTATCCCTATCATGCCCCTCCCTCCTTCCCTCTCCCCAGTGGTGACCACTAGTGTGTTCTCTATATCCATGAGTCTCCTTCTGTTTTGTTATATTCATTTGTTTGTTTTATTTTTTAGATTTCTACATGTAAGTGATAACAAATAGTATTTGTCTTTCTCTGTCTGACTAATTTCACTTAGCATAATACTGTCCACGTCCATCCATGTTGTTGGAATTGACAAATCTTCATTCTTTTTTATGGCTAAGTAATATTCCATTGTATGTATATACCACATCTTCTTTATCCATTCATCTGTTGATTGACATTTAGGTTGCTTCCATGTCTTGGCTATTGTGAATAATGCTGCTATGGACATTGGGGTGCATGTATCTTTTCTGTTTTCATTTTCTTTAGATATATACCCAGGAGTGGAATTGCTGGATCATATGGTAGTTCTATTCTTAGTTTTTTGAGGGACCTTCCATACTGTTTTCCAAAGTGGCTGCACCAATTTACATTCCCACCAACAGTGTGGGAGGGTTCCCATTTGTCGACATCCTCAGCAACACTTGTTATTTTTGGTCTTTTTGATTATGGTCATTTGATGGGTGGGAGGTGATATCTCGTGGTTTCGATTTGCATTTCTCTGATGATTAGCGAAGTTGAGCATCTTTTCATGTGCTTTTCATCTGTATGTATTCTTTGGAAAAATGTCTATTCGGGTCTTCTGCCCACTTTTTTTTTTTTTTTTTTTTTTTGTGGTACGCGGGCCTCTCACCGCCGTAGCCTCTCCCGTCACGGAGCACAGACTCCGGACACGCAGGCTCAGAGCCCATGGCCCACGGGGCCAGCCGCTCCGTGGCATGCGGGATCCTCCCAGACTGGGGCACAAACCCGCGTCCCCTGCATTGGCAGGCGGACTCCCAACCACTGCGCCACCAGGGAAGCCCTCTGCCCACTTTTTAATCTGTTTTTTAAAAATTTTTTTTTTGAGTTTTATGAGCTGTTTCTATATTTTGGATATTAACCCCTTATTGGTCATATCTTTTTCAAATATTTTCTCCCATTCAGTAGGTTATCTTTTCATTTGGTTGATGGTTTCCTTTGCTGTTGCAAAAGCTTTTAAGTTTAATTAGGTCCCATTTGTTTATTTTTGCTTTTGTTTCCTTTGCCTTGGGAGACAGATCCAAAAAAAAATATTGCTATGGCTTATGTCAGAAAGTGTTCTGCCGGTGTCTTCTTCTAGGAGTTTTATAGTTTCCAGTTTTCCATTTAGGTCTTTAATTCATTTTGAGTTTATTTTTATATGTGGTGTGAAACAAATGTTCTAATTTCATCCCTTTACATGCAGCTTCCAGTTTTCCCAGCAGCACTTATTGGAGAGACGGTCTTTCTCTATCTCAGCACCATTTTTTGCAGAGACCCTTCTTTCCTCATTGGATGATCTTGGCACCTCTTTTGAAAATCAGTTGCCCACAAATGTGTGGGTTTATTTCTGGACTCGCAGTTCTCTTCCATCGTCATGTGTCCTATGCCAGTGCCTCAGTCTTATTTACTGGCATTTCATACTAAAGTCCACGTCATGAATGTGAGTCCTCCAACTTGTTTGTTTCTTTTTCAAGATTGTTTTGGCTGTTCTGAGTCCTTGCATTTCCATATGAATTTTAGGATCAGCTTGTCAACTTCTGCATGGAAAAAGAAAAGGCGGCTGATATTTTGATACAGATTGCATTGAACTTATTGACCAATTTGGGGAGTATTGCCATCTTAATGATATTAAGTCCTCAACCATGAACATACGATGTCTTTCCATTTATTTAGGTCTAATTTATTTCAGTGACATTTTGTAGTTTTCTGTGTGTAACTCTTGCACTTTTTTGTTAAGCTTATTCCAAATATTTAAATCTTTTTGATGCTATTGCAAATAGGGTTGTTTCTTAATTTCATTTTCAGCTTGTTTATTGCTACTATATCTTAATATAATTGGGTCTTTAACAGTAACTGCTTTATTGATATATAGTATATATACCATTCAGTTCACCCTTTAAAAGTGTATAATTTTTGCTGTACACCTGAAACTAACACAACATTGTAAATCAACTATACTTCAATTTTTTAATTATTAAAAATATGTACTATAAAAGTGTATAATTTAATGGTTTTTAGCATGTATTCACTCTTAACCTGTTGTATTGATGCCAAATCCATCAGCTCTCTTTGCTACTTAGACTTTTCAGTTCCCTTTCCTCTGCTCTCCCCTGTCCTAAATCTTTTTTTCCCCTACTTTTTAATTTTGGCAAAATACGTATAACATAAATTTTACTATTTTAACCATATTTAAGTGTACAATTCAGTGGCATTGTACACATTCACAATGTGGTATAACTACCACCACTCTTTATTTCCAGAACTTTTCATCATCCCAAACTGAAACTCTGTCCCCATTAAAGCCCCCTTTCCCAGCACCCGGAGCACCCGGCACCCACCATCTGCTTTCTGTCTCTGTGAATGTGACTCCTCCAGGGATCTCACATAAGTGGAGTCACACAGTGTTTGTCCTTTTGTAACCGGCTTCTGTCACTGGGCATAATGTCCTACAGGTTCATCCGTATGGTAGCTGGTGTCAGAATTTTCTTCCTTTTCAAGGCTGGATAATATTCCATTGTATGGAGGGACCACATTTTGTTTATCCATCATCTGTTGATGGGCACTTGGGTTGTTTCCCCTTTGGGCTCTTGTGAATAATGCTGCAGCGAATATTGTGTATAAATATTTGCTTGGGCTCCTGCTTTCCAATCTTTTGGGTGAGGCTGTGAACTGAGACTGGGGGTGTTGATGGAAGTTGACACCCTGGACAGTGATGGTCCATCCCCTTTCCTTACTCAGCTCCCAGGACAGGGGCCGCCAAGTCCACACCCCCCAGGCAGAAAGTCAGGGGCTTCGTCTCTGGAAACCTGGCAGGTGGTCTGGGAGGGCAGAGATGTAGATCATCACGAGGGTCCCAGCCTCGCCCTCAGCCTCCCACCACTCCTCCACGTTCTGGTGAAATAGTACTTATAAGGGCACTTCCCTGGTGGCGCAGTGGTTGGGAATCCGCATGCCAATGCAGAGACACGGGTTCAAGCCCTGGTCTGGGAGGATCCCACATGGCATGGAGTAGTTGGCCCCTGCGCCACAGCTGCTGAGCCTGCGCTCTGGGACCTGCGAGCCACAACTGCTGAGCCCGCATGCCACAACTGCTGGGGCCCGTGCGCCTGGAGCTTGTGCTCTGCAACAAGAGAGGCCGCCGCGGTGAGGGGCCCGCGTGCAGCAACAAAGACCCAATGCAGCCAAAAATAAATAAATAAAATAAATAAATTTTTTAAAAAAAGAAATATTACTTATAAGCCAATGTTCACGTCGCTAGGGTGTGCCAGTCAGACGTGCACTCGTGCATCTCCGCTTGGCTGAGCAGGGGGAGCCCATGAAGCCAGTCTGGGGCCCTCTCCAGCCCCAGCGCCCCCTGCACTGAATTCTCAGGCGCGTCACATCTCCGAGCTTCCTGATGGTTTGACACCAAGGGACGTGACCCTAAGTGAGACATCGGGCGGCTGTGTGCGTCTCTCTGCCGTGTCAGCGAGGGTCGTCCACGTCCCCAAGGGGCCAGGGCTGCTCACCCCCTACGATCAGGAGGGCCATGGCGTGACAAGATGACAGTGGATTCTCCTCCTCCATCACTGGTGGATTTTACTGGAACTTCCAGAACTGCCCTGAAGATTCTGCCACGTTTGCAGTTGCACAGAGCAGGGTCTTGGGTGTGTGCCGACCATGGCCCCTGGGCTGAGGAGTGTGCCAGCTTCACTGAGATGGTGCCAGAGCACCTCCCCAAAGTCATCCACCAATTTACACTCCCACCAGTGATGCGAGGGCGTCCGCTATTCCAGCCATGCCAGGAGGCCACTCCAGGGCCTCTCTCTGACAGGGGTCTCTGCATTTGAGGCAGGCATGAAAAAACCCAACTCTCCCACAGAAAAGCAGAAACAGAGATAGTGCAGGCCACTGAGGGCAACTTTTAAAAAATTATAATGAGGGACTTCCCTGATGGTCCAGTGGTTAAGACTCCACCCTTCCACTGCAGGGGGCACGGGTTCAATCCCTGGTCGGGGAACTAAGATCCTGCATGCCTTGCAGCGCAGCCAAAAAAAAAAAAAATCAGAAAAAAAAATTATAATTAATGTTTCTAGATAGATAAAATATTTCACATCCATGAAACAACAGAGAGAACAGGAAATTAAAAACCTGGTAGCAAAAATGTCAAGAGGAAAGTCGGAGAAAAAAAGAGGAAATTTCCCAGAAAGTGGGACAAAACGGCCCATAGAAATAGAAGATGGGAGATAAATAATTTAAGAACAGGACAGTCAGTGGACGCCCTAACAGTCTAGGCTCAACTGCGGCCACTACTTAAGGCCGCAGGGTGACCCCTGAACAGCAGAGCTAGCAGCACCTGCAGCAGGACCCCTGGGCTGTGGGAAGGGAAGTGCATGGTGGGGACGAAGGACGGGTCTTAGTAAAAGGAGCACCACGACCTGGGGGCTTAAAATAGCAGAAATCTCTTCTCTCACAGGCCGGAGGCCAGAAATCTGAAATCTGACAGGGCTGCCCCCGCTCCGGAGGCTCTGGGGGAGGGTCCTTCCTGCGTCTTCCAGCTTCTGGTGGCTCCAGGCACCCCGAGGCTTGTGGTCACATCACCCTGATCTCTGTATTGTGGTCACTTCGCCTCCTCCCCTCCCCCGTGTGTCTGTGTCTCCTCTTCCATCTCCCACAAAGACATTTGTCCTTAGCTTAGGGCCACCAGATAATCCATGATGTCTCCTCTCAAGATCCTTACCTTGACTGCAGCTGCAAAGACTTTTCTTCCAAACAGGTCCTGCTGGCAGGTGCAGGGGTT